>NC_137026.1:12069779-12397279 GCF_032717465.1 Coenobita brevimanus | reverse complement strand
GGTAAGTTTGGGAAAGAGAGATTGACCTACCTATCTACCAACCTACCTACCTTCCTACCAACCTCACTAATCACACACCTACCTACCTACCTTTCTACCTACCTACCCACCTACCTACCTACCTCCCTTTCTACCTGCACTTCGTCCTTTATCTTCCATTCCTCATTATCTCTTTTTAATCTCCCATTCCACATCCTTTATACTCTCTCTCTCTCTCTCTCTCTCTCTCTGATCCTGTTTATGTATCTATCAGGATCTATCTATCTGGTAAATATCTCTCTAGTGTCTGTCTGTCTGCATCTGTCAGTCTGTCTGGTATGTAGCTAGTACATATTTATACATCTATCTATCTATCTATCCATCAGTTTGGAGGTGTCTTTTTCAGCTGAATGTGGAGTGCTACGGCCATGCATTTATCAGCACTAGTAACCAAGGAGATGTGACTAGTAACCAAGGAGATTCTGGCAACAGTACTATGGATATTGGAGGTGGATTTGATGGCAAGATATTGGGCTCCCTTCTGGCCTTCCACCCTGGCTTGGATGTCTGTCTGTCTGTCGTCTATCTGCCTATTTATCTATTTATCTTTCTGTCTATCTACCTACTATCCATCTATCTATCTATCTATTGTTACGGAACAGAGAGAGATAATGAACACTTCAAGTGAGAATACTAAAATCACTACTGTCCCACAACGTTCCAGGTTCAAAACAAGAGTTAGGTAAAATTACAAGTTAAAGTTTAATGCTCAAACTAACACCTAAACATTCAGGACTCATAAGGATAATGTAATGGCAAAAAACAGGTTAAATATATGGTTAACTGCAATAGCCTCTATTAACACGAAATTAGCAAGAGTAAATTTATCTAAGTCAGCCCTGATAAAATGAGAAAACCAGATAATGCTCAGTTAATGCAAGATATATTATTACAGATACAAACTATTATTACTTCTGGCTGACAATAAAACTTTACATTAATCACAAAAACCTCACCAGGCCCACGAACCAACACATTATGCTATACAGTATAAGAAAAAATGTAATAACACTTAATTACACAGCAGCCAGATGGTTGGAGACTTCCTGAGCACTCAAAAAAATAATAACAACTGTACAGGGGAGGACAGAGATGTGAACAAAATGAGGAGTAGATCTAAGTGGCAATTAATGCAGAGACTGAGCTCATTATATAGGGGCCGGCAGAGCTTGATACAACTTGTAAGAAGGATGCACAAATGAAGCCATAGGGGACAAAGAGTTGACACTCCTGCTATGAACAACAGAAAGAACGACTTACTCTACTATAAGGGGGAGAAGGGGGGAGTGAGGTAAAACACGCTAGCCTGGTCACTATGGAAGCCATGAGGCAAATCGTGATCAAACATGCAGCATACTGTATGTTAGAATTATACAAAGAATGATGAAATCATAGGCTATGTAACACCCCACAAAAAAAAAAAAAAAAAAAAAAAATTTACAAAGGAAATTTCTTATTACTCTAAAACAATCTGTCTAAAGTCTAGATAAGCAATCTGCAATAACATTTTCTTTCCCCTTGACATGTTGTATGTCTAATGAATACTCCTGAAGGAGTAGACTCCATCTTGTCAATCTCTGATTTTTATCTTTAAACTTACTAAGGAATTTCAGTGGGTTATGATCGGTATAAATGACTATGGGGTCAAAACCAGAACACAAATAAAATGAAAAATGCTGTAAACCCAAAATCAAGGCCAAAAGCTCTTTCTCAATAGTTGAGTAGTTCTTTTGAGGTGGAGTGAACTTCTTACTGTAATAAGATACAGGGTGTTCAATACCCTGATCATCCTCTTGCAGCAAAACAGCCCCAGCTCCTGTATAACTTGCGTCAACAGCCATCTTAAAAGGCTTAGCAAAATTTGGAGTAGCGAGCACTGGCTGACTTAATAGGATAGCTTTAAGTTTGCTGAAAGAGGATTCACAGTTATCGGTCCAGACAAATTTAACTCCCTTTTTCAGTAGGTCTGTAAGTGGTGATACAAGAATTGAAAAGTTAAGAACAAATCTCCTGTAATAACCTACCATTCCCAAAAATCTTTGTAGCTCTTTCCTACTTTTAGGTCTGGGAAGATCACTTATAACCTGAACCTTAGCTCCTGGTGGTGCAACATGTCCATCACCAATTACGTACCCAAGGTACTGAACTTTAGCTTGACCAAACTCACACTTTGATAAATTAGCTACAAGATTAGGCTGAACCAAACGCTCAAGAAATTTACTGACATGGCATAGGTGATCTTTCCAGTTGTCACTGAAGATTAATACATCATCAATATAAACAACACACCCTGCCAAACCCTCTGTTACAACATTCATGAGCTTCTGAAATGTGGCTGGTGCATTCTTCATACCATATGGCATTACAGAACATGCAAAAGTCTTTCCTAGTGTTACAAAACATGAGATCTCCCTAGCACATTCAGTCATAGGTACTTGCCAGTATCCCTTTAACAAATCAAACTTACTTATGTACCTAGCCTTTCCAATCTTGTCTATGCAATCTTCCATGCTAGGGAGAGGGTAAGTGTCTGTTTTGGTTATCTGATTAACACGTCTGTAGTCGATGCAAAGCCGCTGTGACCCACCTGGCTTAGGGACTAGAGTGACAGGAGAACTCCACTCGCTCTGACAGGGCTCAATCATCTTGTGGTCCAACAGGTAGCCAAGCTTCTTCTGGATGAGAGGAACGTTCACTGAGTTCACAGGGTAAGGAGGCAATTTAATTGGCTTTGCGTCTCTAACATCAACATCATGCATCAAAACAGTGGTTCTTCCTGGAGTGGCACGGAACACTTGTGGGTACTCCTGCAGTAATGCCGAAAACTCCTGCTTTTCCTCGGGAGGTAGGTGAGAAAGCTTAGTCTGGAGATCATTCATGATATCAGGATTCTTCCCCAAACTATCACTCAGGCTCATGCTGCATGGGAGAACTTCACTTGCAGACTCGGGTGGAACAGCTACAGTGCAGACTGGGTTATTTTCGTCCCGCCTGTGATATAACTTTAGCATGTTGATGTGACAAAGTTGCTTGTTCTTTCTACGATCTGGTGTGGCGATGACATAGTTGACATCACTGAGTTTCTTCTCCACGAAATAAGGACCACTAAACTTGGCTTGAAGAGGTTGCCCATGCACCGGTAGCAGAATCAAAATCTGATCTGGCTGAAAGTGGCGTAACCTGGACTTCTTATCATACCAAGTCTTCATTTTCTCCTGAGCAGCTCCTAAATTCTCTCTTGCCAGCTGTAAAGCAGTGGACAGCCGTTCTTTGAACTTCATCACATACTCCAGCAGGTTGACGTCATCTTCCTCCGACAGCCAGCATTCCTTGAGTAGCTTAAGGGGTCCTCTTACTTCATGGCCAAACAGTAGTTCAAAGGGTGAGAAGCCCAGTGATTCATTTGGAGATTCTCTTGCAGCAAATACAAGGAATGGAAGACCTTTATCCCAGTCTTTCTGATGTTCCAAACAGTATTTCCTGAGCATCGATATGAGTGTTTGATGATATCTCTCCAACGCTCCTTGGGTCTGGGGATGGTAAGCTGAAGACGTGATCTGGGTGATGCCCAACTCTTTCAGAGACTGCTTGAAAACATTTGACATGAAATTACTTCCCCGGTCTGACTGTACCTCCCTGGGCAGACCAAACTTTGTGAAGAACCCTAGCATTTCCTTAACCACGTTCTTTGCTGAGATATTTCTAAGTGGAATGGCTTCAGGATAACGAGTAGCCATATCAATCAGGGTCAACACATAAGAAAATCCTGAAGAAGTCTTAGGAAGAGGGCCCACAATATCCACCAACACACGGGTGAATGGCGCCTCAAAAGGAGGAATGGGAACTAGAGGTGCAACCTTTTTGGTCTGATTACACTTCCCCACAACTTGACAGGTGTGACAAGACTTACAATACCAGGAAACATCTCTGAACATACCTGGCCAGTAGAAGTGTTTCAAAATGCATGCCACAGTCTTCCTTACTCCAAGGTGTCCTGCCAAACTGGAATCATGAGCCACTCTAATGATATCCTGCCTACAAACACGAGGGATGACAACTTGATGTACAACCTCCCATTCACAGTCAGCTGATGCTGTTGGGGGTCTCCACTTCCTCATAAGTACTCCTGACTTTATATAATAACAAGTAGAAGCACCAGCTGACTCTTCCTCACTGCAAGCAGAGTTAGCTAGACCTTTCAACTCAGGGTCAGCAACCTGCAACTCAACCAACTCTTGACGAGACAAATTATCAACACTACGGGGTACTGCCTCATCTGGTGAGTGGTCCAAATTAGCAAGAAAAGTGTCAGCTAGGATAACATCATCGTCATCATTATCCTCTAAGTCACCAGTAACTTTAGACTTAGCCCTAGTGACAGCACATGCAGAGAACACATCAGGGACATCACAATCCCGGGTCGCAGCCACTGGTTCACTAGACAACTGAGGAGCTGGACACACTTTACTTCCACCAATATCATTTCCAAGTAAGAAAATTACACCTGAAATTGGGAGTGTCTCAACCAACCCAACCATAACGGAGCCATTAACAAAACCAGACTCTAAATTCACTCTGCACAGAGGGACAGAGAAGTAATTATTCCCTACACCTTGTAAGATTACAGTTTCATCAGAGGAATTAACATTAGAGCCTAGAACACTGGTCAGCATAAGGGATTGGCAAGCACCTGTATCACGATATATTTTAACTGATTTCCTGTCATTACTGTCCAGAGGACTGACAAAACCATCAGACAGGAAATTAGCACATGAACTCTTGAGAGTGTCACCCACGTTACTGCTCAAAAGAGGAGCTTCATCATGAGAATTTAATTTACCCCTCAAAGCAGGTTCAGTTAACTCAGTTAAAGAATTCTGGGAACTCTCAAGGGTGGACACTAGACCAATTGACTGAATATTTAAAGACTCCTTTTTGTTCACATCATGCTGTCTCTTGAAACATTTCTCCGTAGTATGACCAAGCGTACTACAATAAGTATATTTACTTTTCTGAAATCTAGAGGTGAAGCTGGTATTTACTTCCTGAGAAACATCATCTTTATTCTCTTTCCTGTTACCTGTACTCCGAGTAGAGGCAACGTACTTACTCTCAGCTTTCCTTTTTTCTTTAGAATATCTCTTGTGAGTGAGAACATATTCATCAGCTAAAACTGCAGCATCAGACAAATTATCTATTCTTTTCTCATCAAGATATAGGCTTACATCTTTATTAATACACCTTTTGAAGTCTTCCAGCAAAATCATCTGCTTAAATTTATCAAAATCAGAATTTACATTCTTAGAATTTAACCACTGCTTTAACAGATCTTCTTTGATTTTTGCATACTCAACATGGGATTGCTTATCTTGCTTATAAGTTGTCCTAAATTTTATTCCATAGGCTTCAGGAGCAAGCTCATAGGCCTTAAGAATCAAGCTCTTAACTACATCATAATTATCAGATTGATCCTGAGGCAAAGATGCATAAGTTACTTGAGCTTTACCGGTGAGAATAGTTTGAAAGAGTACTGGCCAATACTTTTTGGGCCAATTAAAACCTGTAGCTTCCTCTCAAACACCTGAAAATACTTTGTTAAATCAGATTCATTAAAAGGAGGGACAAGTTTAACATTTTTAGCCACATCGAAATCATCAGAGCTAGATGATCCAGTTCCACCTTGTTTCATGTAATACTCATGGTCTGCCTGAATCCTAGCAAGTTCAACTTGTGCCTGAAACTCAGCTTCCTTAGCACGAGCCTGAAACTCAGTCTCCTTAGCATTTGCCTGAAACTCAGCCTCCTTAGCACGAGCCTCCTGCAGGGCTAGCTGTAACTTAGCTATTCCAATCTGCGTTTGCTCATCTGGAGGAGTTACATTAAACAAGCTTTCATTAATTATGTCAACAATTTGATCTTTAGAATGATGAGAGTGAACAGCAATTCCCAATTGTTGAGCAACAAGCTTAAGTTCATTCTTTGTTCTGTTTTCTACATCACACACTGTTTGCACATTTGACAAAAAATCTTTGGCTTCATCAAGCGTAGTAATAGTAGACATCATGAATAAATCACAGTCACAAAATATGAAGCAATATCCTTATGATAATATCCTGAATATCCTGATATGAGGTCGCCAAATTTATGTTACGGAACAGAGAGAGATAATGAACACTTCAAGTGAGAATATTAAAATCACTACTGTCCCGCAACGTTCCAGGTTCAAAACAAAAGAGTCAGGTAAAATTACAAGTTAAAGTTTAATGCTCAAACTAACAACTAAACATTCAGGACTCATAAGGATAATGTAATGGCAAAAAACAGGTTAAATATATGGTTAACTGCAATAACCTCTATTAACACGAAATTAGCAAGAGTAAATTTATCTAAGTCAGCCCTGATAAAATGAGAAAACCGGATAATGCTCAGTTAATGCAAGATATATTATTACAGGTACAAAATATTATTACTACTGGCTGACAGTAAAACTTTACATTAATCACAAAAACCTCACCAGGCCCACGAACCAACACCTTATGCTATACAGTACAAGAAAAAAAAAAATAACACTTATACTCAAATTACACAGCAGACAGATGGTTGGAGACTTCCTGAGCACTCAAAAAAATAATAACAACTGTACAGGGGAGGACAGAGATGTGAACAAAATGAGGAGTAGATCTAAGTGGCAATTAATGCAAAGACTGAGCTCTTTATATAGGGGCCGGCAGAGCTTGATACAACTTGTAAGAAGGATGCACAAATGAAGCCATAGGGGACAAAGAGTTGACACTCCTGCTCTGAACAACAGAAAGAACGACTTACTCTACTATAAGGGGGAGAAGGGGGGAGTGAGGTAAAACACGCTAGCCTGGTCACTATGGAAGCCACGAGTCAAATCGTGATCAAACATGCAGCATACTGTACGTTAGAATTATACAAAGGATGATGAAATCATATATATATATATATATATATATATATATATATATATATATATATATATATATACCATATAAAGGGCACTTTCTGTCTGTCAGTTTGTTCACTATCTATCTATCTATCTATCTATATACCTAGGCTGCTTCCCCCAAGGAAAGGGAGGTAGCCGAGACAGGAGGACACACTCTCAATTTACTTATCCACTCAGACTCATTTATTTGCATCTTAGTCCCTACCACTCCCTCAATTTTCATTTTACCTGGCCTTAACTTACATATTTAGAATCCTTATGACCCACGGTCATTTTAGGTCACCGATTGAGCGTTCGCCTTTTTGGCCTGGCCAACGCCGGGTACCCCTGCAGCCCAATTTTTGGCGTGGACACTCACATGACCTCCAGTTCGGACATAGGCTATGTGAGGTTGACTCCGAGGTCATTTGAGGTCACTGGTAATAGTAAACAAGTGCACACAAATACTGTGCGTTAGTCTGCGAAAGCTGAAACGCTGTTCCTGGACCTCTTACACTCCCTCTTCAAAAGCATAATAAGCACATGGTCTATCTGGAATAGAAGAAGGATTGAACTACAACAAATAAGATTAGAGTGTTCACCTTTTTGGCCTGGCAATGCCGGGTACCCCTGAAAGTATATATATGCCGATATCTATCTGTCTGTCTATCTATCTATTTATCTATCTATTTCTCTCTCTCTCTCTCTCTCTCTCTCTCTCTCTCTCTATATATATATATATATATATATATATATATATATATATATATATATATATATTTATATTTATCTATCTATCTATATACCTAGGCTGCTTCCCCCAAGGAAAAGGAAGTAGCCGAGACAGGACGACACACTCCCCATTTACTCATCCATTCAAACACATTCATTCGCATCTTAGCCCCAAAGGGGAGAATGGACAGATCCTCACCGCACCACACTGCACAAGGGTCAACTGCGCAATGCAATCAGTGACATCCGCAGCAGGGCCCAACAGCAGAGCTGGTTTACCCCTGCCACATCATAACAGACTCATCCCCTTACCCGCACCTGACCTGAAATAGCTGATCAGACCAAATGCAGGAGAATATCCCCTCAGGGCTGCGTCATCACTTATTCATTCACAATTTCTCTCCACCCATTTCTGTCACACACAGCCACTCTTCCTTGCTCAACAGACATCCCTCTCACATCCAGCGCTCTCTTCACACTGTCCATCCATCCTATTCGTGGTCTTCCTCTCAGCCTTACACCTCTCACATCAGATCTAGTTATCTTTTTCACCAATCGCTCATTATCCATTCTCTCCATATGCCCAAACCATCGCAACACCCTCTGCTCAACTCTAACAGCCATCTCCCGAACAATCCAGTTCTCCTTCACACTTCATCATTCCGCACTCGATCCATACGCGTCACTCCACACATACTCCTCAGACACTTCATCTCCATTACATTCAAACTTTTCCTCTCTGCTACACCCATATTCCATGTTTCAGCCCCATACAATGCAGTCGGTACCACAACACTCTCATACAGCCTTCTCTTTACATCCATTCTAAGCGAACGACATGTAAACACTTTTTTCATTCCTCCCAGCACCTTTCCTACTTCATTTTTTCTAAACTTCACTTCTGCATCTATTCTTCCATCCACAGCAACATGTGACCCTAGATATTTAAAACACTCTACCTCCTCAAGCAACTCGCCATTCAAAACTATATTCATCCCCCTACCATCTACCAACCTCGTACACTTCATCACTTTACTCTTATTCTCATTTACTTTTCAATTTCCTCCATTCACACACCCTTCCAAACTCCTCTACCAACTGTCTCAATCTCTCCTCTGAATCAGCCACCAGTGCAGTATCATCTGCAAACAGCAGCTGCTTCAGATTCCACTCTCCACCATCAACATTCACCAGACTCAGACCTCCACCTAAAACTCTTGCATTCACCTCCCTTACAACATCATCCATGTAAATATTAAACAACCAAGGCGGCATCACACATCCCTGTCGCAGCCCCACTCTCACAGGAAACCAATCACTCACAGCATTTCCCACTCTTACACACGCTCTACTATTTACATAAAAACTTTTCACCCCTTTTAATAACCTACCATCAAGTCCATACAATCTTAAAACAGTTCATAAAGCCTCCCTATCAATTCTTTCATACGCTTTCTCTAAATTCATAAATGCCCAAAACACATCCTTGCCTTTCGCTAAATACTTTTCACACACTTGTCTCACCGCAAACACCTGATCCACGCATCCCCTCCCTCTCCTAAAGCCACACTGCTCATCACCAATCACTCCCTCTGTACCCTCTCTAACTCTCATAATTAACACTCTACCATACACCTTACCTACAACACTTAACAGACTTATACCCCTAAAGCTAGTACATTCATACTTATCACCCTTGCCTTTATGCAACGGGACCACACAAGCACTTGCCCAGTCAACTGGCACCATACCTTTCACAAAGCACACATTCAACAATCTTACTAACCAGTCAACAATAGTCACTCCACCACCCTTCAGGCATTCCACAGCACACCCATCCATACCTGCAGCTTTCCCTGTTTTCATCTCCTTTACTGCCTTCTGCACTTCCTCCTTCGTGATCAAAGAATCATTCAACTCTCCCAACACATTTATTCCTTGCACCCTTCCATCTGCCACAAGCTCAGCCACCCTTTCCTCCTCTACATTTAACAATCTTTCAAAATACTCTGCCCATCTCTTCCTTACTGCATCCATCTCAATTAACATCCTTCCATCCTCTGCTTTTACTCGTTCTTCCTTCCCAGACTCTCCCTTTCGCACCCTTTTCACCTCCTTCCAAAACATTTTCTTATTCTGTTGAAAATTCTCTGTCAGCCGCCTACCCCACCTCTCATCTGCTGCCACTTTAGCATCACGCACAGCCCTTCTCGCCTTATTCCTCTTTTCCTTATACCTCTCATATGACATCTCATCCTTCCTCTGCAGCCACACTTCATATGCACGTCTCTTCTCAGCCACAGCCATACTTACTTCCTTGCACCACCATTCACTTCCTTTTCTTACACCACCACCCACACGTCTCACACCACACACCTCTTCTGCATGCCCCACCACAGCACTCTTAAATAACTGCCATTCCTCCTCCACACTGCCATTTTCCCGATCTTTCAGTGCGTTCCACTCATCTTTCAATTTCTCCTGATACTCTATCTTTTTCTCACTTTTATCCAACTCACTCACTTTCAAAACCTCCCTACCACACCTAACTCTCCTAGCTCTCACCCATCTCTTACCTACTCTTAACTTTCCGTCCACCAGGTAGTGGTCAGACATACCTCCACCCTCCCCTCTCAGAACTCTTACATCCAACAATTTTCCTATTACATTCCTAGACACAACTACATAGTCCATCAAAGCTCTATCAACAACCCTTCCACCCTCCTGTCTCACCCATGTATACTTATAAATATCTTTCTTCTCAAACAGCGTATTTCCAATCACCATCTCTCACTCAACACACATCGCTATCATTCGCTCCCCATTTTCATTTCTTCCAGGCACACCATGCATACCAACTACACCTTCAACTGCTACATTTCCCACTCTAGCATTCAGATCACCCATCATTACCACATTCACATTCGCTCCAAAACTCTGCAGACACTCATCAACATCATTCCAGAAAGACTCCCTCTCTGCTTCATCCCTTTCACTACCAGGCCCATATGCACTCACAAACACCCACAACTCACGTTCAAATTTCGCTTTCACCCACATCAGTCTCGATGACACCTCCTTCCATTTAATCTCACACTGCTGTATATATATATATATATATATATATATATATATATATATATATATATATATATATATATATATATATATATATATATATGGTACAGTGGTAAAGTGTGCGTTTTTGTACACTGAAGAACGAGGGTTCATGCCCCGCCAGGGTAATAAACTTTGGGACCATTCTTCAGGACACATACTGCATAGGCAGACACAAGGGGTGCTGTGGTTGAACCAGTGTCGCATACTATAAAGTATGCTTGCACCCAGTCGGGTTGCATGGGCCGATTACACTTGGTTCACAGACTACACACACGCATCCAAAGCCACTCCAACACTACAGTTACGCTTACAAGCACTTCTCACCCTACATACAATCTCTGCCAGACAGCCTAAGCCACTTTGTACAGATACATTGGCTGTATCGTCCCTGCTTCAGCAAGGATAGGCCGGTCCTGCAGTGGACACTCAAACGGCTGATGAGATGAGATGAGACATATATATATATATATATATATATATAAAATGCAGCATAATGCCCCCTTGAACACCCAGACACCCCCACTAGGAATGCAGCATAGTGCCCCTGTAAACACCCAGACACCCCCACAAGGAGCCCACAGAGGAGTAGCAGCAGCGCACCGGGACTCGTTGCGACAACGGCCTAAGTCAGCCTGGGCCGCACGCCACTATGACCCAGTGCCTGCCCGCCGTCACCATAGCAGGAATACCACACTAGCTTCTGGGCAAGCCTTCACCAGCCAGCTAAGGGGTGGAGCTGCCTATCCAGCTCCTGCCAGCACCCCAGAGACGGCCTGTAGCCGCTCACCCTTCTTTAAGGAGACGGCCTGTAGCTGCTCTGAGGGTTCTAAGGAGACAGCTTGCAGCCACTCCCGCCTTCATCAGGAGACAGGCTGTAGCTGCTCTGAAGGTGTCTTCCTTGAGACGGCCTGTAGCCACTCGCCCCTCGCTGAGGAGACGGCCTGTAGCCGCTCTGAGGGTAAACAGGAGATGGTCTGTAGCCGCTCCCGCCTTTGTCAGGAGACGGCCTGTAGCCGCTCCCGCCTTCGTCAGGAGATGGCCTGTAGCCGCTCCCGCCTTCGTCAGGAGATGGCCTGTAGCTGCTCCCGCCTTCGTCAGATGGCCTGTAGCCGCTCTGAAGGTGTTCCCCCTGAGACGATCTGTAGCCACTCAACACCCCTCCTGCAGGAGACGGCCTGTAGCCACTCCTGCCTTCGTCAGACGGCCTGTAGCTGCTCTGAAGGTACCCCTGGGTTTGCTGGGAGCCACCCACTCCCCCAGGCCACGGCCAGTAGCCATCTACTCCAAATATTCTTAATACTTTCCACAATCCTTGTCTATCCACCCTGTCATATGCTTTCTCCAGATCCATGAAAGCTGCATACAACTTCTTTCCCTTCTCTAGAAACTTTTCCACTAAAGATCTAAGAATGAATATCTGATCTACACAACCTCTTCCTTTCCTTAAGAAGAAAAATGCCTCTATGATTACCACACACTTCTTTTTCCCCTTTTCCTTTGTACAAGGGAATAATTATACCTGACTTCCAATCCTCCAGGACTCTACCTTCCTCCCAGGCCAATCTGCACATTTTCCACATCCATTCTACTACTCTCTCTCTCCCATACTTCAGCATTTCACCACACACTCCATCAATTCCTGGGGCTTTCCCCGATTTAACTTTCTTCATTGCTTCCACAACTTCTATCCTACTGATTTCTTCCTGTCTTCACACCTCCTTCCTTCTCCCAGCCATTCCCCAGCCACTTATACTCGCATTACTTCCATCCTCTATGTTCAACAATTCCTTAAAGTGTTCTTTCCATCTGCTCACTTTTTCTCTCTTCTCCACTGGTAATCTACCATTTTTATCTTTCACTCCCCTGCTAACGTCACTTCCACCCTGTCTTACTCTTTTCACCTCTTTCCAGAACATTTTCTTACAGTCCCTCCACTTTACACTCAAGTTCCTTCCAAATTCCTCATCCACTCTCTTCTTACTCTCTCTTACTAATCTTTTCACCTCTCTCTTTCTTTCTACATATAACTCTCTCTTCCGCCTCTCAACTTCTTCCACGCCCCTATTTCTCATCCATTCATTGTATGCTTTCTTCTTTTGTGCCACAGCCTGTCTCACCTCTTCATTCCACCATGCTGTTCCTTGCACACCCCTCCGTCTTCTCTTCATCCCACACACCACATCACATGCTGCACATATTTCTTCTGTAAATATCCTGCACACACCTTCCACGTCTCCCATCTGCTCCAATTCATATTTGCCCAATCGTTCCTCCACTTCTCTCTTATACTCTGCCATTTTATCATCCTCTTGTAACCTTTCCACTTTCCTTACAAATACTCCTTCTTCCCATCCTTCCCTTCTTCTATTTCTCCATCCTAATAGGACCTTGATTCTGGCCACCATCAAGTAGTGGTCAGAAAGTCCACTCCCCCAACCTTTATAAGCTCTTCGTATCCTTTCATCCACACACACATAATCAATCATTGCCTTCCTTTCATTCAGTTCACCACTCACCCTTCTCATCACTCGCCATGTATACCTGTGGATCATTTTGTGCCTGAAGAGGGTATTGGCTATCACCAACCCCCTCCCAGCACAAATGTCTACTAACGCACTGCCATTCTCATCTATCTCAGCAGGCACACCCCACTCACCAACTATTCCATCCACTTTCACATTCCCTACTTTACCATTCATATCACCGATCAAAAACACTCTCTCATTCCTTTCAAACTTTTCCATGCACACTTCCACATTTGTCCAGAACTCTTCTCTCACTCTGCTTGCACGATCTTGCGATGGTGCATACACACACACACACAATCGCCCACATTTGTATTCCAACTTTCAATCTTACCCACACAATCCTTGACCCAACTGATCCATACTCTCTTATGCTCTTCTTCCATCTTTTACTCACAACTATACATACTCCTTTTGCCCTCTCATTCTCACCTACTCCTGCACATATACTTCATCCATACTCCCATTCTCTCACACTCTCACATTTCCATTTCGTTTCAGTTATTCCACATACATCAACTTTCGCACCCTCAAGCACCTGGACAATCTCTCTCTCTTTCACCTCATCATTCGCTCCCCTTACATTCCACTTTCCAATTACAATGTCCTTTGTCCGGTCCTTCGTCGTCATCTTTTGGTCAGTCCTTGTCCGAGGCTTATTGTTTGTCTTTTTAGTTAGTTGTTTCCCGAGGAGGGGCACTAACCCTCCGCCAACCCTTTTAGTCGCCTTTTACGACAAGCAGAGATACTGAGGGAGTATTCTTGAAAAACCCCCCTACCCCCAGGGGGTAAGATGAGAGTGATAATAATAATAATAATAATAATAATAATACTAACGATTATAATAATATTATATTAGGGATAAAATATTTTGATTCGAATTATTATTATTATTATTATTATTATTATTACTACTACTACTACTACAACTACTTCTACTACTACTACTACTACTACTACTAGTAATAATCATCATCGTCTAATCCTATGCTGCTCCATGAGGAGCGTAGGAACCCTGGGCTAGGCAAGTTGGTCCTGACATTTAAGATGAGAGTGACCAGCCTCATTCATCCCTGAGCGGCATTACATGGGCAATAAACCCCATCCACCCCTTGGATATAAACGTACACCAGTCCAATCCTATTGGAGCGCCTTAATTACCCACTAAACCATCAGGCGCCATAATTTGGTTTTATGGTTACCACCTAGCGTCGTAAATGGTTTCCTGGTGTACAGGATACCACTTGGCTTGTCACTCAGTGTACAGTCATGCATGGGTAGAAGGAAGAGGAGAGAATGAAGGAAAGAAAGACAGAAGAGGAAGGAAGAGAGGAAAGGGCAGTCGGCAGAGTGCAGTAATTCATCGAGTGAATGAATGGCAAGTGCCCCCACCTACCACCAAAAATAATAACAATGTTGCAGATGCCAGACTGCAACGAGGAAAATGCTCGTTTGCCTTCCCTGGATGACAATGTGTATGGAACAGGTATGTACAGTATATAGCTGTATCTATCTATTTATCTATCTGTCTGTCTGTCTGTCTATTTGTCTATGTCTGTGTCTATTTGTATAGCTGTTGTTACATAGCCTATGATTTCATCATCCTTTGTGTAATTCTAACGTGCAGTGTGCTGCATGTTTGATCACGAGCGTGTTCTGCCTCAGTCCCCCCTTCTACCGTTATAGTAGAGTAAGTCGTTCTTTCTGTTGTTCAGAGCAGGATTGTCAACTCTTTGTCCCCATGGCTTCATTTGCACGTCCTTCTTACAAGTTGTATCAAGCTCTACCGGCCCCTATATAATGAGCTCAGTCTCTGCATCATTGCCACTTAGATCTACTCATTTTGCTCACATCTCTGTCCTCCCCTGTACAGTTATTATTATTGTGAGTGCTCAGGAAGTCTCCAACCATCTAGCAGCTGTGTGTAATTTGAGTATAACTGTTGTTGCATTTTTTCTTGTACTGTGTAGCATAAGGTTAATTCTTAGGCCTAGTAAGGTTTTTGTAATTTGTGTAGGGTTCTTATTGTCAGCCATCATTAATAATATTCTATATCTGTAATAATTTATCTTGCATTCACTGAGTACTATCTGGTATCTCATTTTATCAGGGCTGACATAGATAAATTTACTCTTGCTAATTTCGTGTTAATAGAGGCTATTGCAGTTAACCATATATTAAACCTGTTTTTGCCATTACATTTATCCTTATGAGTCCTGAATGTTTTGTTGTTAGTTTGAGCATTAAACTTTAACTTATAATTTTACCTAACTCTTTTGTTTTGAACCTGGAACTTTGCGGGACAGTTTTCTCTGTTCCGTAACATAAATTTGGCGACCTCTTATCAGGATATTCAGGATATTATCATAAGGATATTGCTTGATATTTTGTGACTGTGATTTATTCATGATGTCTACTATTACTACACTTGATGAAGCCAAAGATTTTTTGTCAAATGTGCAAACAGTGTGTGATGTAGAAAACAGAACAAAGAATGAACTTAAGTTTGTTGCTCAACAATTGGGAATTGCTGTTCGCTCTCATCATTCTAAAGATCAAATTGTTGGCATGATTAATAAAAACTTGTTTAATGTAACTCCTCCAAATGAGCAAACGCAGATTGAATTAGCTAAGTTACAGCTAGCCCTGCAGGAGGCTCGTGTTAAGGAGGCTGAATTTCAAGCACGTGCTAAGGAGGCTGAGTCTCAGGCTAAGGAGTCGGAGTCTCAGGCTCGTATTCAGGAGGCTGAATTTTAGGCAAATGCTCGTATTCAAGAGGCACAGGTACAGGCTCAGGCACAAATTGAACTTGCCAGGATTCAGGCAGACCATGAGTATCGCATGAAACAAGGTGGAACTGGATCATCTAGGTCTGATGATTTCGATGTGGCTAAAAATGTTAAACTTGTCCCTCCTTTTAATGAATCTGATTTAACAAAGTATTTTCAGTTGTTTGAGAGGGTAGCTACAGGTTTTAATTGGCCCAAAAAGTATTGGCCAGTACTCTTTCAAACTGTTCTTCCCGGTAAAGCTCAAGTAACTTATGCATCTTTGCCTCAGGATCAATCTGATAATTATGATGTAGTTAAGAGCTTGATTCTTAAGGCCTATGAGCTTGTTCCTGAAGCCTATAGAGTAAAATTTAGGACAACTTATAAGCAAGATAAGCAATCCCATGTTGAGTATGCAAAAATCAAAGAAGATCTGTTAGAGCAGTGGTTAAATTCTAAGAATGTGGATTCTGATTTTGGTAAATTTAAGCAGATGATTTTGCTGGAGGACTTCAAAAGGTGTATTAATAAAGATGTAAGCCTATATCTTGATGAGAAAAGAATAGATAATTTGTCTGATGCTGCAGTTTTAGCTGATGAATATGTTCTCACTCACATGAGATATTCTAGAGAAAAAAGGAAAGCTGAGAGTAAGTACGTTGCCTCTACTCAGAGTACAGGTAACAGGAAAGAGAATAAAGATGATGTTTCTCAGGAAGTAAATACCAGCTTCACCTCTAGATTTCGGAAAAGTAAATGTACAGCTCCGGACAGATGAAACGGCTACACCCCATCCACCAGCGACTTGGTTTGGGTCTCAGTGGTTCTGGTAACAATTGCAGGTGGAGGGAGGGGGGATGTGGGAGGGTGAGGAGGGGAGAAATGTGGGCGGAGTTATATAGGGGGTAGTGTGGGAGGGTGAAGAAGCAGCACAGTCTGGCTGGTGGAAAGGGGAGACGAATGGTTGGGTAGCGGAGACGAGAGTCTGCTGGAGGGTAAGACAGGTGAGTGTGATTAGATGAAAAGAAATTACAAAAAATGAATTATTATAATATCTGCTGCATATATTGCATTTTATCTACTAAATAAAAACACTGTCTATTATTCACCACCGTATTTGGGTATCCTACTCATTATTATTATCCTTTGGATATTAGGCAATAAATAAAGATATTGGACGGTCTTTCGGACCCGAACCAATTTTTTCTTAACTTTTTTTCTTCAGCTATTTCCGTATTCCTATTATCCCTCGTGCTTGAAGTCCCCCTTTTTATCACTTTCTCCTACGCCCTACATTTTTTTTTTAGGCATAAGGCAGTTTAACTTTCTCTTTAAATAACCATATTTGTCAACAAATATTCCTTTCATTAATCTATTTAATTACCTGTTTTCTTTCAATATGCATTTGTCTAATAATGGGTGTTACACCTTAATTGGCGCCGCTATTTGACGTTGTGAATAAATTTGGTCTAAATTTACGCATATATTGCAGTCTCTCTCAAGTAGGCTGGCAACCTCACACATCCTACCCCCTGCTTTCTCCTTCTCTCGCTACCCGTTCCCTCCTTTCCTTTTGTAGTACTGTTTATCTATTCTTTCTCATATTTTTAACCTCATTCCCTCTTACAACCTTTTAGTGCCATAGGAATTTCTCCCTTATCACCTACAGTCCTACTACATGAAAGTGGAAAAAACTGCCATCGGGAAAAGAATAACTGGAAATTTATGGCGAAGGTTACGATATTAGTTATTTAGAATGAAAGTGTTGGCAGATACGCATTCTTGACGTGATTATCACAGCCACAGCATTTCGCCTTCATAAAACAGAAGGACTATAGGTTTCATGCATTACCTCCTTACGTCCAGCATTACTGTGCAGAACGCCATGTATAACACATTAAGGACCACAAGGACAGTACTGGTAGTCATCGTGATTCTCATGAATCTCTCCATAGGCTATTGAAAACAGTGCTTTATGCTCAACTTCAGAATTATGTTCTCATCATGGCAATGATAGGCAAAGATAATAAAAACAATATATACCACGAAATTATCATTTATACAACAAAGCTCAAACTGCCTCCGTGCTACCTGAAAAAAATTAAATACCTGATCATATTATATATATATATATATATATATATATATATATATATATATATATATATATATATATATATATATATATATATATATGGAAGATGCCATGTCGTAGCGCTTAAGGGAATAACAGGGATGACGACGGTGATAATTGTCGCAAGGGAACGAGATGAAAGGAAAATTTTCTCTACCTGAAGTAAATTCTAATGGACAGTAATAATTCGAGACCCCGTTTATTGACAATAATTTTTATAGATCTGCATGTCGCCGTTATTGCGTCTCGGAACATTTCGGTAGATGATATAACTGATATAAATTGATAAATGGGTAGAGAGATATCCTTATCGTCTATATTACGTGATAAGTATGATATAGTAATGATAATCTGTCCTGATAGAGTAAATCTTGCTGTGACGGAAGGGTATTTGTAAAGCAAACTAATTTATACCACAGACTGTATCAGAAGTGTTTCTTCTTCGTAAATTTAAGCTCGATGAATACTCTAGACTGTATGCCAGGAAGCAGGTGACCTTGGTGTTTCTTATGAGGGATCCGGTTCGTGGCATAGTATGGAGGATGCATAGAGCTCAAATTTATCAAACAGATAGTATCCTCGTAACTGGCCACCTCTTCACCCACTTCCTGAAACTCAGACATGGAGTACCGGGGTGAGAATAACGCCATAATGACTAATACACCACCAACACATGGATATTTATACAGCAACGAGAAACGACTGTGGTTCACTTGTATTTTCTATGGACTGCAATAAACACCGTTATTCAGAGCAGACCACCAGTTCCATGTTTTGTCAGTATATACTGAGATGAATGATTCTAACCGAATCAGGTAGATCCTCTCCGTCAACTGAGACAGGCTCTACACTTATGAAATTTAACATCGAGTAACCCTATATGCCCAAAGTAATTTCCTCTGCATGGACTGACGTTGTAACGAAACTGGTTGTCCCCCTGCAGTAATTATTAATATATTTTTATGGTCATGTATGACTGAATAGTTTAGTTTTTACAAGCGAAAACCTCAGAAATAATACTCACCGAGTATTATTCCTTCTCCAGCAGTTGCGCCTTCAGTGACACACTTCCAAAAATCCTCTGGCTCGTCAACATAACGTTTGCTAGGGTCCTGTGATGCAACCCTGCTTCGTGCAATACGAGTCTCATAGTCTTTTCGCTGATATCATGGTCTGTGCATCGGTTTCTGTGGCGTGTAGTGCAACATGGTGGTTTCCGTGTGGTAGGTTGCCATGCTAGTTAGTGTCCTCTGCTTTACCCAACACAATAAGTTTTAGATCAAACAGCGTTGTTCATGGTTATTAATATATATATATATATATATATATATATATATATATATATATATATATATATATATATATATATAGGATCATGTATTTAATTTCTTCAGGTTACATGTGATTGTGTGAGCTGGTTACACCCTTGAGACTGCAGCACGGAGACAGTTTGAGCTTTGTTGTATAATAAATGATAATTTGGCTGTATATATTGTTTTTATTATCTTTGCCTATCATTGCCATGATGAGAACATAATTCTAAAGTTGAGCATAAAGCACTGTTTTCAATAGCCTATGGAGAGATTCATGAGAATCACGATGACTACCAGTACTGTCCTTGTGGTCCTTAATATGTTATACATGGCGTTCTGCACAGTAATGCTGGACGTAAGGAGGTAATGCATGAAACCTATAGTCCTTCTGTTTTATGAAGGCGAAATGCTGTGGCTGTGATAATCACGTCAAGAATGCGTATCTGCCAACACTTTCATTCTAAATAACTAATATCGTAACCTTCGCCATAAATTTCCAGTTATTCTTTTCCCGATGGCAGTTTTTTCCACTTTCATGTAGTAGGACTGTAGGTGATAAGGGAGAAATTCCTATGGCACTAAAAGGTTGTAAGAAGGAATGAGGTTAAAAATATGAGAAAGAATAGATAAACAGTACTACAAAAGGAAAGGAGGGAACGGGTAGCGAGAGAAGGAGAAAGCAGGGGGGAGGATGTGTGAGGTTGCCAGCCTACTTGAGAGAGACTGCAATATATGCGTAAATTTAGACCAAATTTATTCACAACGTCAAATAGCGGCGCCAATTAAGGTGTAACACCCATTATTAGACAAATGCATATTGAAAGAAAACAGGTAATTAAATAGATTAATGAAAGGAATATTTGTTGACAAATATGGTTATATAAAGAGAAAGTTAAACTGCCTTATGCCTAAAAAAAAAATGTAGGGCGTAGGAGAAAGTGATAAAAAGGGGGACTTCAAGCACGAGGGATAATAGGAATACGGAAAGAGCTGAAGAAAAAAAAGTTAAGAAAAAATTGGTTCGGGTCCGAAAGACCGTCCAATATCTTTATTTATTGCCTAATATCCAAAGGATAATAATAATGAGTAGGATACCCAAATACGGTGGTGAATAATAGACAGTGTTTTTATTTAGTAGATAAAATGCAATATATGCAGCAGATATTATAATAATTCATTTTTTGTAATTTCTTTTCATCTAATCACACTCACCTGTCTTACCCTCCAGCAGACTCTCGTCTCCGCTACCCAACCATTCGTCTCCCCCTTCCACCAGCCAGACTGTGCTGCTTCCTCACCCTCCCACACTACCCCCTATATAACTCCGCCCACATTTCTCCCCTCCTCACCCTCCCACATCCCCCCTCCCTCCACCTGCAACTGTTACCAGAACCACTGAGACCCAAACCAAGTCGCTGGTGGATGGGGTGTAGCCGTTTCATCTGTCCGGAGCTGTACTTATTGTAGTAAGCTTGGTCATACTACGGAGAAATGTTTCAGGAGACAGCGTGATGTGAACAAAAAGGAGTCTTTAAATATTCAGTCAATTGGTCTAGTGTCCACTCTTGAGAGTTCCCAGAATTCTTTAACTGAGTTAACTGAACCTGCTTTGAGGGGTAAATTAAATTCTCATGATGAAGCTCCTCTTTTGAGCAGTAACGTGGGTGACACTCTCAAGAGTTCATGTGCTAATTTCCTGTCTGATGGTTTTGTCAGTCCTCTGGACAGTAATGACAGGAAATCATTTAAAATATATCGTGATACAGGTGCTTGCCAATCCCCTATGCTGACCAGTCTTCTAGGCTCTAATGTTAATTCCTCTGATGAAACTGTAATCTTACAAGGTGTAGGGAATAATTACTTCTCTGTCCCTCTGTGCAGAGTGAATTTAGAGTCTGGTTTTGTTAATGGTTCCGGTATGGTTGGGTTGGTTGAGACATTCCCAATGTCAGGTGTAACTTTCTTACTTGGAAATGATATTGGTGGAAGTCAAGTGTGTCCAGCTCCTCAGTTGTCTAGTGAGCCAGTGGCTGCGACCCGGGATTGTGATGTCCCTGATGTGTTCTCCGCATGTGCTGTCACTAGGGCTAAGTCTAAAGTTACTGGTGATTTAGAGGATAATGATGATGATGATGTTATCCTAGCTGACACTTTTCTTGCTAATTTGGACCACTCACCAGATGAGGCAGTACCCCGTAGTGTTGATAATTTGTCTCGTCAAGAGTTGGTTGAGTTGCAGGTTGCTGACCTTGAGTTGAAAGGTCTTGCTAACGCTGCTTGCAGTGAGGAAGAGTCAACTGGTGCTTCTACTTGTTATTATATAAAGTCAGGAGTACTTATGAGGAAGTGGAGACCCCCAACAGCATCAGCCGACTGTGAATGGGAGGTTGTACATCAAGTTGTCATCCCTCGTGTTTGTAGGCAGGATATCATTAGAGTGGCTCATGATTCCAGTTTGGCAGGACACCTTGGAGTGAGGAAGACTGTGGCACGCATTTTGAAACACTTCTACTGGCCAGGTATCTTCAGGGATGTTTCCTGGTATTGTAAGTCTTGTCACACCTGTCAAGTTGTGGGGAAGTGTAATCAGACCGAAAATGTTGCACCTCTAGTTCCCATTCCTCCTTTTGAGGCTGCATTCACCCGTGTGTTGGTGGATATTGTGGGCCCTCTTCCTAAGACTTCGTCAGGATTTTCTTATGTGTTGACCCTGATTGATATGGCTACTCGTTATCCTGAAGCCATTCCACTTAGAAATATCTCAGCAAAGAACGTGGTTAAGGAAATGCTAGGGTTCTTCACAAAGTTTGGTCTGCTCAAGGAGGTACAGTCAGACCGGGGAAGTAATTTCATGTCAAACGTTTTCAAGCAGTCTCTGAAAGAGTTGGGCATCACCCAGATCACGTCTTCAGCTTACCATCCCCAGATCCAAGGAGCGTTGGAGAGATATCATCAAACACTCAAATCGATGCTCAGGAAATACTGTTTGGAACATCAGAAAGACTGGGATAAAGGTCTTCCATTCGTTGTGTTTGCTGCAAGAGAATCTCCAAATGAATCACTGGGCTTCTCACCCTTTGAACTACTGTTTGGCCATGAAGTAAGAGGACCCCTTAAGCTACTCAAGGAATGCTGGCTGTCGGAGGAAGATGACGTCAACCTGCTGGAGTATGTGATGAAGTTCAAAGAACGGCTGTCCACTGCTTTACAGCTGGCGAGAGAGAATTTAGGAGCTGCTCAGGAGAAGGTGAAGACTTGGTATGATAAGAAGTCCAGGTTACGCCACTTTCAGCCAGGAGATCAGGTTTTGATTCTGCTACCGGTGCATGGGCAACCTCTTCAAGCCAAGTTTAGTGGTCCTTATTTCGTGGAGAAGAAACTCAGTGATGTCAACTATGTCATCGCCACACCAGATCGTAGAAAGAACAAGCAACTTTGTCACATCAACATACTAAAGTTATATCACAGGCGGGACGAAAATAACCCAGTCTGCAATGTAGCTGTTCCTCCCGAGTCTGCAAGTGAAGTTCTCCCATGCAGTATGAACCTGAGTGATAGTTTGGGGAAGAATCCTGATATCATGAATGATCTCCAGACTAAGCTTTCTCATCTACCTCCCGAGGAAAGGCAGGAGTTTTCGGTATTACTGCAGGAGTACCCGCAAGTGTTCCATGCCACTCCAGGAAGAACCACTGTGTTGATGCATGATGTCGATGTTGGAGACGCAAAGCCAATTAAATTGCCTCCTTACCCTGTGAACCCAGTGAAAGTTCCTTTCATCGAGAAGGAGCTTGGCTACCTGTTGGACCACAAGATGATTGAGCCCTGTCAGAGCGAGTGGAGTTCTCCTGTCACTTTAGTCCCTAAGCCAGGTGGGTCACAGCGGCTTTGCATCGACTATAGACGTGTTAATCAGATAACCAAAACAGACACTTACCCTCTCCCTCGTGTGGAAGATTGCATAGACAAGATCGGAAAGGCTAGGTACATAAGTACAGTAAGTTTGATTTGTTAAAGGGATACTGGCAAGTACCTATGACTGAACGTGCTAGGGAGATCTCATGTTTTGTAACACTAGGAAAGACTTTTGCATGTTCTGTAATGCCATATGGAATGAAGAATGCACCAGCCACATTTCAGAAGCTCATGAATGTTGTAACAGAGGGTTTGGCAGGGTGTGTTGTTTATATTGATGATGTATTAATCTTCAGTGACAACTGGAAAGATCACCTATGCCATGTCAGTAAATTTCTTGAGCGTTTGGTTCAGCCTAATCTTGTAGCTAATTTATCAAAGTGTGAGTTTGGTCAAGCTAAAGTTCAGTACCTTGGGTACGTAATTGGTGATGGACATGTTGCACCACCAGGAGCTAAGGTTCAGGTTATAAGTGATCTTCCCAGACCTAAAAGTAGGAAAGAGCTACAAAGATTTTTGGGAATGGTAGGTTATTACAGGAGATTTGTTCTTAACTTTTCAATTCTTGTATCACCACTTACAGACCTACTGAAAAAGGGAGTTAAATTTGTCTGGACCGATAACTGTGAATCCTCTTTCAACAAACTTAAAGCTATCCTGTTAAGTCAGCCAGTGCTCGCTACTCCAAATTTTGGTAAGCCTTTTAAGATGGTTGTTGATGCAAGTGATACAGGAGCTGGGGCTGTTTTGCTGCAAGAGGATGATCAGGGTATTGAACACCCTGTATCTTATTACAGTAAGAAGTTCACTCCACCTCAAAAGAACTACTCAACTATTGAGAAAGAGCTTTTGGCCTTGATTTTGGGTTTACAGCATTTTTCATTTTATTTGTGTTCTGGTTTTGACCCCATAGTCATTTATACCGATTATAATCCACTAAAATTCCTTAGTAAGTTTAAAGATAAAAATCAGAGATTGACAAGATGGAGTCTACTTCTTCAGGAGTATTCATTAGACATACAACATGTCAAGGGGAAAGAAAATGTTATTGCAGATTGCTTATCTAGACGTTAGACAGATTGTTTTAGAGTAATACGAAATTTCCTTTGTAAATTTCTTTTTCTTTGTGGGGAGGTGTTACATAGCCTATGATTTCATCATCCTTTGTGTAATTCTAACGTGCAGTGTGCTGCATGTTTGATCACGAGCGTGTTCTGCCTCAGTCCCCCCTTCTACCGTTATAGTAGAGTAAGTCGTTCTTTCTGTTGTTCAGAGCAGGATTGTCAACTCTTTGTCCCCATGGCTTCATTTGCGCGTCCTTCTTACAAGTTGTATCAAGCTCTGCCGGCCCCTGTATAATGAGCTCAGTCTCTGCATCATTGCTACTTAGATCTACTCCTCATTTTGCTCACATCTCTGTCCTCCCCTGTACAGTTATTATTATTGTGAGTGCTCAGGAAGTCTCCAACCATCTAGCAGCTGTGTGTAATTTGAGTATAACTGTTGTTGCATTTTTTCTTGTACTGTGTAGCATAAGGTTAATTCTTAGGCCTAGTAAGGTTTTTGTAATTTGTGTAGGGTTCTTATTGTCAGCCATCATTAATAATATTTTGTATCTGTAATAATTTATCTTGCATTCACTGAGTACTATCTGGTATCTCATTTTATCAGGGCTGACTTAGATAAATTTACTCTTGCTAATTTCGTGTTAATAGAGGCTATTGCAGTTAACCATATATTTAACCGGTTTTTGCCATTACATTATTCTTATGAGTTCTGAATGTTTTGTTGTTAGTTTGAGCATTAAACTTTAACTTGTAATTTTACCTAACTCTTTTGTTTTGAACCTGGAACTTTGCGGGACAGTTTTCTCTGTTCCGTAACACTGTTTATAAATCTGCCTCCATATATCTGCCTCCCTCCATCTATCTGTATCTGGGTAACTATATACCATTTATCAATCTGTCTGTCTATTAGGACAAGAATCTGTCTATCTTTCTGTATCTGTCTGTGTGTCTGTCCATCTGTCTATTTGTTCCCTGGATGGAAATATGTTTATTATCAGTATCTATCTATCTATCTGTTTATCTATCTGTCTGTCTATCTGAATAACTAACTGTCCATTTATGTCTATTTCTGTATGTATCGATCTATCTGTCTCTCTCTCTGTCTATCTGTATCTGAATCTGAGTAACTAGCTTTCCATCAGTCTCTGTGTATCTATCTTTCTATCTATTTTATTTCCTGGATGAAAATGGGTTTTGGAATCGGTATCTATCTGCCTATCTATCTGTCTGTCTATCTGTCTGTCTTTATCTATCTGTCTATCTATCTGTCTGTCTATCTGTCTGTCTCTATCTATCTGTCTATCTGTTTATCTATCTGTGTCCATCTGTCTATCTGTCTCTCTATCGGTCTGTGTATCTGGGTAACTATCTATCCATCTGTGCTAATGGCAGCCACCTATGATGTTTTTCTTTTAGCATTCATTTATTTAAAGTATTTGTTTAATCTTGGTGTCCCGTAAGCATTTTTTGGAATTTATGTCAAATAACCTCAGAATTTTCATCATTATGCCTATTTTGCCATACCTACATCTTGTTGTTAAACAGTCACAGGATCTTGACGCACAAATGGCGCCAGCCTCGAAGGAATGCTGTGGTGAGGATGCAGAGCCGTAGCATTGTCTTATTTTGCCTCTGAACTACGGTAAATAAGGTTAAAAAAGTCAATAACCTCCCTAAAGACAAATAAACTCTACCATTACTTGTTTATTGCAGGCACGTCAGAAATAATCAAGGCATTACCTTTAAACACTCAAAGATTTAAAAAGAAATCAGCGTTGCCAATGTTGAGTGATGGTACACCTGAAGGAAGCTTCCAGTGATGCAGTCTTTAAAAAAAAAAAAAAAACGAGCAACGTATATTACGATGGAGATATTTTCCACTTTATTTATTTCCGTTATATTTCTATCAAGTAAAATCTGTACTGTCAATAATTTAAAACATGGTTAAAAAATTCTTGTAATACTGGTTTTAAACGTCATAAATTTAACTGGAAGAATCTCAAGCACAATGATGCCATGGTCAAGTGACCCTTGAGATGCAGCGTTGCCAACCATCGGGCAGTCAGTCACCCCGCGGGTCAGGAAGGGGGAGGATGTTGGTGTGTGCAGCTGGTATTAACTTGATGTTGTGCGTATATTGGGCGTTTGCCATTGTGTTTGCCGTGATGAATGGACAGACTGGATTACTGTGGAGGCGAGGCAAGTAGCACCAGTGCCGGGAAGGGGAGACTATGCCGGGTTGGGACACAAGGGGAGTGGAAATTATTATTATTATTGTTGTTGTTGTTGTTATTATTATTATTATTATTATTATTATTATTATTATCATTATCACTATTATTATTAGTAATATTATTATTATTACTTTTATTATTACCACCACCACTACTACTACTACTACTATTATTATTATTATTATTATTATTATTATTATTATTACTATTATTATTATTATTATTATTATTATTATTATTATTACTCTTATTATTATTATTATTATTATTATTAGTACTACTACTACTGCTGCTGCTGCTGCTGCTGTTATTATTATTATTATTATTATTATTATTATTGTCTAATCTTTCCACATGACGTACAAACAGGTTATCAGTTCACCTTTAATCTATCGATAATCAAAGATAGATACATACGCCTAAGTCATTTTTCAGCCTACCTACCGACATGTGGACACGCATTTTGCCCACTACGTACCATCCACTCACCCGATGTAGTGATAGATTTATTAGATAGATCCACAGGTAGATAGTCAAAAATAGATTAAAAGTTGATTAAAGGACATCAGTATTATTATTTCTACCTGTTTACGTACATATCTGGTAGGTACCATCCACTCTTCTGATGAAGTGATAGAATAAATACATACATAGATGGATAGTTGCAAAAATAGATTAAAATTAAATTAAAAGTGTAATGCTAGGTGAAATTATGCTCAACTTCTCGTTCCTATTTCACCTAACGTGGAGCGGGGTCCTCTTTCGAGACCGGAGCTAGTGCAATAGAGGCAGGACACAAAAACTCTAGGCAACAACCTTTACACGTATATTACCACAGTCAGACACAGGACAAATCAGCAGATATTACAGCACAATATATAGCAATATAAAACCTTATCTAGAATATGTGTATCTCGCAGGATACTTGCTTCTCTGATAGTAATGACAACACAAGCAATCCTAGTGTATCAGGAGTGCAGTAAATATAGGCGCGCGCGGGGGAGCGGGAGGGGGGTTGAGTCTCACTAGGAGGAGATAGGGGAGGTGCGGGGAGTGACTTGTGACGGCTAAGGGAAAGTTATGGTAATACTGGAGGGCGGCAGATATTAGCCGTGAAGTTTATATGGTTTCCACTAGCCAAAGGACTTTGGTAATTGATGTTATTCTTGATTTACACTTACTCGAGATATTGGAGTGAGAGAGGGTGGTAAACAAGATTTATGGGTAGCGTGGGGGAGGGAGAGAATACCATTAATACTTCCTTTCACAATATTCCTTCACAGTAATGGGGGTATGTCTTTATAGGGGAATCTCCCGGCGGCACAGGCTTATTAATTGTATAACAGAGATGTCACTCATAAGTATAGTCAATCAGATCTTGTTCCACACTCTCGTCCTTTAACTTCTCACTGTGATCTTATTCACCCCGATATTCACTATATGAAATCACTGCACAATACTTACATTAGGGGAAATCACACTTAACCTAAATCACTCGTGCTACAATATCACACGTATTCATCAAGGGGATAGGCAGGAACATGTCATCGGCGATCCTGCCGGGCTAGGGGCACCGCCAATGCGAGGCGTGCCGAGAGGGCACGGGATAACTCGTAAGGGCGTCCTCTCGTGTCCTGGGCTTCCCATGGCTTGCGGGCTTGGCTCAGGCGTGTGGCCCTCAGGACTAGGGCCGAATAGCTCCAGAGACCTCTGTGCTAAGTCCCGGCGTCGTGGGGGCATAGAGAGATCACGCCTGGGTGTCCTGGGGAGAACCGGGAGAGACTGTGGGCTGCGGTCTCCAGCGTCTAGGGGCGCCGACAGGGGAGGGTTGCTGCAGCGACTTCCACTGGGGTCGGACAGGTGCGTCTGCTCCAGAGCCTGGTGTAGGGAACAGAGACCAGGGGAGGCTGTGAGGCCTGTCTGGGTCACTCTGGGACAGGAAGCCTGGGCTCTAGTCTCCTGCTGTAGGGACGTCTCTCTCTTTACCTCTCTCTGCACACCCTCGGAGCGACAATAGATCGTCTAATGAAGAAGGGAGGGACCATAGGTTGTCTCTACCAAGACACTCTCGGAGCGACCATAGATCGTCTCACGAAGATGGGAGCAACCATGGATCATCTCTACTGGAGCACTTTCGGAGCGACCATCGATCGTCTCACGAGGATGGGAGCGACCATAGATCGTCTCTACCGGAAAACTTTTGGAGTGACCATCGATCGTCTCACGAGGATGGGAGTGACCATAGATCGTCTCTACCGGAGCACTTTCAGAGCGACCATAGATCATCTCACGAGAATGGGAGCGACCATAGATCGTCTCTACCGGAGCACTTTTGGAGCGACCATAGATCGTCTCATGAGGATGGGAGCGACCATAGATCGTCTCTACCGGAGCACTTTCGGAGCGACCATAGATCATCTCACGAGAATGGGAGCGACCATAGATCATCTCTACCGGAGCACTTTTGGAGCGACCATAGATCATCTCTACCGGAGCACTTTTGGAGCGACCATAGATCATCTCTACCGGAGCACTTTTGGAGCGACCATAGATCATCTCTACCGGAGCACTTTTGGAGCGACCATAGATCGTCTCACGAGGATGGGAGCGACCATAGATCGTCTCTACCGGAGCACTTTCGGAGCGACCATAGATCGTCTCACGAGGATGGGAGCAACCATAGATCGTCTCTACCAGAGGGGTGCCATCTGGAGTGTCTTTTCTAACTCCACCCCTAGCTGACTCAACAATTCCACACCACGAAGGTAGTGTCCTTCTCCTACGGCGGCGACGGCGTGGTGGCTGCGTGACACAGGGGCGCACGGCCCGGGCTGACATATGTCGCTGTTGCCGGGAGTGGTGGTGACTGGTGGCAGCTACCCCGTTGGGTCCATGTGGGGGTGTCGGCGTGTCGTCGGGCATACTAAGCTGTGTTTGGCTTGCCCTGTCTCCGGGGGTACTATGGTATTTTTCGGGGGCACTGTTGTTTAAGCCACGCATTTTACCACTCTCCCTCTGTAAAAAGTCATGTCCTCGTGGCTGGAGGTGGAACGCTTGTGTGTTGGAGGTGGTGTACAAGGGCTGGAGGTGTTGCAGCGCAGTTTGCCAGGCGACAGTGTAGGGGTTCTCTTCTTGTGCTGGGTCGCAGGTGAGGAAGAGTGTGGAGGTGGCGGTGGTAGACTGGAGGAGGTTTAGGAGGTGGTGTGGCCCGCAGAGTCTGTGGTTCCTGCCAAGGGTAGGTGCCCATATGGCCCGCTTCACTCTCATTTTGCTTGGTGTGGCTGTCGGTGTGGTTGGGGGCTGAATGCTAGATACTGCGGGTAAGGGCCGGGTTTTGTGCCATGGTAATGCGGCGTTGAGTCTCTGGGGAGTAGAGGTAGAGGGGATTTGGGCTTGATGTAGCTTGATGGTGTGAAGTCGTGGAGAGGTGGGTGGTGTAGGGGTGTGTGAGTATTGGGCGGGCGGGTGTGAGAGGCGGCCCGAGCGGGTGGTGGTGGTCTTGAGGGTCGGGGTGGGGGGAGAAGTGGGCGTCTGGGATGGGCGGGTTGTTTTGCGTGTTGTGGGCGCGGTGGGGCGTGGTGTTGGTGGAGTGGGTGTACGGATGGTGGGTGGGGGAGGGGGGTGGTAGTGGGTTGTGGTGAGGGTGTGGTGGCATGGGCGGAAGATGTGGGAGTGGGCATTGAGGGGGAGGCCATGGAGGGAAGGGGTGAGGATGAGGGAGGGGTGGCAGGGGGTGGTGGTCAGGGAGGTGGAGATGGTAGGGGGGGTCGGAGTGGGAGGGTGAGGAGGAAACACAGCCCTCATATGTGACTGTAGAGGGCGGTGCGGGAGCCGGAGGGGGCTGGGGATGTGGGGCCGGAGTGGGGGAGGTGGGCGTGCGGAAAGGCAGCACGTGACGGTTGCGGAGGGTACGGGGAGTGCCGTGATAGTCTACGACTACTTGGTATGGGTTGGGGACTTTGGTGATTGTGTGGGGCCCCGTGAAATGGGGGGCGAGCTTGTGGGGAGTGGGAAGTTGGGCGACGACGACTGTGTCACCCAGGTTGAAAGGGTTGGGGGCTGTGTCGGGTCCAAGGTCTAGCTTCTTTTGCAGGTGGTATATCCGCCCTTTTAGCAGGTGTAGAGGGTCTGTAGTGGGAGCGGAAGCGGGCGGTTGCAGGTGATGGTGTAGGGGTAGTAGGAGGGGGGTTTCGCCAAAGATTCTTTCGTGGGGGGAAACCCCGTCTTCTCGGGGGCATGAATTCATGCCCCATTGGACAATTTTTACATGTTCCGGCCAATCGTCGACTTTGGTAGCCTCGATTCTGGTGCATAGCTGATTGATAAGGGTACGATGGCTACGTTCACATACCACGTTCCCTTGTGGCCAGTATGGTGAGGAGTGGGAGATCTTGTACCTGAAAATCCTGGCTAGTTCTTCCCAGACTTTTCCGGAGAACTCGGGGGCATTATTGGAATGGATGGCTTGGGGAATGCCAAAGTAAGGGAACATGTGTCGGAGCAGGGCATCGGCGACAACGACGGCATGATGTTCCTTAGCTGGGCAGGCCACTACGAATTTGGAGTACGTGTCTACAAAAGTGATCACGTATTTAAATCCAGATTTAGGGGGAAGAGGGACTACTACGTCGATCGCCAGGAGTTGCCAGGGCCTGTGGGCGGTGATATGGCCAGATGGCCCGGCCGTCCGGGTGATATCTTTCCCAAGCGCACAGGTGCGGCAAGTCTGGATAATTTCCTTGGCGAGTGTGGAGGGATTTGGGTCCCAGTAAATATCATTGAACACCTGTAGTAATTTTTTGGTGCCCAGGTGGATGCCGTTGTGGGCATGTACGTGGCGCAGGGTGTCACATGCCACATCGGGGGTCAAGAGGATGTGTCCAGACGGGGTTAGAAGGTGGTCGCCCTGTCGGCACAGCTTGGGGAATAGGTGAGCAGGGATCCAGGGGGGCTGTTCCTTGTGGTGCCAGAGTTGTAGGAGGTCGGGGTCCAGTTGTACCGCGTGGATGGGGAGGCGGGACAGGGCATCTGCATTGGTGTGGAGCTTTCCGGGTCTGTATGAAATCTCGTACTGAAACTCCTCTAGGGTGTCACGAAACCGGACGAGTTGGGCGTTATGGGAGTCTGATTGGAGCAACCACTGATTGGTGGTCGGTGATTATCATGACCACCACTGATTAGTGGTCAGTGATTATCGTGACTTGGGTCCCGGAAAGATAAGCCCTAAAATATTGGAGGGCCCAGATTATGCTGAGGCATTCTCACTTGGTGGCGGCATAATTTTTTTCGGCTGGGTTCAGAGTGCAGCTGGCGCAGGCGATGATGTGTTCCCGGCCGGCCTGTACCTGGGTTAGGACGGCGCCTATCGCGGTAAGGGATACGTCTTTGTAGAGGCGAAAAGGAGGGCATAGTCGGGGAAGGCCACGATGGGGGCCGAGACAAGCTTGTCTTTTAGCTGTTGAAAAGCAGCGCGCTGATCCTCAGTCCAGAGGAAAGGTTCCCCTTTTCTTGTCAAGTCGTGAAGAGGCTAAGCGATCTGCACGAATCCCTTCACAAAGCGACGGTAGTAGGACGTGAGTCCCAGGAAGGCGCGGACGCTGTGCACATCCTGCGGAGGTGGTATGTCCGCTATGGCACGGAGCTTGTCGGGATCTGGGGAAATTCCTGCTTGGGAAATAGTATGTCCTAGGAACGAGACAGCCTTAGTGGCCAGGACACATTTAGAAGGATGTAGCTTGAGGCCTGCCTGGCGAATTCTGGTGAAAACTCGACGGAGGCGCTGCAAGTGGTTGGCCCAGGTCTGGCTAAAAACAATGACGTCGTCAAGATAAGCTAAACATATTTCCCAAGTGAGGCCGCTCAAGACAGATTCCATTAGTCTGGAGAAAGTGGCAGGGGCGTTGCAGAGGCCGAATGGCAGAACATTGAATTTGTAATGTTTGCCTTTACTGGTGGAAAAGGCCGTCTTGCCTCAATGGTCCGGGTGGACAGGGACCTGCCAGTATCCAGACTGGAGGTCGAGGGTAGAAAACCAAAACGCCCCGTAGAGGGAGTCTAGGGAATCGTCAATGCGGGGGAGGGGGGTGGCATCTTTAATGGTGACGTCATTCACACGGCGGTAGTCGATGCAAAACCGCATCGTGCCGTCTTTCTTTTTTACTAGAACGACAGGGGAGGACCACGGGCTGGTGGAGGGGGAGATAACACCTGCCTTTTCCATTTCGTGCACCTGGCGGTCCTCCTCTTCTCTCTGTCAGGGGTTCTTGCATCGGGAAGGTTGTCGTATAGCTGGGCCTGTTGTATGGATTTTGTGCGACAGGTACGTAGTATTTCCTATATCTGCTGGTCCTGTTGTAAACAAATCCTGGAAATCCAGGAGGAGCCAGCGTAAGGTGTCTGATTGCTGGTTGGAGAGATAGTCAGGGATGGGAGGTAGAGGGGTGGGGAGGTGGGAGGGGGATGGGGCACAGGGCTCGGCTTCCTCCATCTCTCCGATGATAAGCCCTTTGGAGAGGGTGAGAGGGGACGGGGTGAGGTTGGCGATACGGATGGCGGCGTGGTGGGGAGGGAGGAAGGTGGGGGACACAAGGCAGGCAGAAAGGGGTCCGGAGGGGAGGAGGGGGGAGAACAAAACGGATGGACCTGAGGGCCTGTTAAGGGGCACCCATGCCTCATGGTGGGAGGGGATGGTAATGGCGGCGGAGATGGTGGCAGGGAAAGAGAGGGCAGGAGTGGGGTGGAAAGGCATGGGAGGGGGAGGAGAGGGAGGTGGAACAGGGGGGGAAGAAGGGGGGCACTGGTGGGAGGAAGAGGGCGAATCCTCTGGCCGGGGCCACGGCGTGCATGTGCAAACGGCTGGGGTGGAACGGAGTGGGGGGCGGAACTGGAGTTGTCGGTGGCGACAGTCGATCGTGGCTCCGAGTTTTTGGAGCAAGTCTAGCCCTAAATACCCGTCATAACTCCGGTAGGAGGAATAAAAAATGATGAATGGATGTTGGGTGGACACTGGCTGGTGGGTGTCGACCCGTAGGGCCCGAGTTTCCCCACGGATGGGCAGGGGACCATCCCCCGCGTCCACAAGGTGAGTGGTAGTAGGGTGGAGTGGGCCAAACCGCGATTTGTAGCAAGAGAAATAGTGGCTGTAAAGGCATTACCTGGCCGCTCCCGTATCGACTAGTAGTCTGGCCTTCACGCCGTTTATTTTATTCTTGTGGTATACTGGGGGGCGATACTTAGGGGTGATGGCCCCCGCCACTGTGGGTTGTCGCGGGGGTGGGCCTAAAAATCCAGCTGGCTAGGGCCTCGTTCTCCTGTTCCTGCTCTAGTTCTCCTGGATGGGGCTCGTCCACGGGTGTCAGCTCGTCCCCTGGGGCCTCGCCTTCTAAGGCGGACACTTTATGTGAACCCGGGGCTGTGATTCTGCGGCGAGCAGCTTTAAGCTGGTCCCGTATGTCATGAAGGGGGCAGCGGGAGTTGCAGGCTGTGAATTCCCACAGGTTGATAAGAATTAGGTTCGGGTTTTCTCGCGGGGCGGGGCGCCGACGGGAGGGGTGTGCCCTGGGCGGGCTAGGCGTCGCGGTCGGGCTGGTGTGAGGCAGAGGTGGATGCGGTGCGGCTGGGGGAGCTGGGGGTCGGGTGGGGAATTTCTTAACAACATTAATTTGTTGTGGAGAAGGGCAGGCGGTCAGGAGGCGCCGCATCAGCTGTATATCTCTAACCATGTCTCCTGTTGGGTCATGGATAGTGAAGTGTTATTTCACAACACTTAGGAGTACTCTGAGCAGAGTATTAAATGTATGCTGATCCCGAGTTTCCTCATCTGCCTCCGGGTAGGCAGCAGTAACCAGGCGTCTTGCCTGTATCAGGGTATTATCTAAATCCCCGTCAAATGAAAAACTATCCAATTTGGATAGAGCCACTACTTTCCCTAATGATGGGGTGATGGCTTGTACAGTGAACTTTGTAAAGTTCTGCCAGGTGAGTTCTGGGACGATTTTTGGCGCTATGTTCGCCGCCGCTTTACGCAATAGTGGTAGTGTGACTGCAATTTTTTGTTGGTAATTTTCAAAGCCAATATCCAGTAAGGGTTTAATTATTGCCAGATATGTGTGTATATCATACTGGTCGGGGTCAAACTTGGGTAACTGAACGCGCGGTTTGGTTGCCATTTTGCCAAATATTTCCTGATTACCTCTCTCTTACGCCCGGGTCTATCCCACCGCTGCCACCAGTGTAATGCTAGGTGAAATTAGGCTCGACTTCTCGTTCCTATTTCACCTAACGTGGAGCGGGGTCATCTTTTGAGACCGGAACTTAGTGCAATAAAGAGAGGCAGGACACAAAAACTCTAGGCAACAACCTTTACACGTATATTACCACAGTCAGACACAGGACAAATCAGCAGAAATTACATCTCAATAAATAGCAATATAAAACCTTATCTAGGATATGTGTATCTCACAGGATACTTGCTTCTCTGATAGTAATGACAACACAATCAGTCCTAATGTATCAGGAGTGCAGTAAATATAGGTGCGCGCGGTGGCGCGGGAGAGGGGTTGAGTCTCACTAGGAGGAGATAGGGGAGGTGCGGGGAGTGACTTGTGACGGCTAGGGGAAAGTTATGGTAATACTGGAGGGTGGCAGATATTAGCCGTGAAGTTTATATGGTTTCCACTAGCCAAAGGACTTTGGGAATTGATGTTATTCTTGATTTACACTTACTCGAGATATTGGAGTGAGAGAGGGTGGTAAACAAGATTTATGGGTAGCGTGGGGGAGGGAGAGAATACCATTAATACTTCCTTTCACAATATTCCTTCACAGTAATGGGGGTATATCTTTATATGGAGATCTCCCGGCGGCACAGGCTTATTAATTGTATAACAGGGATGTCACTCATAAGTATAGTCAATCAGATCTCGTTCCACACTCTCGTCCTTTAACTTCTCACTGTGATCTTATTCACCCCGATATTCATTATATGAAATCACTGCACAATACTTACATTAGGGGAAATCACACTTAACCTAAATCACTCGTGCTATAATATCACACGTATTCATCAGGGGGATAGGCAGGAACATGTCGTCGGCGATCCTGCCGGGCTAGGGGCACCGCCAATGCGAGGCGTGCCTAGAGGGCACGGGATAACTCGTAAGGGCGTCCTCTCGCGTCCTGGGCTTCCCGTGGCTTCCGGGCTTGGCTCAGGCGTGTGGCCCTCGGGACTAGGGCCGAATAACTCCAGGGACCTCTGTGCTGAGTCCCGGCGTCGTGGGGGCGTAGAGAGATCACGCCTGGGTGTCCTGGGGATAACCAGGAGAGACTGTGGGCTGCGGTCTCCAGCGTCTAGGGGCGCCGACAGGGGAGGGCTGCGGCAGCGACTTCCACTGGGGTCCGTCAGGTGCATCTGCTCCAGAGCCTGGCGTAGGGAACAGAGACCAGGGGAGGCTGTGAGGCCTGTCTGGGTCACTCTGGGACAGGAAGCCTGGGCTCTAGTCTCCTGCTGTAGGGACGTCTCTCTCTTTACCTCTCTCTGCATACCCTCAGAGCGACAATAGATCGTCTCACGAGGAAGGGAGCGACCATAGATCGTCTCTACCGGAGCACTTTCGGAGCGACCATAGATCGTCTCACGAGGATGGGAGCGACCATAGATCGTCTCTACTGGAGCACTTTCGGAGCAACCATAGATCGTCTCACGAGGATGGGAGCGACCATAGATCGTCTCTACCAGAGCACTATCGGAGCGACCATAGATCGTCTCAAGAGGATGGGAGCAACCATAGATCGTGTCTACTGGAACACTTTCGGAGCGACCATAGATCGTCTCACGAGGATGGGAGCGACCATAGATCGTCTCTACTGGAACACTTTCGGAGCGACCATAGATCATTTCTACCGGAGCACTTTTGGAGCGACCATAGATCGTCTCTACCAGAGGGGCGCCGTCTGGAGTGTCTTTTCTAACTCCACCCCTAGCTGACTCAACAATTCCACTCCACGAAGGTAGTGTCCTTCTCCTACGGCGGCAACGGCGTGGTGGCTGCATGACACAAGGGCGCACAGCCCGGGCTTACATATGTTGCTGTTGCCGGTAGTGGTGGTGACTGGTGGCAGCTACCCCGTGGGGTCCATGTGGGCGTGTCGGCGCATCGTCGGGCATACTAAGCTGTGTTTGGCTTGCCCTGTCGTCGGGGGTACTATGGTATTTTTCAGGGGCACTGTTCTTTAAGCCACACATTTTAAAAAGATATCAATATTTTCTCTACCCATGTATCTACCTACCTATCGGACTGTCCAGTTAGTACCATTCACTCAACTGATGTAGTGATAGATTGATTGAATAAATAGATAGACGTATGGATGGATGCAAAAATAGATTAAGACCAATATTTTTTCTCTATATCTAGTACATACCATTCACTCACCTGACGTAGTGGTAAATTTACTGGATAGATAGATAGATAGATAGATGCAAAAACAGTTTAGTGTATTTTTTCTCTATCTTTTTGTTCATCTAATATGTACCATCCGCTCACCTGATCTAGATAGATTTATTGGATAGATAGATAAATAGATGAATGCAAAAATAGATTAGATGCCAATATTTTTCTCTGTATCTTTCAATCTATCTAGTTCTGTATCTAGTAGCTACCACCCACTCATCTGATGTAGTGATAGATTTATAAAACAGATAGATAGGTGGAAGAATAGATAGATTAACTTTTAGGAGTTAAAAAAAAAGAATGATTTTTTTATTTCAGTCTGTAACTCTATCTGTCTATGGTATCTACCTCGTAGCTACCATCCACGCACCTGATGTGGTGATAGATTTATCTGATAGATAGACGCAAAAATAGATCAACTTTCAATCTGATGAGTAAGAATGATTTTAGTTTTCTTTGTCCATCCATGTGTCTCTATCTATCTGCCTATCTATCTGATGTAATGATTGATTTATTGGATAGACAGATATGTAAAAATACATGAAAAGACATCAATATTTTTTCTCTGTCTCTCTAACTATCTATTTAGTACATACCATCCACGCACCTGATGTAGCGATATATGAACTGGATACATTAATATATGCAAAAATGGATTAAACTATGATTAATAGCAATTCTCTATCTATCTATCTATCTAGTACGTACTATCCATTCACTTAATGTAGTGATAGATTTACTGGATAGATAAATAAATCGACAGATAAAATACATATATGTTAGGACTCCATATTATAATTACAAATCATAATAGATAAATAGATAAATAGATAGATAGAGAGACAGATAGAAGCAGGAAGTCAGATGATGAGAAGGTATTGTGTCTGCGAGAATCGAGCAATGCTAAACATGCTTACACACTCTTAACTCAAGGAATGCTTTATAGGCACACGACAGCGCCTCGTGACCATACACACACATACACACATACTCACACACAGGCTTCTAGAACTTTCCAACCACAGTGTAATACACGTGACACGATCCCTGCTACACCAGAATTTAGGAAGCAGAGGCAGAAGGAGACAGGCCATAGAACCGGCAGGTAGTAGGGAGAAGGGCTTAGCAACATGGAAGAGAGAGAGAGAGAGAGAGAGAGAGAGAGAGAGAGAGAGAGAGAGCGAGACAGAGAGGAAGCTAGCGGGACTCTACCTTATACTTCACTCATGTGTGAGAGACTTTGTTAATATTTCCAAGACAAATAAAAATAGTCCCATACTATTCTTTACCTCTCCTGTCATTGCATGACAAATGGAAATGAAGATTATCTACTTACAAACTACTCCCGTATAACAACCGCTTGTCCACAAGTCTAATATATATATATAACTTCTCTACAAGTAACTACAAAGTCTTTTATGAGATTTGGTGGCAGCGGTGGGATATCTGGACAGACTATGTAAACTGATGTGTTATGAGTGAAATAAAAAAACTGTGAGTGTCCGATGCATTGATGGTATACAAGTTATCTGGAGCAAAAGTGAAGTTGCAATGATTATGAATATTGTCATTTCTGATGATAGCCATTTCACAAGGGACTGTATCAGTAGGCTGAAACGTGAAAATGTATGCAGGACAAAGATGAACAGCATGTCAGGATGTGCGGCACTTTCGTTCAATCGTTGATTCACTTGCGAAAGTGACAGTGTCCCGTCTCTTGGAGACCATGATGAGTTCGGTGTCTGTGTTGATGTTGATGATGACCAAAGTGTTGTTATTTTTATAGGGGAAGGGGTGTATTTGGTATACTGTGAACAGGTCTTCCGTTATGAATGGTACATGAACTACTACTGATGTTGGTGTTAGTGTTGCTTCTAAATATGGATAATATTGCATGAATTCCCTACTGCGGAACAAAGGCTTCAATTTATGTTTATGTATGCCTTGACTAATTATACTTACTCATTTCTTCTCAGTGCTAAAATTAGGTATATTCAACTTCTTTACTTATTTCCATATATACACTTATACACTCACTATCTATCATTTATTTCAACTTATTTACTCATCTATTTTGTTAGGACATAAATAAACAAAAGGCGTATTTCATAACACCATATCTTAATGACAGGAATATTTTTGCCACCACCCACGTTAATACCAGATGACACACAATTAGCCACAACAACAGATTCACAATTAGGAGAGCACCAAGGCAACACACCCCTTGTACAAACCTCACTACAAATTAAAGACCAAGAAACAAATACGTCAGTTCCAGATGATGAGTGGGAAACCCCCTCTGATGTAGCAAGTGAGGACTTTGTCGCTGACTTGCACACGTATGTAACAATACACTTAACAGGGTTCACCGTTCCGGCCGAATATATTCCACCATTCCCTCACACAACGATAAACAAGTCCAAGTTAAATTAACAGAGCAAACAGTGAAAATGAATCACGAAACAAATACCGCGGATCTAACAACCACACCCCATGTGTACGTGTACCATGAAGATGAAACTGCTCCAAAATTCTCTGGCACAGTAAATGATCGCATTGATGTTATTTCATTAGTCAGTCAGTGCGAACAAATGTTCATCAAGCGCCACATACTAGATGAAGAAGAGAAAATTGCCATTTTTTCATCTTGCCTAAGCCAGGAAAGATGTCCAGCAAGCAATTTATTGAGATCAGACAAGCTCCTTAAAGCTAGCACATATGATGAATTTAACACTGAATTTTTGTAGAAATTTTCTGGAGGTATGAACTTCTTGCCAGGTATAATTCCAGAATTACATAAGATTGTAGATCTTGTAAGGGAGCACACTACAAACCATGTGCTCAGTGAAATAACTGCTGATGTCTCCACAATCAAAAGAACATTGTTAGCTACTTTGGAAAACTCAAATTGGATAACAGATGATGGAAAGATGTCCCCAGACCTCGTCGTGGACATCATTGGTTATGTAGCTGCCTTGTGTAAATTACCTGATAGGACCCTTAAGATCGCCAAAACGATCGCGTACACCCCAGGAATGTGCTTACTAGACTTAATGAACGAGGTAGAGATGCAGTGCAGTAAAGCAGGTATGGTCGACACACCCGCATATTCTAGTAGAATGAGAATACCTGAGACAGTATCAGCTGTGAAAATATCTACACTGGCCCCAAACAGAGAACAAAATCGATCGCGACCCGAAAGCAGGCAGAGCAAACAACCAAACGTGACGAGGGCTCGATTCTCGCAGACACAATACCTTCTCATCATCTGACTTCCTGCTTCTATCTGTCTCTCTATCTATCTATTTATCTATTATGATTTGTAATTATAATATGGAGTCCTAACATAAATACATTTTTTCAATAAATTCTCGATAAAAATGGATCTCTGGCTGTCTGCCTGTCTGTCCATCCATCTCTAGTACGTACCATCCATTCACCTGATGTAGTGATATTGTTTGGATAGATAGGTAGGTAAATGCAAAAATAGATAGATTACTTTTGAATCTGTTGAATTATTGATGTTGATTTTTTCACTATCTACGTCTGTCTATCTAGTACATACCATCCACTCACCTGATAAAGTTATAGATTTATTGAATAGATAGGTAAATACATGTATGTAGATAGACAGGTAAATAGATAGACAGGTGACTTGATGGATATATAGATATCCACCAACACTAGTACGTAGCATCCACTCACCTGATGTAGTGATACATTCATTGGATTGATAGATATATAGATAGATGCAAAAATGGATTAAAGCTATCAATATATTTCACTGTCTAGTACGTGCCATCCACTCACCTGATGCTGTGATAGATTTATTTCATAAATAGATACATAGATGCAAAACTATATTAAAAAATCAATATTTTTTCTTTATCTCTGTCCATCTAGTATATACCATCCACTCACCTGATGTTACTATAGCTTTAGTGGATAGATAGATAGATGGAAAAATATATTAAAAGACGTCAGTATTTCTCTCTCTCTCTCTCTCTCTGGTACATACCATCCACTCACCTGATGTAGTGGTAGATATATTGGATAGATAGACAGACACATACATACATAAATAGGTAAACTCGATAACGTGAATGTTTTGACACTGATTCTCTCTCTCCGTCCATCTGTGTAAATATCTATCTGTCTAGTAAGTACCATCCACTCACCTAATGTAATGATATCAGTATTTGATTGATAGAAAGACAGATAAACAGATAGATAGCTAAACAGATAAAGTTAAATAGATAGATAGGTAGGTAGACAGACAGATAGACCAGGCTTCCCCCCTGGGGAAGGGGGGATAAAATGCTTCCCCAGTATTCCCTGCTTGTTGTAAGAGGCGACTAAAAGGGACACTTTTATCTACATTCTCTTTGCTCTCTTTCCTTCCCTTGTATATACTTTGTCTGTCCAAACCCTGTGCATTTTACTTTCATTTAGTTACTTTCCTCTCTCCACTGTCTGGTTCCTGCGAGCCACTGGCATTGGCTCCAGGGAAAAATATTTTTTTTGCCTAAGAAATCTTGATGAACTCTAGTGACGAAGCAATGGCCCTCAGTCCCGTGCAGCCCTTAAGTGGGCAGGGGGTGCTAAGAATCCCACGGTGTAAAAATAAGTTTATACATCCAAAAAGACCCTTAAGAATAGGAAACTGGAATGTTCGAACACTCAATCAGGCTGGTAAAATGGAAGAGCTTATTTCAGTGTTCAAAGAATACAAGATGGATATTTGTGCTCTTACAGAAACGAGGTTGCTTGGAGTTGATAAAATGAATTTGGAAGATGGTATTACTATGTTGGTTTCTGGTAGGAGTGATGGAAATCATTACCAAGGAGTAGGCTTACTGCTGAGTAGAGATGCTTGTAAGGCAGTATGTGAGTTTGAACCAATTAATGAGTGCTTGCTTTATGCTCGTTTAAAATCTAACCATGGTAATATCAGTATGGTTGTAGGGTACGCTCCGACAAATGAGGCTGCTGATGAAATGAAGGATGACTTTTATGAGAAGCTGCAGGATTTAGTGAATAGACTGGCAAGACATGATGTGTTAGTTTGCATTGGTGATTTTAATGCGATTTTGGCAGTAGTAGGGATGCTTTGAAGATTGTATGGGTAAGGAGGGTGATGGTATAAGAAACGAAAATGGGGTGCGACTTAGAAGCTTTTGTTTGGCAAATGACCTTATAATTGGTGGAACTATCTTTGAGCACAGAAAAATACATAAGACTACCTGGATTTCACCATGTGGTAAATATTGTAACCAGATTGACCACATTGCAATTAGCAGAAGGCACAGGAGTTATTTGCAAGATGTTTGCGTAAGGAGGGGGGCAGATATAGGTAGTGATCATCAACTTGTTGTGTCAAAGATTAAAATAAAACTTAAGAGAAACGTTAATGGTAATTGTACAGGAGCTAATAATTATGATTTGGATGAGCTGAGAAGTGATGAGAGCACGAAGGAAAAGTTTCGGTGGGAATGTAGGAACAGGTTTCTAGTCCTGCAGACTTTGATGGAATCTGAAGACAATGATATTAATCAAATGTGGAGAGAGGTAAAAGAGGTTTTGCATGAGAGTGCTAAGGTTACTATTAAGAAAAAGGGAAAAAGCGAGAAGGAAAAAGTGAATGTCAGATGAAACATGGAATGCAATTCAGAAAAGGAAAGAGGCTAAGTTAAGAAGTGAAGAACATGTTGATGGCCAGGCAGTTGAAGTACTTAGAGCAAAGTACTGGAATTTACATTCTGAAGTAAAAAGACTCGTTAGACGTGATAAGAGGAGACTATATGCTGAAAAGGCGACAGAGACAGAAATTAAATTAAGTAAAAATGACGGTCAGAGCACAAGAGCAGCGTATCAGGCCATAAAGGAGTTAACTGGCACTGAAAAGAGAAGGAAGGTAATACCTGTACGAGATAGAAATGGTAATTTGATGACTAAAGATTTGGATATAAAAGGAAGGTGGAAAAAGCACTTTGAATCTGTTCTAAATAGACCAATCCCAGCTGAAGAGGACATTTTGCCAGCCGAGAGAGATTTGCAGATAGAAACAGGGGATATAACTTTGGAAGAGGTAGCAAAATCTATAAAGGAGTTAAAGAATTTTAAGGCCCCAGGAGAGGATGGAATATTCCCTGAAATGCTTAAGGTGGAAAATGACGAGTTGATGAATGCGCTTTTGAAACTTTTTAATGTGGCTTGGGATAATGGTGGAATTCCAGAAGAGTGGAAAAATGGAGTGATTATAAAAATACCAAAAAAGGGAGATTTAAGTGTGTGTGGCAATTGGAGGGGGATAACTTTGACACCTGTAGTTGCAAAAGTCTTTTCCAAAATCTAGTGAACAGAATAGAGCCAGTAATTGATAAAATTTTAAGAGAAGACCAAGCGGGATTTAGAAAGGGTCGAGGTTGTAATGATCAGATTTTTATTGTAAGGCATCTAATGCAACAAGCTAATGAGATGAAAATGCCACTTAGTATGTGTTTTGTGGATTTTGAGAAGGCGTTTGATCGTGTTTCACGTGGAGCTATGTTGAAAATTATGAGATTCCATGGTATACCAGAAAAGTTTGTAAATATTATTAGAAGCCTGCATGAAGGTACATTTTGTAAGGTAATGGTGGGTGGTTCTTTGAGTGATCTATTTCAAGTTAGGTCAGGAGTGATTCAAGGAGGAGTTCTTTCACCATTGTTGTTTGTTTTGGTTATGGATTATGTTATGAAAAAGGTTGTAAGGAGAACAGGTGCAGGAATTAACTGGAAAGAAAATATGAAGCTGATGGATTTGTACTATGCTGATGATATTGCACTGATTTGCTGAAGTATTTACGAGATGCAGAGGGTGCTTGATTGTCTGGTGGAGGAAGGAGAAAAAGTGGGATTGGTAATAAATTGTGGAAAGACTGAAATTATTAATATGAACGTGGAGAACCAAATCGATTGTGTAATTGGGAATAATGTGGTGAAGAATGTAGAAAACTTTAAATATCTGGGAACGATTGTATCATCTAATGGATCATTAAACAATGAAATTGAGGAGAGGATTAGACAGGCTTGGCGAGCTGTTGGAATGTTGAAATCTGTTTGGAATAATAATATGCTTCCGGTACATACTAAAGTGAAAATTTACAAGTCTATGGTTAGACCAATTTTAATTCACGGACATGAGTCATGGTACAGTACAATTGCAACAGATCAGAAAGTATTAGGATTTGAGAATAAAATACTGAGAAGGATTCTTGGGGTAAAGTGGCAAGACAGAGTTACAAATGCAAGAGTAAGGGATATTACGAGAATGGAACCAGTTAATGAATATGTGAGGCTGTCTCGCTGGAAGTGGCTGGGGCACATATACAGAAAAGAAGGTAGTTTAATACAGGATGTGCCAGAGTGGACTGCTAGAGGAAGAAGAGGTAGAGGCAGGGCGAGGGAAACCTGGTTGAGGACAATGAAAAAAAGAAGCAGGAGAGGAGTGTTGGTGGGACCTGAAGGAGATGGCAAGAGACAAATATCGGTGGAGAGAGTTCATTGAGGCCCTATGCATCCCGTGGGGTGCCACAGGATGTGATTGATTGATTGATTGAATAATAATAATAATAATAATAATAATAATAATAATAATAATAATAATTCACTCATCTTAAATGGCGGGACCAACTGCCTAGCCCCGGGCTCCTACGATCTTCATGGGGCAATGTAGGATTGGATGATGGATGGATGGATAATAATAATAATAATAATAATAATAATAATAATAATAACAACAACAACCACCAGAGGCCTCCCCAAGGAAGGAATCACACCAGCCGCCAGTCGACACATATCTAGCGCGGCTTGGAATATGACCTTGACCTTGACTTACTTTCACCAATTTCGAACTCGTAGATTTTCATCTCTACTACACACCTGACAAATTTTGTGTTGATATCTTGAGCGGTTGCGAAGTTATCGTAGTAAAAGACATACAGACGTACACAGAGACAAACAAAATGTGAGCAATAAACCCCAACCATCCCTTGGATATAAACCTTCACCGGCTCAATCCGGTTGGAGCACTTTAATTACCCACTAAACCACCAGGCACCATAATTTGGTAATATGGTTACCACCCAGCATTGTAAGTGGTTTCCTGGTGTACAGGAAACCATTTGGCTTGTCACTCAGCATAGAGTCACCCAAAGGCAGAAGGAAGGAAAGAAGGAAAAAACACAGAAGAGAAAAGAGGGAAAGAAAGAGAGCAAATGGCAGTCATCTGAGAGGAGCACTACATCGAGCGAGTGGATGGTGAGCGCCCCCACGTACCACTATAATAATTCCGGTAATAATAATAATAATGATGATAATAATAATAATCATCATCATCATAATAATAATAATTATGATATACTATTTTTCGCTATTGATAGATGTGTGGGTAGATAAACAAATACATTGTTACGGAACAGAGAAAACTGTCCCGCAAAGTTCCAGGTTCAAAACAAAGAGTTAGGTAAAATTACAAGTTAAAGTTTAATGCACAAACTAACAACAAAACATTCAGGACTCATAAGGATAATGTAATGGCAAAAAACAGGTTAAATATATGGTTAACTGCAATAGCCTCTATTAACACGAAATTAGCAAGAGTAAATTTATCTAAGTAAGCCCTGATAAAATGAAAATACACTGGGTAATGCTCAGTTAATGCAAGATAAATTATTACAGATACAAAACATTATTACTAATGACTGACATCCAAACTTTACATTAATCACAAAAACCTCACTAGGCCTACAAATTAACACCTTATGCTATACAGTACAAGAACAAAATGTAATAACACTCATACTCAAATTACACAGCTGCTAGATGGCTGGAGACTTCCTGAGCACTCACAATAATAACAACTGTACAGGGGAGGACAGAGATGTGAGCAAAATGAGGAGTAGATCTAAGTGGCAATAATGCAGAGACTGAGCTCATAATATAGGGGCCGGTAGAGCTTGATACAACTTGTAAGAAGGACGCGCAAATGAAGCCATGGGGACAAAGAGTTGACAATCCTGCTCTGAACAACAGAAAGAACGACTTACTCTACTATAAGGGAGGACGGGGGGAGTGAGGTAGAACACGCTCGTGATCAAACATGCAGCATACTGTACGTTAGAATTACACAGAGGATGATGAAATCATAGGCTATGTAACACCTCCCCACAAAGAAAAAGAAATTTACAAAGGAAATTTCTTATTACTCTAAAACAATCTGTCTAAAGTCTAGATAAGCAATCTGCAATAACATTTTCTTTTCCCTTGACATGTTGTATGTCTAATGAATACTCCTGAAGAAGTAGACTCCATCTTGTCAATCTCTGATTTTTATCTTCAAACTTACTAAGGAATTTCAGTGGGTTATGATCGGTATAAATGACTATGGGGTCAAAACCAGAACACAAAAAAAAATGAAAAATGCTGTAAACCCAAAATCAAGGCCAAAAGCTCTTTCTCAATAGTTGAGTAGTTCTTTTGAGGTGGAGTGAACTTCTTACTGTAATAAGATACAGGGTGTTCAATACCCTGATCATCCTCTTGCAGCAAAACAGCCCCAGCTCCTGTATCACTTGCATCAACAGCCATCTTAAAAGGCTTAGCAAAATTTGGAGTAGCGAGCACTGGCTGACTTAATAGAATAGCTTTAAGTTTGTTGAAAGAGGATTCACAGTTATCGGTCCAGACAAATTTAACTCCCTTTTTCAGTAGGTCTGTAAGTGGTGATACAAGAATTGAAAAGTTAAGAACAAATCTCCTGTAATAACCTACCATTCCCAAAAATCTTTGTAGCTCTTTCCTACTTTTAGGTCTGGGAAGATCACTTATAACCTGAACCTTAGCTCCTGGTGATGCAACATGTCCATCACCAATTACGTACCCAAGGTACTGAACTTTAGCTTGACCAAACTCACACTTTGATAAATTAGCTACAAGATTAGGCTGAACCAAACGCTCAAGAAATTTACTGACATGGCATAGGTGATCTTTCCAGTCGTCACTGAAGATTAATACATCATCAATATAAACAACACACCCTGCCAAACCCTCTGTTACAACATTCATGAGCTTCTGAAATGTGGCTGGTGCATTCTTCATACCATATGGCATTACAGAACATGCAAAAGTCTTTCCTAGTGTTACAAAACATGAGATCTCCCTAGCACGTTCAGTCATAGGTACTTGCCAGTATCCCTTTAACAAATCAAATTTTCTTATGTACCTAGCCTTTCCGATCTTGTCTATGCAATCTTCCACACGAGGGAGAGGGTAAGTGTCTGTTTTGGTTATCTGATTAATACGTCTGTAGTCAATGCAAAGCCGCTGTGACCCACCTGGCTTAGGGACTGGAGTGACAGGAGAACTCCCCTCGCTCTGACAGGGCTCAATCATCTTGTGGTCCAACAGGTAGCCAAGCTCCTTCTGGATGAGAGGAACTTTCACTGGGTTCACACGGTAAGGAGGCAGTTTAATTGGCTTTGCGTCTCCAACATCGACATCATGCATCAACACAGTGGTTCTTCCTGGAGTGGCACGGAACACTTGCGGGTACTCCTGCAGTAATGCCGAAAACTCCTGCCTTTCCTCGGGAGGTAGATGAGAAAGCTTAGTCTGGAGATCATTCATGATATCAGGATTCTTCCTCAAACTATCACTCAGGCTCATGCTGCATGGGAGAACTTCACTTGCAGACTCGGGTGGAACAGCTACAGTGCAGACTGGATTATTTTTGTCCCGCCTGTGATATAACTTTAGCATGTTGATGTGACAAAGTTGCTTGTTCTTTCTACGATCTGGTGTGGCGATGACATAGTTGACATCACTGAGTTTCTTCTCCACGAAATAAGGACCACTAAACTTGGCTTGAAGAGGTTGCCCATGCACCGGTAGCAGAATCAAAACCTGATCTCCTGGCTGAAAGTGGCGTAACCTGGACTTCTTATCATACCAAGTCTTCATCTTCTCCTGAGCAGCTCCTAAATTCTCTCTTGCCAGCTGTAAAGCAGTGGACAGCCGTTCTTTGAACTTCATCACATACTCCAGCAGGTTGACGTCATCTTCCTCCGACAGCCAGCGTTCCTTGAGTAACTTAAGGGGTCCTCTTACTTCATGGCCAAACAGTAGTTCAAAGGGTGAGAAGCCCAGTGATTCATTTGGAGATTCTCTTGTGGCAAACACAAGGAATGGAAGACCTTTATCCCAGTCTTTCTGATGTTCCAAACAGTATTTCCTGAGCATCGATTTGAGTGTTTGATGATATCTCTCCAACGCTCCTTGGGTCTGGGGATGGTAAGCTGAAGACGTGATCTGGGTGATGCCCAACTCTTTCAGAGACTGCTTGAAAACGTTTGACATGAAATTACTTCCCCGGTCTGACTGTACCTCCTTGGGCAGAGCAAACTTTGTGAAGAACCCTAGCATTTCCTTATCCACGTTCTTTGCTGAGATATTTCTAAGTGGAATGGCTTCAGGATAACGAGTAGCCATATCAATCAGGGTCAACACATAAGAAAATCCTGAAGAAGTCTTAGGAAGAGGGCCCACAATATCCACCAACACACGGGTGAAAGGCGCCTCAAAAGGAGGAATGGGAACTAGAGGTGCAACCTTTTCGGTCTGATTACACTTCCCCACAACTTGACAGGTGTGACAAGACTTACAATACCAGGAAACATCTCTGAAGATACCTGGTCAGTAGAAGTGTTTCAAAATGCGTGCCACAGTCTTCCTCACTCCAAGGTGTCCTGCCAAACTGGAATCATGAGCCACTCTAATGATATCCTGCCTACAAACACGAGGGATGACAACTTGATGTACAACCTCCCATTCACAGTCGGCTGATGCTGTTGGGGGTCTCCACTTCCTCATAAGTATTCCTGACTTTATATAATAACAAGTAGAAGCACCAGCTGACCCTTCCTCACTGCAAGCAGAGTTAGCTAGATCTTTCAACTCAGGGTCAGCAACCTGCAACTCAACCAACTCTTGACGAGACAAATTATCAACACTACGGGGTACTGCCTCATCTGGTGAGTGGTCCAAATTAGCAAGAAAAGTGTCAGCTAGGATAACATCATCATCATCATTATCCTCTAAGTCACCAGTAACTTTAGACTTAGCCCTAGTGACAGCACATGCAGGGAACACATCAGGGACATCACAATCCTGGGTTGCAGCCACTGGCTCACTAGACAACTGAGGAGCTGGACACACTTGACTTCCACCAATATAATTTCCAAGTAAGAAAGTTACACCTGACATTGGGAGTGTCTCAACCAACCCAACCATAACGGAACCATTAACAAAACCAGACTCTAAATTCACTCTGCACAGAGGGATAGAGAAGTAATTATTCCCTACACCTTGTAAGATTACAGTTTCATCAGAGGAATTAACATTAGAGCCTAGAACACTGGTCAGAATAAGGGATTGGCAAGCACCTGTATCACGATATATTTTAACTGATTTCCTGTCATTACTGTCCAGAGGACTGACAAAACCATCAGACAGGAAATTAGCACATGAACTCTTGAGAGTGTCACCCACGTTACTGCTCAAAAGAGGAGCTCCATCATGAGAATTTAATTTACCCCTCAAAGCAGGTTCAGTTAACTCAGTTAAAGAATTCTGGGTACTCTCAAGGGTGGACACTAGACCAATTGACTGAATATTTAGAGACTCCTTTTTGTTCACATCACGCTGTCTCCTGAAACATTTCTCCGTAGTATGACCAAGCTTACTACAGTAAGTACTTTTACTTTTCTGAAATCTAGAGGTGAAGCTGGTATTTACTTCCTGAGAAACATCATCTTTATTCTCTTTCCTGTTACCTGTACTCTGAGTAGAGGCAACGTACTTACTCTCAGCTTTCCCTTTTTCTTTAGAATATCTCTTGTGAGTGAGAACATATTCATCAGCTAAAACTGCAGCATCAGACAAATTATCTATTCTTTTCTCATCAAGATATAGGCTTACATCTTTATTAATACACCTTTTGAAATCCTCCAGCAAAATCATCTGCTTAAATTTGTCAAAATCAGAACCCACATTCTTAGAATTTAACCACTGCTCTAACAGATCTTCTTTGATTTTTGCATACTCAACATGGGATTGCTTATCTTGTTTATAAGTTGTCCTAAATTTTACTCTATAGGCTTCAGGAACAAGCTCATAGGCCTTAAGAATCGAGCTCTTAACTACATCATAATTATCAGATTGATCCTGAGGCAAAGATGCATAAGTTACTTGAGCTTTACCGGTGAGAACAGTTTGAAGGAGTACTGGCCAATACTTTTTGGGCCAATTAAAACCTGTAGCTACCCTCTCAAACAACTGAAAATACTTTGTTAAATCAGATTCATTAAAAGGAGGGACAAGTTTAACATTTTTAGCCACATCAAAATCATCAGAGCTAGATGATCCAGTTCCACCTTGTTTCATGCGATACTCATGGTCTGCCTGAATCCTAACAAGTTCAATTTGTGCCTCCTGAATACGAGCCTGAGACTCAGCCTCCTTAGCACGTGCCTGAAACTCAGCCTCCTTAGCATTTGCCTGAAATTCAGCCTCCTTAACACGAGCCTCCTGCAGGGCTAGCTGTAACTTAGCTAATTCAATCTGCGTTTGCTCATTTGGAGGAGTTATATTAAACAAGCTTTCATTAATCATGTCAACAATTTGATCTTTAGAATGATGAGAGCGAACAGCAATTCCCAATTGTTGAGCAACAAGCTTAAGTTCATTCTTTGTTCTGTTTTCTACATCACACACTGTTTGCACATTTGACAAAAAACTTTGGCTTCATCAAGCGTAGTAATAGTAGACATCATGAATAAATCACAGTCACATAATATCAAGCAATATCCTTATGATAATATCCTGAATATCCTGATAAAAGGTCGCCAAATTTATGTTACGGAACAGAGAAAACTGTCCCGCAAAGTTCCAGGTTCAAAACAAAGAGTTAGGTAAAATTACAAGTTAAAGTTTAATGCACAAACTAACAACAAAACATTCAGGACTCATAAGGATAATGTAATGGCAAAAAACAGGTTAAATATATGGTTAACTGCAATAGCCTCTATTAACACGAAATTAGCAAGAGTAAATTTATCTAAGTAAGCCCTGATAAAATGAAAATACACTGGGTAATGCTCAGTTAATGCAAGATAAATTATTACAGATACAAAACATTATTACCAATGACTGACATCCAAACTTTACATTAATCACAAAAACCTCACTAGGCCTACAAATTAACACCTTATGCTATACAGTACAAGAACAAAATGTAATAACACTCATACTCAAATTACACAGCTGCTAGATGGCTGGAGACTTCCTGAGCACTCACAATAATAACAACTGTACAGGGGAGGACAGAGATGTGAGCAAAATGAGGAGTAGATCTAAGTGGCAATAATGCAGAGACTGAGCTCATAATATAGGGGCCGGTAGAGCTTGATACAACTTGTAAGAAGGACGCGCAAATGAAGCCATGGGGACAAAGAGTTGACAATCCTTCTCTGAACAACAGAAAGAACGACTTACTCTACTATAAGGGAGGACGGGGGGAGTGAGGTAGAACACGCTCGTGATCAAACATGCAGCATACTGTACGTTAGAATTACACAAAGGATGATGAAATCATAGGCTATGTAACAACATCCATACACAGACTGATATATAGAGTTTATGCAGTTTCACCCCAGTATCCTTGCTTGTCGTATGAGGCGACTAAAAGTGTTGGTGGTGGGTTAATGCCTCACCCCATAAAAGGAACTAACTAAAAAAGCGAATAAAGTGCCTCGGACCCGGACGGACCATGCATTGACGATTAAGGAATGGACAAAGGACATTCTTAGGGTGGGAACATGAAATGTGAGAGTAGTGAATGATGAAGTGAAAAAGAGAGAGATTGTTCAGGTGCTTGAGGATGCAAAAGTGGATATATGTGGATTGACTGAAACTAAATAGAAAGGTGAAAGGGTGAGAGAATGGGAATATGGTGTAGGTATATGTGCAGGAGTCAATGAGAATGAGAGGGCAAGAGATGGAGTATGTCTGATGATAAGCAAGAAGTGGAAGGAGAATATAAGAGAGTATGGAACATTGGGTGCAAGGATTGTATGGGTGAGGATGAAAGTAGGTATACAAGCGTGGGTGATTGTATGTGTGTATGCCCTGACAGAGGACCGAGTGGCAAGAGTGAAAGATGAGTTTTGGGTGAGAGTAGAAGCATGTATGAACAAGTTTGAGAGGAGCAAGAGAGTGCTGTTGGTTGGAGACATGAATGGCAAAGTTGGGAATGTGCGAGTGGATGGAGTGGTTGGTCAGTGGGGTGTGCCAGCTGAAGTAGATGGGAATGGTAGTGCTTTGGTGGACATCTGTGCTTATAAGGGGTTGGCAATAGCCAACACTTACTTTCGTCATAAGATGATCCACCGGTATACATGGAGAGTAATGAGGAGGATTGATGGTGAACTTGTTGAAAGGCAGTGATAGACTACGTATGTGTGGATGAACGAATGAGAAGACAAGTGTTGGATGCAAGAGTGTGGAGAGGGTGGAGGAATGGAGTCTTGGACCATCACTTAGTGATGGCCAAGGTAGAGCTGCAAAGAAATTGGTTGAGGAGACGAAGGGGAAGACAGGAGGAAGCAGCTCCTGTGAGAAGAGTGGAGAAATTGCAAGATAGTGAGAAAATGACTGAGTATAAGAGCATAGTGGAAGAAAGATTGGGAAAGTATGAGCTAGAGCAGACGGAAGGGGTGGAAGACGTATGTAAGATATTCAAGGAAGAGATAGGTGCAGCATGTGAGGCACTTTGTTGAGTGAGGAGGAGATGCAAGGGTGTGCAAGGGACAGCATGGTGGAATGATGAGGTGAAACGAGCTGTAGAACAAAAGAAGAAGGCATATAGTGAATGGTTAGCGAGTAGAGGTAGGGGAGAAGATGAGAGAGAGAAGATAGAGGTATATGTGAGCAGGAGAAGGGAGGTTAAGAGACTGGTGAAGGAGAGTAAGAAAGTGGATGAAGAGTTTGGGAGGAATCTGAGTGTGAAATGGAGGAAGAGTAAGAAATTGTTTTGGAAGGAGGTAAAGAAAGTAAGGCAGTGTGAAAGAGGAAATAGTAGGGGAGTGAAAGATAGGAATAATAGATTGTTGGTGGAGAAGAGAGAGAAATTGAGGAGATGGAAAGAGCACTTTAAGGATTTGTTGAATGTAGAAAGTGAGAGCAGTGCGAGTATAAGTGGTTGGGGAATGGCTGGGAGAAGAAGAGATGAGAGGAGGGAGGAAAAGATCAGTAAGGCGGAAGTAGTGGAAGCGATGAAGAAGATTAAGTTGGGAAAGGCCCCAGGAATTGATGAAGTGTGTGGTGAAATGCTTAGGTATGGGGGTGAGATTGTTGTGGAGTGGATATGGAAGTTATGTAGATTGGTTTGGGAAGAGGGAAGGGTTCCAGAGGACTGGAAATCAGGTATAATTGTTCCTTTATACAAGGGAAAAGGGGAGAGAAAAGTATGTGGTAACCATAGGGGTATTTGCCTTCTTAGTGTGACTGGTAAAACATGGTAGAATACTCATTGATAGGGTTAGGCATATGACAGAGGAGCTAGTTGGAGAAGAACAAGGGGGATTTAGGAAGGGAAAAAGGTGTGTAGATCAGATATTTGTTCTAAGATGTTTAGTGGAGAAGTATCTAGAGAAGGAAAGGAAAGTGTATGCTGCCTTCATGGACTTGGAGAAAGCTTATGACAGAATAGATAGGCAAGGTATGTGGAAGGTATTAAGAATATATGGAGTGGAGAGGAAATTGTTGAGTGCTGTGAAGAGTATGTACGAGGGAGCTAGGGCTACAGTGCGAGTGGATGGTGAGCTGAGTGAGTTTTTGATCTCAATATGGGACTGAAACAGGGTTGTGTGATGTTTCCATGGCTGTTTAATATATACATGGATGGGGTTGTAAAGGAGGTGCAAGGTAGGGCAGTGGATGTGGGGATGGCTCTAATGAATGAGGATGAGATTTGGAAGATTCCGGTGTTGCTGTTTGCTGATGATACAGTATTGTTGAGTGAAGATGAATGGGAGTTGCAAGGTTTGGTGAATGAATTTGGGACAGTGTGTAGGAGGAGGAATCTGAAAGTTAATGTAAACAAAAGTAAAGTTATGGTGTTTGAGAGGCATGAAGTCACACAGTGTGCAGTGAGGTTGGATGGTGAGGATATGGAGAATGTGAGTGCATTCAAGTACTTGGGTAGTGTGATGAGTAAGGATGGAACTTTGGGGGATGAAGTGCGTGAAAGGGTACAGCAGGGAAGGAAGGTTGTTGGTACACTGAAAGCAGTGATGAGAAATAGGGAGGTGAGTATGGAAGTTAAGAAGTCACTGGATGATAGTATTGTGATCCCTACCCTGACGTATGGAAGAGAGGCGTGGACCTTGCAAGAGGGGAACAAGCCAAGAGTGAGAGCAGTGGAAATGAGTTACTTGAGAGGAGCATGTGGAGTGATGTGGAGGGACAGGTTGACGAATGAAGAAGTGAAGGAACGTTGTGGGGTGGATGTGGATGTGGTTGAGAAGATTAGGAGAAATACACTGAGGTGGTTTGGACATGTGAAGAGAAAGGAGAATGAAAGACTGACTAAGAGGGTGTATGTAGGTGAGGTGGAGGGAGGGACAGGGAGGGGTAGACCGAGGATGAGGTGGAGGGATGGAGTAGAGAGGTATGTGAGGGAGGGGGGGTGAGTTGGGGGGAGGGTAGTCAAATGGTGGGTGACAGAGCGACTTGGAGGCGTTTTGTCTGCGGCCACCCTTTGCGGGATTAGGGCGTCAGGCTATAGATAGATTGATAGAGATAGATTATTATTACTAAGAACTCCACAGAATGTGGAGTTCTTACTGACATTGTAGATGCTATTTCTTTTTTTTTTTTTTTTTTGAGGGGGGGGTAAGATCTAGACCAGTGATTCTCAAATTATGGGTGGTGACCCAAAGGTGGGTCGCGAGAGGAATTTTGATGGGTGGCAGGGACATAGAATCGGCCTGATGCTTTCAGTGTATTTGTCATAAATGACTTTGGGTCATCCCTCTTCTTGACCTCCTGCCTGTCTCCTCTGAGGCCTGTCTCCCTCTCGACCTCTCTGTTCTAAGGCTAATCTCCGTCTGCGCTCTCTTTCCTAAATTCTGGTGTAACAGGGGTGTGTCACGTGTGTTCCTCGTGGATGGACTAGGTCTTTGTTCACGAGAGGACTGCTGACAGCTAACTACATCAATTCCTTACTGGCCGCTGTCGTCAGCTTTCCTCAGTGTAAGCATGTTTAGCACTGCTCGATTCTCGCAGACACAACACCTTCTCATCATCTGACTCCCTGCTTCTATCTATCTATTTATCTATCTATCTATTATGATTTGTAAATATAATATGGGGTCCTACCACACTGCTCGGCCGCGCAAAAATGGCGTACCATCGACATTTAATAGTTATAATATATTAATACATACTACATACACATTATAATGAACTTATAAGCTAATTAAGTGAAATACATAATATTGTAAAGTAACATAATTGTATGAATATTGTATACATATATTATTCATAGTAAATAGTGATTATTCAGTAATATTACATTTTAAATAAGGTGTATACATATTTGAATAAATGCAATGGTTGTTGTATAACACTTTGTAAGACGTGCATGTACAACAGACGTACGCATATAATTGTGCAATGGTAATACTGCTAGGTTATACATTACATATTTGAGTTATCACTTTAGTAATGTCTAATATTTCACCTAACGTGTATGATGATACTGGTAATACAGAATTGTGCTATAATAGTATGACTTAATATTGTACTAACATTGTGGTACTACATAATTGTAACATTTTATGAATTGTTACAAAATATTGTGTTAATGCATAATTGTGTTGGCCTTATAATTGTAGTTACATTTTGTTAATGCAACAATTACATAAGTGTCTTGGCCTTATAATTGTAGTTAAAGTTACATAAAAGTTACATCTTGTTAATGCAACTGTTTTGTCGTTACATAATTGTTACATATCGTTTGTAGGTACATATTATATTTACAAATCATAATATATTAATTGTAATTGTAATTACCCTTATTACACTATTCGCGTATTCATAATAACTACGATAGGCTATATACCGGTTATTCTCTCTCTCTCTCTAATATTTTTACCCCATGGGTGGCGAAGTCTTGAAATATTCCAGATTGGGTCACCCACTATAAAGTCTGGGAACCGCTGATCTAGAAGGCTGGCATTGCAACACCGCTGATCCAGAAGGCTGGCATTGCAACACCGCTGATCTAGAAGGTTGGCATTGCAACACCGCTGATCTAGAAGGCTGGCATTGCAACACCGCTGATCTAGAAGGTTGGCATTGCAACACCGCTGATCTAGAAGGCTGGCATTGCAACACCGTTGATCTAGAAGGCTGGCATTGCAACACCGCTGATTTAGAAGGCTGGCATTGCAACACCGTTCGAAACAGAGCCTTGACATTGTCAGCAATGATGTATCTTGGCTGCTTCTTTTGCCATCGTCTTTCTTCCCTACCACTAGCGCCCTCTGTGCTAGTTTTTCTGTGTGCCATATTTTCTGTATTTTCTGCATTTCTGTGCATCAGTATTTTCTCTATTCCTGTAATCCGAATTTTCTGTATTTCTCTGTTTACTGTATTTATCTTTTTCTTTATTTCCTGTTATTCTGTATTTCCATATTTCTATATTTTCTCTATTTCTGTATTTTCAGTATTTCTTTGTTTTTTGTATTTATTTTCTGTATTTCATGTATTTCTGTATTTTTTGGGGTATTTTCTGTTTTTTCTGTATTTCTGCATTTCCGTGTTTCTGTGTTTTCTGTATTTCTGTATTTCCTGTGTTTCTGAATTTTCTGTATTTTCGGTGTTTCTGCAGTTCCATAGTTCTGTATTTCTGTATTTTCTTTATTTCCTGTATTTGTGCATTTTTGTATTTTCTGTATTTCTATAGTTTCCTTTTTTTTATTTCTGTATTTTCTGTAGTTCTGCATTTTCTGTATTTGTCTTTTTGTATTTTCTGTATTACTGTCTTTCTGTATATTCTTCATTTCTGTATTCCTGTATTTTCTGTATTCCTGTATTTTCTGTATTTCTGTATTCCTGTATTTTCTGTATTTCTGTATTCCTGTATTTTCTGTATTTCTGTATTCCTGTATTTTCTGTATTTCTGTATTTCTGTATTCCTGTGCGGTATATATTTTCAGTATTTCAGTATTTCTGTATTGTATGTCATGTACTTTTTCCTTCATACTTTCCTCATTTTCTTCACCTTTCGTCTTTTGCTCTTTGTCTTTATTCTCTCATCTTTCTCCCTCATCATTTGTTCACTGCCATTCCCTTTCCTCTCCTTCCCTAGGCTCATCTTTCTCTCTTTCTCTCTTTCTCATTCCTCTCTTTCTCAGTGTTGTTCTTCGTTTCGTTTTCTCTTCTTTTCTTCCTTATTATTTTTTTTATACTGCCTTAGTCGATACCTATTATTTTTTCACCTCCATTCCCTTTCCTCTCTCTCTCTCTCTCTCTCTCTCTCTCTCTCTCTCTCTCTCTCTCTCTCTCTCTCTCTCTCTCTCTCTTATTATTATTATTATTATAAAATTTCACATCTAAGGCAATCACTGTTTTATTGTATTCCTTTCATGACTTCCTTCTCTATTACTAACATGCATCAAAGGTCAGTGAAAAGTTTTTGTTTCTTTAATCATATTTATTTATAATCATATATAATCCTCTTTATTTTTAATCATATTTTTGGAGACTACTGCTTGTGTCAGGACCCATTACATTGATGATGGCTGTAGATATTACAAGAGGTGTAACTTGTGCTGTTGGGTGTAGTACACCCTGAATACTTTGTGTTCTTCACAGCTAACCTATAAGACCAGTCAAATAATGCACCAGTCTGAGAGTTAAAAACCTATAATGCCAGTGGCCAGACTAAGTTGATGCAAGGCATTGCTTTTGTATTGAACTAAGCTGTTAGTGCATTAAAATCCATACTACCTATCAGTGCCATGGGTCACAAGAATACCAACATTATACACAGCAAAGCAGTGCCTGACACACTCAAGCTGGCTGTATGACATTATTGCTGAGTCCATGTCCAACAAATGGGACACATCAGCAGTGAGATACTAAACACAATTATTGCTGAGGCCATGTCTAACAAATGGGACACATCAGCAGTGACATAGTAAACACAATTATTGCCGAGGCCATGTCTAACAAATGGGGCACATCAGCAGTGACATACTAAACACAATTATTGCTGAGGCCATGTCTAACAAATGGGTCACATCAGCAGTGAGATACTAAACAAAATGGTGTTGCTGTATGTGGACAAGCATCAAGGATTTCCCTGCGCCCTTTGTTATACTGCTACTCAACACAACTTGTAATAATCTAACCATTAAGGCACTAACTGCACTCTTACGTCTATGGCCACACTACATTTCTTAATACCACATACTAATACTAATACTGTACTTACAAACACACTGCCTTATATAAGTCTCTTCTTCTATTTCTATAGCTCTGTATTTTCTGTTAGCAGACAACAGTGGACTGAGCCATGTACTCTCTCAATACTCTTAGTTTAGTGATTTTCAAAGTTTTTCATCCTATTTACCACATGAACAGTTTCTGCAGTGGTGATGTACCCCTCACCTGGTATGAGGACAAAAATGTATGGCTTACTGACATTATTATAAAATGACTATTATACTAATAAAATATATGGCTTAATGACATTATTATAAAATGCCTATTAAACTAACACAGATATATGGCTTACTGGCATTATTATAAAATGCCTGTTAAACTAACACAAATATATGGCTTACTGACTTTATTATAAAATGCCTTTCAAACTAACGAAGTGTATGGCTTAGTGACATTATTATAAAATGCCTATTAAACTAACAAAGTGTATGGCTTACTGACTTTATTATAAAATGCCTGTTAACCTAACGTTTTGACTCCTCACTGTGCCACTGTCACTTACTAACCTAGGGAGGTTACTGTGTCAGCACTACTGTTGAGTTTGTAAAGTTAATGAGATGGCTGAGCTTCTTTCTTTCCTATTATATTCTATCTATCTATCTATTGCCAGACGCCTCAATCCCGTTCGGGGTGGCCACAAACAAATCGCCTCCACGTCGCCCTGTCCCCCGCCATTTCACTGCCCTGCTCCTAACTCACACACCCCCTCTCTCATATACCTTTCCACCCCATCCCTCCATCTCATCCTCGGCCTCCCCCTCCCTCTTCCCCCCTCCACCTCACTCACATACACTCTCTTCGTCAGTTTCTCACCTTCCATCCTCTCCACATGGCCAAACCACCTCAGTGTATTCCTCCTAACGCTTCCTATCACATCCACATCCACACCACAAAGCTCCTTTATATTCTCATTTGTCAGCCTGTCTCTCCATGTGACTCCACAGGCTTCTCTTAAATAACTCATTTCCACTGCTCTCACTCTTGACTTGTGTCCTTCCAGCAACGTCCAAGCTTCACTTCCATACATTAGAGTTGGTATCACAATACTGTCAAGTAGTAACTTTTTAACTTCCGTGCTCACTTCCCTGCTTCTTATTATTGCTTTCAAGGAACCAGCAACCTTTCTTCCCTGCTGTACCCTTTCAAGCACTTCACCCTCCAAACTTCCATCCATACTCATCACACTACCCAAGTACTTAAACTTACTCACATTTTCCAATTCCTCACCATCCAATCTCGCTGTACATTCACTCCACCAACCTTTCTTCCCTGCTGTACCCTTTCAAGCACTTCACCCTGCAAACTTCCATCCTTACTCATCACACTACCCAAGTACTTAAACGTACTCACATTTTCCAATTCCTCACCATCCAATCTCGCTGAACATTCACTGACTTCACCTCTCTCAAAGACCATCAATTTACTTTTCCCTACATTCATCTTTAGATTCCGTTTCTTACACACTCTCCCAAACTCATCCATCAAGCCTTGCAGCTCTCCTTCGTCTTCACTCAACAATACAGTATCATCTGAAACAACAGTACAAGGAGTTTCTAAACACTACCCTCTCTCACCAGGGCAACTCCAACATCCACTACCCTACCTTGCACCTCTTGTATTACCCCATCCATGTACAGATTGAACAGCCAATGAGACATGACACATCTCTGTTTCAACCCAACCTTCAAAGAGAAAAATTCACACAGTTCACCATCCACACGCACTGCAGCCTTAGCACCAGCATACATACTCTTCACAGCATTCAACAACTTCCCATCTACTCCATATATTCTTAATACTTTCCACAATCCTTGTCTATCCACCCTGTCATATGCTTTCTCCAAATCCATGAAAGCCGCATACAACTTCTTTCCCTTCTCTAGAAACTTTTCCACTAAAGATCTAAGAATGAATATCTGATCTTCACAACCTCTTCCCTTCCTAAAGCCTCCCTGTTCTTCTCCAACTAATTCCTCTGTTCTTTCTCTGACTGTCAATAAGTAACCTACCATACACTTTTCCTATTATACTAAGAAGACAGATGCCCCTACGATTACCACACACTTCTTTTTCCCCTTTTCCTTTGTACAAGGGAATAATTATACCTGACTTCCAATCCTCCAGGACTCTACCTTCCTCCCAGGCCAATCTGCACATTTTCCACATCCATTCTACTACTATCTCTCCCCCATGCTTCAGCATTTCACCACACACTCCATCAATTCCTGGGGCTTTCTCCAATTGAACTTTCCTCATTGCTTCCACTTCTATCCTACTGATTTCTTCCTATCTTCTCACCTCCTTCCTTCTCCCAGCCATTCCCCAGCCACTTATACTCGTATTACTTCCATCCTCTGAGTTCAACAATTCCTTAAAGTGTTCTTTCCATCTGCTCACTTTTTCTCCCTTCTCCACTAATAATCTACCATTTTTATCTTTCACTCCCCTGCTAACTTCACTTCCACCCTGTCTTACTCTTTTCACCTCTTTCCAGAACATTTTCTCACAGTCCCTCCACTTTACACTCAAAATCCTTCCAAATTCCTCATCCACTCTCTTCTTACTCTCTCTTACTAATCTTTTCACCTCTTTCTTTCTTTTTACATATAACTCTCTATTTCGCCTCTCAGCTTCTTCCACGTCCCTATTTCTCATCCATTCATTGTATGCCTTCTTCTTTTGTGCCACAGCCTGTCTCACCTCTTCATTCCACCACGCTGTTCCTTGCATCCCCGTCCGTCTTCTCTTCATTCCACACACCACATCACATGCTGTACATATTTCTTCTGTGAATATCCTGCACACACCTTCCACGTCCCCCATCTGCTCCAGTTCATATTTGGCCAATTTTCCTCCACTTCTCTCTTATACTCTGCCTTTTTCTCATCCTCTTGTAACCTTTCCACTCTCCTTACAAATACTCCTTCTTCCCGTCCTTCCCTTCTTCTATTTCTCCATCTTATTTGGATCTTGATTCTAGCCATCACCAAGTAGTGTTCAGAAAGTCCACTCCCCCAACCTCTATAAGCTCTTGCATCCATTACACATCTTTGCATCCTTTCATCCACACACACATAATCAATCATTGCCTTCCTTTCATTCAGTTCACCACCCACCATTGCCTTCCTTTCATTCAGTTCAACACCCACCCTTCTCATCACTTGCCATGTATACCTATGGATCATTTTGTGCCTGAAGAGGGTATTGGCTATCACCAACCCCCTCTCAGCACAAATGTCCACTAACGCACTGCCATTCTCATCTATCTCAGCAGGTACACCCCACTCACCAACTATTCCATCCACCTTCACATTCCCTACTTTACCATTCATATCACCGATCAAAAACACTCTCATTCCTTCCAAACTTTTCCATAAACACTTCCACATTTGTCCAGAACTTTTTTCTCACTCTGCTTGCACGATCTTGCGTTGGCGCATACACGCACACAATCGCCCACATTTGTATTCCAACTTTCAATCTTACCCACACAATCCTTGACCCAACTGATCCATACTTTCTTATGCTCTTCTTCCATCTTTTACTCACAACTATACATACCTGTACTCCTTCTTTTGCCTTCTCATTCTCACCTACTCCTGCACATATACCCCATCCATACTCCCATTGTCTCACTCACCTCTTGATTTAGTTTCAGTTACTCCGCATACATCAACTCTCGCACCCTCAAGCACCTGGACAATCTCTCTCTCTTTCACCTCATCATGCGCTCCCCTTACATTCCATGTTCCGATTACTATGTCCTTTGTCCGGTCTTTGGTCGTCATCTTTTGGTCAGTCCTTGTCCGAGGCTTATTGTTTATCTTTTTAGTTAGTCGTTTTCCGGGAAGGGCACTACCCCTCTGCCAACACCTTTAGTCGCCTCTTACGACAAGCAGGGATACTGGGGGAGTATTCTTGAAAAACCCCCCTAAGATGCACTTAACAGGTTGGAGATGATTAGCTGAATGCAACACGTCCAAATAGCATCATTGTATTTGAGTTAGTAAGTTTCTATTAATATTACCAGTAATTATTAAAAATACAGTGATGATATTCAGACATGTTGCATTCAGCCAGTCATCACCAGCCTGTCAAGTGCATCTTCGCCTCGTAAGAAAAAAAAAAAAAAAAAAAAAAAAAAAGCTGAGTATAGTGAGTCATTGCTCATCACAGTGTCTGAAAGGGCTACTCTCATGTCTTCCTGTCGCCTACCCCAAATATTCCTATCGCCTACTCCAGCTTGTTGACAACCACAGGGTTAGAGAGTTAGCCATGGAAAAAGCTACGGTTCTGGCACCACTCACATGTTTGAAGTGGAGGACTAGTTGACTTCATTATTTCTTAATATGTATGTTGTTATAAATATCAATAATTATCAATGAAGGTTGATGTGATGGTAGAATCAGTGTTGTTCTCTGTAAATTAGTTAACTATGATACATGTAGCCTATTAAGGTAGTGTAGGTGTTGGGGAAGCAGTCGCTGTTAGTATACAAGGCTGATATTGTAATTGTTACTAACTGGATATACTGTTCCATGCAATGTACCTGGGTAATCTTTTTTGACTGACAGAAGTTATATAAATGTCGATATTTACTCTCCTTCCATCTGCCATACAACACACCATGCAGAGAGTCAAGTTACGTAGGATACTTTGACATGCTCTTAATTTCCCACCAGCTCTGTTAATTCGGGAACTGTCTCACTCTGTCTGATTTCCTACTGCCTATGACCTCCAGTCTTTCAAACGCAGTGTGTCCAGGCATCTTAAAATGAACGGGTATTGAACTTGGCTCTCTGTTATCTTGTTTTTGTTTTTTCTTGGAGGGAACAATTTGTGGGTGTCTGGCCTTTGGATCCTTCTTCCTTGCATAAAAAAAAAAAAAACTTAAGCCAACCACTCCTTATGCCTGCCGCCACCATCATGTACAACCCAGGGGTCACTCCGTCACAATGCATCGCCTTCAGAAACAAGGCTTTTTTTTTTTTTTTTCACTTTTTCGTTTTTGCCTGGACTTATTCAAACCAACCATCCCACCTTTGATAACACAACATCTATGCTTCTTGTGTAATCCTTCATTAATTTCACGTGTCACTCTGCCACGGTCATAACAATTTTCCCATATATTTAAATCTTACTCCACCCGTCTCTTCAAGCACCTCACCTTTCATTATTTATGCTCAACATTTCTTCCTGTTTTGTCTGTCCATTACTCTATTATAAAATGTACTGTTCTAGTGTGTCTTTATATCATGAGCTGGTGTTAGGGCTGGTGTGGGTGGCGCCGGTGTGGTGGGGTCAGGTGGTGTTAGGGCTGGTGTTGGTGGCGCCGGTGGGGTGGGGTCAGGTGGTATTAGGGCTGGTGTGGGTGGCGCCGGTGTGGTGGGATCAGATGGTGTTAGGGCTGGTGTGGGTGGCGCCGGTGTGGTGGGGTCAGGTGGTGTTAGGGCTGGTGTGGATGGCGCCGGTGTGGTGGGGTCAGGTGGTGTTAGGGCTGGTGTGGGTGGCGCCGGTGTGGTGGTGTGGGTGGCGCCGATGTGGTGGGGTCAGGGGTGTTAGGGCTGGTGTGGGTGGCGCCAGTGTGGTGGGGCCAGGTGGTGTTAAGGTTGGTGTGGGTGGCGCAGGTGTGGTGGGGTCAGGGGTGTTAGGGCTGGTGTGGATGGCGCCGATGTGGTGGGAGTAGTAAAACATGATAATGTTGAAGGAGTTCAGCCACAGCCGGTAGATAAGGTAGCCCAAGACGGTGGCCAGGCCAATCTGGCTTATTATCATCTTGGCCACCTTCTTTGGCAATATCTTCTCAGAGTTGATGGCAACAGCGGTGGCGTTCCATATCAGCACCGATGGTTCTGTAATATTAATAGATTTATAAATACCTTCTGGTGCCGTTCCATATCAGCACCGATGGTTCTGTAATATTAATAGATTTATAAATACCTTCTGGTGGTGTTCCATATCAGCACCGATGGTTCTGTAATATTAATAGATTTATAAATACCTTCTGGTGGTGTTCCATATCAGCACCGATGGTTCTGTAATATTAATAAATTTATAAACACCTGGTGGCGTTCCATATCAGCACCCATGGTTCTGTAATATTAATAGATTTATAAATAAATTCTAGTACCATTGTTTGGTCATTCTTGCAGCACGGCTCCTATTATACTCTAAAGGTACTATACACCTCCTGACAATACACACACACACACACACACACACACACACACACATGAAATTGATGAAATAAAGAAGCAGATGCACTTGCAAAAGGAAGAAATAGAAAAACTAGGAAGGGAGGCCAATAAGAAAGACACAACCATCAGTGAACTAACAGTGGAACTGAGTACACTTAGGAAGAAAATGAGTGAAATGGCAAGTACAGTAGTCAATCACGAGAGTGTTATGGAAGAGTTCAAAAATGACACAGAGACAATTAGGCAAGTTAGCAGTCTTATTGACCAGAGCAGTGATATTGAGGAGAAGATAACACAAGTGAATGAAGCTGTGCAAAGCTACAAAAATGATGTAGAAACCACGTATGCTGAAATGGTGAAAGTTAAGAAAGACTTAGAAACAAGGGTGGAGGAAAAAAGCATTAAAAAGGAGGTGAAAAGAATAATCCAAAACAATCCAAAGTTAGTCAGAGATTCAGTAGAGATAAACAAATCAATAGTAATCACTGGTATAGAAGAGGATGAAGTTAAAAAACAAGATCACAAGAGACAAAAAGGAGATGACAAATGTAATGAACTTACTGAAAGAAGTATCAGAGGAAATCTGTAGTAAAGACATAGAGGAACACAAAAGGTTAGGGAAATACGAGAAAAGCAAGACAAAACCTCTAAAGGTGACTTTCCAGAGTGTAAACACTGTGGAAGAGATACTAAAAAATGCAAAGAATCTTATGGAAAAAGAGGAGTTCAAAAATGTATGGATAAAAAGATGCCTAACACAAGAGGAACTGGAATTACTGAAAGAGAAAAGGGAGGAAGCTAAAACGAAAAATGAGGGATGATCAGAAGAGGAGAAGAAATTTTTTTACAAAGTAATAGGATTGCAGGTACGAAAGTGGTACACAAACAGGATGGAAGAAAAAGGAGGAAGGTAGTAGAACCATGTCATGACCAGTATATAAACAAGATGATAAAGGTGATGTACTCAAATGTGGATGGAATGGTATCTAAATTACTAGAGATTAATGATTATGTCAGAGAAAATGAACCACAAATAATATGCCTAACTGAAACAAAATTAACACCAAGGATATCCAATGACATACTAAACTTAGAGGAATACAATATATGGAGAAGAGACAGAAATTTAAAAAAAGGAGAAGGAATTATAATATTAACTAAGAAAAATCTAAAAGTCAAGGAAATAAAACTAGATATACCATCACAAGTAGAACTGATTGCAGTAGAGATCGACACATCTGAAGGTAAAGTAATTGTAGCCAATTTGTATATGCCACCCAGATCAAACACATGGGAAAGAGACGAATATGAGGACCTGGCAGAGAGTACAGTTCAGAGTATAAGATCATTGATACATAAAATGGAAGAGAAATCGGAAAGAATTATACTAACTGGGGACTTCAATACAAATATAAATTGGAATACTCTAGATATAAATAGCCAAGAAAGCTGTTGGGACCAAAAGTTCCTGGATCTCGTACAAGAGTTTTTCTTAACGCAACATGTGAGGGAAACCACCAGAAAAAGAGGACTTGATGTACCTTCAGTGCTAGATCTAATATTTACTAGGCAAGAAAATGATATTGACAGTTTAATATATCACCCTCCACTCGGCAAAAGCGATCATGCAGTACTAAATTATAACTTCAGGATAGCATATGACATAGTAAACAACAATGACAGTTACAAAAAGAGCCTAAACTATAAAAAGGGAAATTATCAAGACCTAAAGAAGTATTTCTTAGAAGTTGATTGGGAAAATGAACTTAGAGGACAAAATTTAAATGCTGTATATAAAAATTTTTGTGAATTTTATGAAATAGGAGTCCAGAAGTACATCCCACAGCACAAAGAAGCAGAGAAGAAAATACAGAAATGGTTCAATACAGAATGTAAAAAATCAAAAGAAAGAAGAGATTTGTTGTGGAATAGATACAGAAGACACAATAGTGAAAGGGCGTATAATAATTACAAACAGGCAAGAAACGACTATACAAGAATAAGGAGGGAAGCCCAAAATCAGTTTGAGGAGGATATAATAAATAAAAGTAGTGGTCAACCAAAGCTGTTTTACAGCTATATCAGAAGCAAAACAAAAGTAAAAGATATAATACAATCCATTACGGACGAGGGAATCACTTATACACAAGAGAAAGATATTTGTGAAGCACTAAATAAGAATTTCCAATTAGTTTTTACAGAAGAAAAAATTTTTGAGAGTGACTATGTGGAACACGCATGTCCACACATACTACCAGATATACAAATAGCAGAAAAAGTAATACAGGAGGAGTTGAGTGGATTAGAAAGAGGAAAAGCAAGTGGTCCTGATGAAATTTCATGTTGGATATTACGAGAATGTGCAAAGGAGTTAAGTAAACCATTATTTTTAATTTTCAAGAAATCCTTGAGTCAAGGTAAACTACCTGATATTTGGAAAAAAGCAAATATTGTCCCCTTATTCAAGAAAGGAAATAGACAAAATCCACTCAGCTACCGACCAGTATCACTGACCAGTGTTGTAAGCAAGGTATTAGAAAAACTTATAAGAAAAGCTTGGGTAAATCATCTAGAAGAACACAGTATGATAACAGAAAGACAGTTTGGTTTCAGAAAAGGAAAATCATGTGTTACTAATCTGTTGAGCTACTATGACAGAGTAACAAACACAATACAGGAAAGGGAAGGATGGGTGGACAGTATCTATTTTGATTTCAAGAAAGCTTTTGACACAGTACCACACCAAAGACTTCTATGGACACTGTACCATCAAGGAGGAATTCGAGGCAAACTTTTTTGTTGGATGCAAGACTTTCTCATAAAAAGAGAAATGAGGACAGTACTTAGAGGAAACTACTCATTATGGAAAGAAGTGACTAGTGGAGTACCACACGGTTCAGTGCTGGCACCAATCATGTTTTTAGTGTATATAAATGATATAAACAGTAACACTGGAAATGAGAGCTATATGAACATGTTTGCAGATGATGCAAAAATACAAAGGAGAATTACTAACACAGACTCTTGTAGGGAGCTACAGTAAGAATTAAACAAACTTCATGAATGGAGTAGTACATGGCAAATGGAATTCAATGTGGACAAGTGTCATGTAATCAAGTTTGGTAAAAGTGGAAAAAGACCTGATTGGGATTATAAGTTAGGAAATAAAACCCTATACACATCAGAAAGAGAGAAAGACCTAGGTGTGATTATCAATAACAGACTATCTCCGGCTGACCACATCAGCGAGAAGGTATGGAACATGTATACACTGCTTGCAAATATGAGAATAGCATTCACATACATAAATGAAGACATGCTAAGAAGGATAATAACATCATTCATTAGACCAACCCTGGAATATGCATCAGTAGTCTGGAGTCCTCATCTCAAAAAGCATATAGACAAGATTGAAAAAGTTCAAAGGGCCGCTTCAAGATGGATACCAAGCTTAAGGGACCTAAGCTATGAAGAAAGACTAAATAAACTGAATCTACCAACACTACAGGAGAGAAGGAAAAGAGGTGACATGATAATGCTATATAAGTGCATATCAGGAAAGGAGAAAATAGACATAAATGATTACTTAACATATGGAGAAGCATCAGCAAGAGGACACTGGAAAAAACTGCATAAGAAGAGAGGTGATAAAGACGTAAGGAAATTTAGTTTCCCAAACAGAGCAATTGATCAATGGAGTGCACTACCGAATGAAATAGTGTGTGCCAAAACAATTCACAAATTTAAGGATATGTACGATAAATGTGGTTTAAGACACGGGACAGTACGAGCTTGACTCATTCCTGTAAAGATACAATTAGGTAAGAACAATTAGGTAAGGTAAGAACATTGACATAGAGGAACACAAAAAATTAAGGAAATACGAGAAAAGCAAGACAAGACCTCTAAAGGTGACTTTCCAGACTGTAAACACTGTGGAAGGGATACTAAAAAATGCAAAGAATCTTATGGAAAAAGAGGAGTTCAAAAATGTATGGATAAAAAGATGCCTAACACAAGAGGAACTGGAATTACTGAAAGAGAAAAGGGAGGAAGCAAAAACAAAAAATGAGGGAAGATCAGAAGAGGAGAAGAAGAATTTTTTTTTACAAAGTAATAGGATTGCAGGTACGAAAGTGGTACACAGACAGGATGGAATAAAAAGGAGGAAGGTAGTAGAACCATGTCATGACAAGTATATAAACAAGATGATAAAGTTGATGTACTCAAATGTGGATAGAATGGTATCTAAATTACTAGAGACGAATGATTATGTCAGAGAAAATGAACCACAAATAATATGCCTAACTGAAACAAAATTAACACCAAGGATATCCAATGACATACTAAACTTAGACGAAAACAATATATGGAGAAGAGACAGAAATTTAAAAAAAGGTAGAGGAAATATAATATTAACTAAGAAAAATCTAAAAGTCAATCAAATAAAACTAGATATACCATCACAAGTAGAACTGATTGTAGTAGAGATCAACACATCTGAAGGTAAAGTAATTGTAGCCAATTTGTACATGCCACCCAGATCAAACACATGGGAAAGAGACGAATATGAGGACCTGGCAGAGAGTACAATTCAGAGTTTCAGATCATTACTACATAAAATGGAAGAGAAATCGGAAAGAATTATACTAACTGGGGATTTCAATACAAATATAAATTGGAATACTCTAGATATAAATAGCCAAGAAAGCTGTTGGGACCAAAAGCTCCTGGATCTCGTGCAAGAGTTTTTCCTAACGCAACATGTGAGGGAAACCACCTGAAAAAGAGGACTTGATGTACCTTCAGTGCTAGATCTAATATTTACTAGGCAAGAAAATGACATTGACAGTTTAATATATCACCCTCCACTCGGCAAAAGCGATCATGCAGTACTATATTATAACTTCAGGATAGCATATGACATAGATAACAGCAATGACAGTTACAAAAAGAGCCTAAACTATAAAAAGGGAAATTATCAAGACCCAAACAAGTATTTCTTAGAAGTTGATTGAGAAAATGAGCTTAGAGGACAAGATTTAAATGCTGTATATAAAAAATTCTGTGAATTTTATGAAATAGGAGTCCAGAAGTACATCCCACAGCACAAAGAAGCAGATAAAAAAATACAGAAATGGTTCAATACAGAATGTAAAAAATCAAAAGAAAGAAGAGATTTGTTGTGGAATAGATACAGAAGACACAATAGTGAAAGGGCGTATAATAATTACAAACATGCAAGAAACGATTATACAAGAATAAGGAGGGAAGCCCAAAAGCAGTTTGAGGAGGATATAATAAATAAAAGTAGTGATCAACCAAAGCTGTTTTACAGCTATATCAGAAGCAAAACAAAAGTAAAAGATATAATACAATCCATTACGGACGAGGGAATCACTTATACACAAGAGAAAGATATTTGTGAAGCACTAAATAAGAATTTCCAATTAGTTTTTACAGAAGAAAAAAATTTTGAGAGGGACTATGTGGAACATGCATGTCCACACATACTACCAGATATACAAATAGCAGAAAAAGTAATACAGGAGGAGTTAAGTAGATTAGACAGAGGAAAAGCAAGTGGTTCTGATGAAATTTCATGTTGGGTACTACGAGAATGTGCAAAGGAGTTAAGTAAACCATTATTTTTAATTTTCAAGAAATCCTTGAGTTAAGGTAAACTACCTGATATTTGGAAAAAAGCAAATATTGTCCCCTTATTCAAGAAAGGAAATAGACAAAATCCACTCAACTACCGACCAGTATCACTGACCAGTGTTGTAAGCAAGGTATTAGAAAAGCTTATAAGAAAAGCTTGGGTAAATCATCTAGAAGAACACAGTATGATAACAGAAAGACAGTTTGGTTTCAGAAAAGGAAAATCATGTGTTACTAATCTGTTGAGCTACTATGACAGAGTAACAAACACAATACAGGAAAGGGAAGGATGGGTGGACAGTATCTATTTAGATTTCAAGAAAGCTTTTGACACAGTACCACACCAAAGACTTATGGAAACTGTACCATCAAGGAGGAATTCGAGGCAAACTGTTTTGTTGAATGCAAGACTTTCTCATAAAAAGAGAAATGAGAACAGTACTGAGAGGAAACTACTCATCGTGGAAAGAAGTGACTAGTGGAGTACCACAGGGTTCAGTGCTGGCACCAATCATGTTTTTAGTGTATATAAATGATATAAACAGTAACACTGGAAAAGAGAGCTATCTGAATATGTTTGCAGATGATGCAAAAATACAAAGGAGAATTACTAACACAGACTCTTGTAAAGAGCTACAAGAAGAATTAAATAAACTTCATGAATGGAGTAGTACATGGCAAATGGAATTCAATGTGGACAAGTGTCATGTAATCAAGTTTGGTAAAAGTGGAAAAAGACCTGATTGGGATTATAAGTTAGGAAATAAAACCCTATACACATCAGAAAGAGAGAAAGACCTAGGTGTGATTATCAATAACAGACTATCTCTGGCTGACCACATCAGCGAGAAGGTACGGAACATGTATACACTGCTTGCAAATATGAGAATAGCATTCACATACATAAATGAAGACATGCTAAGAAGGATAATAACATCATTCATTAGACCAACCCTGGAATATGCATCAGTAGTCTGGAGTCCTCATCTCAAAAAGCACATAGACAAAATTGAAAAAGTTCAAAGGGCCGCTACAAGATGAATACCAAGGTTAAGGGACCTAAGCTACGAAGAAAGACTAAATAAACTGAATCTACCAACACTACAGGAGAGAAGGAAAAGAGGTGACATGATAATGCTATATAAGTGCATATCAGGAAAGGAGAAAATAGACATAAATGATTACTTAACATATGGAGAAGCATCAGCAAGAGGACACTGGAAAAAACTGCATAAGAAGAGAGGTGATAAAGACGTAAGGAAATTCAGTTTCCCAAACAGAGCAATTGATCAATGGAATGCCCTACCGAATGAAATAGTGTGTGCCAAAACAATTCACAAATTTAAGGATATGTGCTATAAATATGGTTTAAGGCACGGGACAGTACGAGCTTGACTCATTCCTGTAAAGATATAATTTGGTAAGAACAATTATGTAAGGTAAGAACACACACACACACACACACACACACACACACACACACACACACACACACACACACACACACACACACACACACACACACACCACAGGCACTGGCTCGTTTCCACCTGACGGGTTGAATTGTGGGGAGGGGGTAGTGGTGGCCGGGAGGGGGTAGTGGAGACGATCAGGAGGTAGTTGTAGCCGGGAGGGGGGGAAGGAGGGAGGAGGGCTGTGGGGTACAGTGGAGGGACTGGTGGGGGTAGATGGCATAAGGGGGATGGTAGGGGAGGGGGGAAGGAGGGAGGGAGGGGAGTAAGTTGTACAATGGAGGGACTGGTGGGGGCAGAGGGCATAAGGGGGATGGTAGGGGAGGGGGGAGGGAGGGAGATAGGGAGGGAAGTATGGGGTACAGTGGAGGGACTGGTGGGGGTAGAGGGCATAAGGGGGTTGGTAGGGGAGGGGAGTAAGGGGTACAGTGGAGGGACTGGTGGGGGCAGAGAGCATAAGGGGGATGATAGGGGAGGGAGGGGGGATTAAGGTAGTGGGTATACAGTAGGAAGGGTGGGGATTGGGAGTTGACAGCCACTGTGTAGAAAGTGATATAAACATTTGCATATGTCATGAATAAAGGGATAACAAAGTATATTAAATTATTCATGCTAAGTGTTCAGGAAGCGGCACATGGAACAAACCAGCAGTACCACACGTGAACACACAGGCAGGGATTTGTATCCTGCAAGAGGCTGTACAGTGTGGGTATGCTGGTACCTATTGCACGCACCACTATTGCACACAGCACTATTGCACGCACCACTATTGCACACACCACTATTGCACACAGCACTATTGCACACAGCACTATTGCACACACCACTATTGCACACACCACTATTGCACACACCACTATTGCACACACCACTTTTGCACACACCACTATTGCACACACCACTATTGACACACCACTATTGGACACAGCACTATTGGACACACCACTATTGCACACACCACTATTGGACACAGCACTATTGCACACACCACTATTGCACACACCACTATTGCACACACCAATATTGCACTCAACACTACTACACACACCATTATTGCACACACCTCTGTTGCACACAGTACCGTACTGTTGCACACAGCACTTTTGCGCACACCACTATTGCATTTAGCACTATTGCACACACCACTATTACACACACCACTATTGCACTCACCACTATTACACACCACTGTTGCACACACCACTATTGCACACACCACTATTACACACACCACTATTGCACTCACCACTATTACACACCACTGTTGCACACACCACTATTGCACTCAGCACTATTGCACACACCACTGTTGCACACACCACTATTGCACTCAGCACTATTGCACACACCACTGTTGCACACACTACTCTTCCACACACCACTATTGCACTCAACACTACCGCACACAGCACTATTGCACACACCACTCTTACACACACCACTATTGCACACACCACTATTGCGCTCAACACTACCGCACACAGCACTATTGCACACAGCACTATTGCACACAGCACTATTGCACACAGCACTATTGCACACAGCACTACTGCACACAGCACTATTGCACACAGCACTATTGCACACAGCACTATTGCACACACCACTATTGCACACAGCACTATTGCACACACCACTATTGCACACACCACTATTGCACACACCACTATTGCACTCAACACTATTGCATATAGCACTATAGCACACAGCACTATTTCACACAGCACTATAGCACTCAGCACTATTGCACACAGCACTATTGCACACACCACTGTTGCACACACCACTATTGCACACACCACTGTTGCGCACACCGCTACTGCACACACCACTATTGCAAACACCGCTACTGCACACACCACTATTGCACACAGCACTGACCCACCCACTGCTGTCACCATGAGTCTCCAGTCACAGGCCACTCTCTGCCTATCTAGCTACTTATCTGTCTAGCTTTGTAGCCTTCTGCCTTTCTGTCTGTTTTTCTGTCTTTCTTTCAGTCTATTTTTCTATCTTTCTATCTGTCTGTCTTTCTGGTCTTCTGTCCGTCTGTCCATCTGGCCATCTGTCTGTCTATCTGTCTGGCCTTCTGTCTGTCTATCTATCTGGCCATCTGTCTGTCTATCTATCTTTCTAGCCTTCTGTCTGTCCATCTATCTACCTTACAAGCCTTCTGTCTGTCTATCTGTCTATCTTTTTATCCTTCTGTCTATTTAGCTATCTTTCTATCCTTCTGTCTATTTATCTATCTTTCTAGACTTCTTTCTGTCTGTCTACCTGTCTATCTTTCTAGTCTTCTGTCTATCTATCAATTTCTCTATCCTTCTGTCTATTTATCTTTCTTTCTAGCCTTTTATCTTTCTATCTATCTTTCTAGCCTTCTGTCTGTCCATCTATCTATCTTTCTAGCCTTCTGTCTGTCTGTGTATCTTTCTTTCTAGTCTTCCTTGTGTCTGTCTATCTGTTTATCTTTCTAGTCGTCTGTCTATTTATCTTCTACCCTTCTGTCTGTCTATCTATCTTTCTATCCTTCTGTCTGTTTTTCAATCTGTATATTTATCTATCTTTCTAGCCTTCTCTCTGTCTGTCTACCTGTCTATCTTTCTAGCCTTCTGTCTATCTATCTATCTTTCTATCCTTCTGTCTATTTATCTTTGTAGCCTTTTGTCTATTTATCTGTCTTTCTAGCCCTCTGTCTGTCCATCTGTCTATCTTTCTAGCCTTCTGTCTGTCTATCTATCTTCCTGTCCTTCTGTCTATTTATCTATCTTTGTATCCTCCTGTCTGTTCATCTCTCTTTCTAGCCTTCTTTCTGTCTGTCTATCTATCTTTCTAGCCTTCGGTCTGTCTATCTACTGTATCTGTCTTTATAGCTTTCTGTGTATTTGTCTCGCCCTGTCTGTCTGTCTATTTTTTCTAGCCTTCTGTCTATCTATCTAGCTTGTCTGTTTGTTTATCTATCTTTCTGGCATTCTATCTATCTTTCTAGTCCTCTGTCTATCCATCTTTGAAGCCCTCTGGCTGTATATCTTTATAGCCTTCTGTTTATCTCTCTGCTGTGCCTTCTGTCTGTCAATCCATCTATCATTCTACTTTTCTGTCTAACTTTCTATCTGATTACCTGTCTATCCATTTATTTTTCTGTCTGTCCATCCATCCATCTCTCTCTGTATCTGTACAGTATATCTATTTACCGGTGTCTGTTTACGAGAAGATAAGGTGATATATAGAGGGGGAGATAGACAGACTGGTGGACAGATGAATGGATAGTCAAGGTAATTCAGTAATAATACCTGGTAACTACTGAATACCTGAGTAACACAGGAGAGAATAGAACTTCTTAGCACAAACAAGTTAGATAAATCTTTAACATTGCATAAACACAATACAGTATAGATGGGTATAAAGAATGACAAGAAAAATAATAGAACACAATTTTTTCTGCATGTCTTCAACAGACTGCTGAGTCTAACCTTCCTTGCAGAAGGAACTGAAGGACCCACAGTCTTGTTCACCCATACACCTTGCACCCAGCCACAGTTCTGGGAAGTCTTCCAGATCTTGACTGCAGTTATGCTGGCCTACGACATTCGTCTGTCCATAAGTTTTTTCATGCAGAGCAATCCAGTTTGGGCCCACCTGCAACATCAAAGCACTCATGATCATGGATAAATGGCAGATACTTTATAATGGTGCTCTATCAACGAAGAAGTGTGGTTAAGTTAATCCTTATCGAGTAAATGATAGTCATGCAGAGGGACAACCAAAGTTTTGCCGAGTGCCAGTCTGTTTCAGCAATACCACCCACAACACTCAGTTTGACATGGAGGCCTCAACTGTACTGCTGGGTAAACAAACACTGTACAAGTGTCTGGCACAAAAATCAGACTCAGTCTCTTACATTTGCCAGTTAAAATAATATGCTAAGCAGTGCATCACCAGCTTCCCGTAATATTGTCAGCTTCTAGGAGCTTACAAAATGTCCAAATTGCATACCGAATGGTGAATTAGGCTAATTATTGACAAATACGATGATACTAACAGTGAGAATACAATACACTACAATACATCAGCTATGGTGTATAAATATAGGGGATAAGGTGTTGTCAGAGTATCAGACGAGAGAAAAATGAATGTAAGAAAAACTAAAATACATTAGAAAAAAAAAATAACTAGAGAGGCATTAAATTACTGTAAAACTCCTTAAGCAGACGACCAAACAATGGGATGCAACGAAGCTGAGAGAACTACAAAGCCACTCATACATAAAAAAAAAAAAAAAAAAAAAGGAGTGACGCTATAGTGTTTATAGGCCAAAAAGTGTCATGCATTATATTACTCCTTGCCAGCACTGATGCCACATTGCTTTCCACTTTACCTAACCACTGCCATTAACTTAGCCCTTTACCACGATAAAATAGGACAAGTTCATGAATAAATGGAACAAATGTTTAGCAGTTGATCACTTATGCATTTATAAACATAACTTTTATTACCTTACCTCCTGCCCAACCATTACCCCTACCCCACCACTACCTTACCCCCTCCCCAACCATTACCCCTACCCCACCACTACCTTACCACCCCCTCCCCAACCATTACCCCTACCCCACCACTACCTTACCACCCCCTCCCCAACCATTACCCCTACCCCACCACTACCTTACCCCCTCCCAAACCATTACCCCTACCCCACCACTACCTTACCCCCTCCCTAACCATTACCCCTACCCTACCACTACCTTACCCCCTCCCCAACCATTACCCCTACCCCACCACTACCTTACCCCCTCCCAAACCATTACCCCTACCCCACCACTACCTTACCCCCTCCCCAACCATTACCCCTACCCTACCACTACCTTACCACCCCCTCCCTAACCATTACCCCAACCCCACCACCACCTTACCCTCACGCCAGCCACCATTTATTCTTCACCCTCTTCACCAGAATAAACCTGCACCCTCACCCTATCCCCACCACCGTTTTCCCCCTCCCCAATGCTTACCCTCTCCCAACCACTAATTTACCCCCTACACAACCACCCAATCCCCCTCCCCCATCCAATCTTCACCACCAACACCCAACCTTCCATCCTCCACCACCACCACCTAACCATTCTCCTCGACCCCCTTTCCCCACCCTGGTTCTATCCCCACCATCCTGTTGTACCTGATCCTCCTTCCCTCCACCACATACCCCAACCCCTACTGACCTGGATCGTGAAGGAGCGAGTGAGTGAGGCGTGGAGGGTGGTCCAGGGGTCAGCTACATGGGTCACCGTCTGGCCGGGCTTCCCACACACGATATACACGTCATCAACAGTAGCATTAATGGCAGGTTCGTGGTTTATGTCAAATCTGGCTCCTGTGTAGTTACCCTCTTGGTCATGGAAACCAATGTAAAGGTACCAGGATACATTGTGTGAAGGTGGGTAGTGTACCAGCTGGGCCTGTTGTGTGGTGTGCCCGCCCTCCTGGCCAAACTGGAGTGTCAGGGATATATACTTGGGTTGCTTTGGCACATGGGTCATCTGGTAGCCTGGGGTAAAACAACACAGGTTACCACTACATTGCTAACCCCACTACTATTAACACCGCAGCCGTGGCTCAGTGGGTTAGAGCGCTCCGCTCTGACCGAAGGATCGGAGGATCGAATCCACCCAAGGGTCATTGGTAGACATCAGGAAGGGCATCCGGTCATAAAATACTACACGCTCCAAACCAAAGTCCTCTTACCAGGGGCAACGCCTTAGCCCTTATCCAAAAAAGGGGTACCTGGCGTAAAACTCACTATATATATTTTGTTAACACCAGTACTACCGACAAAGGTACTATATCAACACCAGTACTGTTATCATAACACTGTTGGCAACAATATTACTAACACCACGACTCAGTTGACACCACTGCCACTAACACCACTACTTGGTTTACACAAATGGTATTAATACCAAAAATGTTACCAATACCACCACAGTTCTCACTTCAGCTATGTTACCACCACTACTGTTAATGCCACTATTCTATTTACATTGCTGAATAACAATACTTCTTTGTTATTATCAGCGATAATGTTTTTGCCTGCGTCTGTGTGTGTGTGTGTGTGTGTGTGTGTGTGTGTGTGTGTGTTTTACCATTGTGTGTCTCTCGTTACCATATATCTCATGAACGGCTTGATCTATCAACATGAAACCTTCAGGGTATCAAGATGTAACGAAAATCTTGGAGACTTCGAAAGAATGGGCACTCAGGGTCAAGGTCAAAGTAACCAAAATGACTGCCAAAGGTCAACTAGTTTCCTTAATATGGATTTGCTTTTTGTGAAATGCGGTGACTGGATTCCGTAGAGTTTTGCGGATTTTCTTCACATTTGGCTTGTAAGTAGCTTGTAACTTGGCCAGCAACATATTCCGGCGGGCGATTAGCATTTGGCTCCCGAATGTTTTTCTTTCATAATATTACTGTTAACACTCTTATTGTTATTATTATTATTATTATTATTATTATTACTATTATTATTATTATTATTATTATTATTATTATTATTATTATTATTATGTCAGGAAAGGAGGTTGTGCATTTGTAACATCTATTTCAAATACAAATATGCACATAAATATACATGGTATAGAGGGAATGGGGATCGTGTTGAAAGAAGCCTGATTGATTACGTGCTCGTAGAGAGGTCGATGGTGGGAATGATTGCTGATACGAGGGCCATGAGAGGACGATGTGGAGGTCTGTCAGATCACATGGTTGTGGTATTCAAGATGAAGCTGAGAGAAGTAAGGTGGACCAGGAGTGAGAGGAGCAGTCAGGGAGAAAGACTGAAAGTTGAGAAGCTGAGGATCAAATAAATGGCAGATGATTACATGGCCAAAGTAGGGGAGGAGTTAGAATTACTGGATTGGAATGAAATGGATCTGGACAGCCTGTGGAATGCATATAGGGATTGCTTAGTTAGGAATGCTAAAGCGGTGTGTCGTGTGGCAAGAGTAACAACAAAGAAGAAAGGTACGGCATGGTGGGATGATGAGGTTAAGAGAGCAGTGGAGGAAAAGAGGAAGAAGTGGCTAGAGTGGTTACAGGATAGGGGTTCAACTGAAACAAGAACTGAATATATTGAGAGCAAGAAGCACTTAAAAAGACCAGTGAAGAGGAAAATGATGAAGGTAAATGATGATCTAGGAAGAAAATTGAATGAAAACTACTCTGAAAAGATGAAGCTGGAAAGAGGTGCAGAAATGTAGAAGTGAAAGTGGAAAGAAATGTGAAGGTGTGAAGGATGTAGGTGGTAGATTACTGACCAATGGGGGTGAAGTAAGGACCAGATGGAAAGATTATTTTGAAAGCCTGGTGAATGGGAATAGAGAGAGCAGAGCGGCTGTAAACATGATTGGTTTTGGGTGTGTTGCAGAGAAGGAATGCAGTGCCAGGAGACGTGACTCTCACACAGGTGAAGAGCGCTGTGAAATGGCTAAAAAATGGGAAAGCAGCTGGGGCTGATGAGGTGCAAACAGAGATGAGTAAATGTAGTGGAGAGAGCGGAATGAAGTGCTTGTTGGAGATATGACAGAAAGCATGGATGAGTGAAACTGTGCCAACAGAGTGGAAAAAGGCTGTGATTGTACCCCTGTATAAAAATAAAGGTGAGTGAAGAGAGTGCAAGACTTAACGTGGCATAAGTTTATTGAGTGAGGTAGGACACATATATGGAAGAATTATTACAGAGAAAGTAAGATAGATATCAGAAGTCCTAGTGAGTGATGAACAGAATGGCTTGGCAGAGGATGTGTGGATCAAACATTTGCAGTGAGACAGATAGTGGAGAAGGCTTGTAAAAACGACTGTAAGGTGTTTATGGCATTCATGGATCTGGAGAAAGGATACGACAATATAGACGGAGAAGGATTGTGGAAGGTTTTGCGCATGTGCAGTGTAGCTGATAAGCTGCTAGGTGCCGTCAAGAGTTTTTCTGATGGTAGTGATACATGTATAAGGGTTAATGGGCATCTAAGTGAATGGTTCACGATTGGTGTGGGCATGCGACAAGGTTGTGTGATGTCCCCATGGTTGTTCAGTATATGGATGGGGTGATGAGAGAAGTAAAACACGAGTAATGGAGAGGAGGATTGCGTTGGTAATGAATGGTGATAGATGGAATATCTCAAATTTGTTGTATGCTGATGATGCAGTACTACTTGCAAATACCGAACAAGAGCTTCGTCGACTAGTGCAGAGTTTTGCTGATGTCTGTACGCGTCGTGCCTTGAGAGTAAATGGAAAAAAAAAGTAAAGTGATGGCTACTGAGAGAAAAGGTGACTCCCAGTGCGATGTTACAGTGAATGGAGAGAGACTGGAATTGGTGAGAGTTAAAATACCTGGGTACAGTGACAAAAAACAGAGGAAAATGTGCAAAAGTAGTGGAAAGTAGAGGGACACAAGGAAGAAAAGTGGCTGGTGCAATGAAGGCCTTGATAAGAAACAGAGGCTTGAGTGTTGCAGCTGCACGAGGCTTACATGAAGGAGTGTTAATGCCAACTTTAACATATGGATGTGAAACTATGGTGTGGCATGAAAATGAAAAGTCAAGAGTGAGAACAGTGGAGATAGGACTGCTAAGGAATGTATGTGGAGTACAGAGGGTGGACAGGATACGAAATAATGTGATTCGTGAAGGATGTGGAGTGAGGAAGTCTGTGGACACCAGAATCGAAGAGAGTTTACAGAGATGGAATAGTCATGTGGAGAGAATGGAGAACAAGAGTGGTGAAGAAGCATATGTGCGCGAATCTGAAGGAGGGAGGAGGCGAGGTAGGTCGAGGAGAAGGTGGAGGGGTAGGATAGATTAGTGTGTGAAGAAGAAAGGTTTGGAAGTCGGTGAGGCTAGGTGACTTACAAGAGATCGAGCTGGTTGGATGAATATTGTGAGGAAAAGTACATGATCAGGGATTTTTCACCCCTTTTTAATGTGGCAGCGTCCTGATTGATTCTATCGGATACGTTTATGTGAAGCTACAGAACATGGTGAATGTTTTGGAGTATCAGATCGAGCCAGGATTCCTGAGGGCTTGAATGATAAGTGAAAGGAAGCATGGCCCATTGGAGTGGGCAAATTTGAGCTGTCCGGACATTGCTACTCCTCACCCTGCCCTATGGTGGGAAAGGAGGTCCGGATGATGGTGATGATGATGATGATGATGATGATGATGATAATAATGATGTGTTACCAGTACTACTAACACCAGTGCTATTAATAACATTATGTTTAACACCAGTACCCTGCTGACACCAACAGTACTCTGTTATTACCACGTCCTTCTTTATAACAAAAGAACTCATTTAACACCGGTGTTATAACACCACTGCTTTATTAACCCCATTACTGTTAATAACATAATAATTAATACCACTGCTTTACTAACACTACTACTGTTAATAACACATTTAACACCACTACTAACACCACTACTGTTATTAACACATCATCAACACCACTACTTTACTAACACAACTACTGTTAATAACACATCATTAACACCACTACTAACACCACTACTGTTAATAACGCATCATGAACACCACTACTTTACTAACACCACTACTGTTAATAACACATTAAGACCACTACTTTACTAACACCACTACTGTTAATAACACATCATTAACACCACTACTTTAGTAACACCACTACTATTAATAACACTTACACAATCAACACCACTACTTCTATCCACACTCCTGATGCACATCATTAACACCACTACTTTAGTAACATCACTACTGTTAATAACACTTACACAATCAACACCACTACTTCTATCCACACTCCTGATGCACATCATTAACACCACTACTTTAGTAACATCACTACTGTTAATAACACTTACACAATCAACACCACTACTTCTATCCACACTCCTGATGCACATCATTAACACCACTACTTTAGTAACATCACTACTGTTAATAACACTTACACAATCAACACCACTACTTCTATCCACACTCCTGATGCAACTTCACACTACTCCATAAATATCTCTCACCAGTAAGATACACCTGTGACTACTATTCAGCACTGTACATTCTCTCTCTCTCTCTCTCTCTCTCTCTCTCTCTCTCTTTCTCCAGTACACAGGTAACATAGGTGCCAGTGCAGTGGTGGTCAGTGCCAGGTGTTGGCACAGTGGTGGGCCTCACCTGTCTTGCAGGGGCGTATGGACCCACAATCACCATATGCAGCACGACACGCCACCCTCACCGTAATGTTGTGTGGCAGGTCAGAGAGGCAGGTGGCCTTGCCCAACACAGCGGTCGACGTGACAGTCAGGTGTGATGCTCGTAGGAACCTTGTGCCCACCTGCAGCAAAGTAGGGTTCCGTCCTATCAACATCATTCCCCCACGGTTATGCCTTGGATACAGCAAAGGTTATGCCCATATAAACCCACCACCAATGCCTTGTTCATATGAATTACCTGGTATGATATTGACCTACCTGAACACTGCCATTGCCTCTCATGAGCCATAAAGTTTTTTTCTTTGTTTATCCTATTACTATGCATAGCCTATGCATTGGCAGATCTCTCTTTTGGTGTTATCATTATAATTATTACTATTGTTGTTGTTATTGCTGTTACTGTTATTATTTATATTATTATTATTATTATTTTAATGATTATTATATTTATTATTATTTTTATTATTATTTTTATTATTATTATTATTATTATTATTATTATTATTATTGTTGTTGTTGTTGTTGTTGGTGATGGTGATGTTATTGTTGTTGTTGATGGTGGTGGTGGTGGTGTCGTTATTGTTGTTGTTATTATTATTATTATTATTTATATTATTGTTGTTATTGTTGTCGTTGTTATTATTATTATTATTATTATTATTATTATTATTATTACTATAATAATTATTGTTGATACTGTTTTGTGGTAGGTGGGGGGCGCCAATCATCCACTCAGTCAATGTAGTGCTGCCTTATGGTCTTTACACTGAGTGACAAGCCAAATGGTTTCTTATACACCCAGGAAACCTTTCATTACGCTGGGTGGTAACCATATAACCAAATTATGGCGCCTGGTGGTTTGGTGGGTAATTACGGCGCTCCAATCGGACTGAGCCGGTGCAGGTTTATATCCAAGGGGTGGTTGGGGTTTATTGCTCACATAATGCCATTCAGGGATGAGTGAGGCTGGTCACTCTCATCTTAAACGTCAAAACCAACTTGCCTAGCCCCGGGCTCCTACGCTCCTCATGGGGCAACATAGGATTAGATGATGATGATGATGGTGATGATGATGATTGTTGTTGTTGTTGTTGTTATTATTATTACTATTATTATTATTATTATTATTATTATTATTATTATTATTATTATTATTATTATTATTATTATTATTTTATTTTATTATTATTATTATTATTATTATTGCTGCTGTTGCTACAACTACTACTGCTACTACTACTGCTACTACTCCTACTACTACTGCTGCTACTACTACTATTACTACTACTACTACTACTGCTGCTGCTGCTGCTGCTGGTGCTGCTGCTGCTGCTGCTACTACTACTACTACTACTGGGACTACTACTGGGACTACTACTGGGACTACTACTACTACTGCTACTACTACTACCGCCACCACCACCACCACTACTACTACTACTACTACTACCACCACTACTACTACTACCACTACTACTACTACTATAACATATTCGATCTGCTCAGCAAAGAGACGACCCATAAGCTTTTGAAAGTTTGCAGGTGATTGGTTGTCCGCGTCAGTTCATTATTAACGATGTAGGAGTATTTTAAAATGTGTTGGTAGTAAGAGTTACGATAACCGTTTAACGGCCAAATATATCGTTACTGGAAGATTAATATAAAAACGGGGCCTTACAAAGTGTATCAGATGGCTTAGATATGTGTGAAAGTCTGAATTCCCTGCACTGATGAAAACACGTCCTGGTAAAGTTTTACGAGTACCTTGATTTACCCCCTTCTCGCATGTGCTGCAGCCGATAGGTACGACTCTCTCTCTCTCTCTCTCTCTCTCCAACTGACCTGTAGTTTGATCGAGCGTGGTGTAGTCAGGTGTTCGATGGGTGTCCTAACAGATGTGGCCTGATGGTCTTTACGACACCGCATCAACAGAGCATCGCCAATATCGTAGTCCGTATTGTACAGTATCTGTGCTTCAGCCGCAGGGTGGTTCCTACTTGCTGTGCTGAACTCTAGGCTAAGTGCCCACGGCCTACCATGTCTGGGTGGCTGGAAGTGGATCTCAGCCTCCAGTACGTCTTCCCCAGCCTGGGTGCTGCTAAGGAATGCCACTGGGTGCACGGCTGTGTTTGGTATGTTGTCACAGCCACATTCTGCAGGGTAGGAAGTCAGGAATAAGGGAAGGTTAGGCCATGACAAGGTTAGGGTAGGTTTTGAGGAAATTCAGGTAAGGCATGGAAGAGTTAGGGGTAGAGTGTAGGAGGCTGGGTTAAGAATAGGGTTAGGGTAAAGGCAAGGTAAGGTCGGGTTGTAAGTTGGATATGACAGGGTTAAAGGGTAGGTTGGGGTAAGGAATGGTACTGTAGGCTTAGGGTAAAGGCAGAATTAGGAGCAGGGCTGGGCAGGTGTGGACTGGATTAGGGGCAGATGAAGACAGACTCAGGGGCACAGGAAGGTTGAGTTTGGGGCAGGGGAAGGTATGATGTAGGGAAGGGAAAAGCAGAGTTTGGGTCAAGGGAAGGCAGAGTTTGAGGCAAGGGAAGGCATAATGTAGAGAAGTGAAAGGAAGAGTTTGGGGTTGGGAAGGCAGAGTTTAAGGTAGGGGAAGGCATAATGTAGGGAGGGGAATGGCAGAGTTTAGGGCAGGGGAAGGTAGAGTTTGGGGCAGGGGAAGTCATAATATAAGGAAGGGAAAGGCAGAGTTTAAGGCAGGGGAAGGCAGAGTTTGGGGAAGGGGAAGGCAGAGTTTGAGGCAGGGGAAGGCATAATGTAGGGAAGGGAAAGGCAGAGTTTGGGGCAGTGGAAGGCAGAGCTGGGGCAGGGGGAGGCAGAGTTTGGGGCAGGGGAAGGCAGAGTTTGGGGCAGAGGAGGGTGGAGTGTGGGTCAAGGGAAGGAGTTGTGGGAGAGGAATGTGGAGTTTGGGGCATGGGAATGTGGAGTTTGGGACAGAGGAAGGAGTTTGGGGCAGAGGAATGTGGAGTCTGGGGCAGGGGAAGGAATTCGGGCAGGGGAATGTGGAGTTTGGGACAGGGGAATGTGGAGTTTGGGGCAGGGGAATGTGGAGTTAGGAGCAGAGGAAGGAGTCTGGGGCAGAGCTGGCAGAGTTTGGAGCAGGGAAAGGAGATTGGGGCAGAGATGGCAGAATCTGGGGCTCGTAAAGACTAGATATCACCACAAAAAGGCAAGCGCAGTGGTGTAATTCACCGGGTCGGTCAGGATCACTTGATGGTCGTGATCGTCAGCTTTTACCCTCCCGGAAGGGAGCTGAGAGCTCATATAGTCCGATCTAAGGGCAAGGCTGTGACCTTCACACACGCACACACCCGTTCCCTTGCTCAAGGGGGACAGTAACCACCCACTTCGTCAGTGAAACTTTTCGCAACCTGAGCGAGGCGCGAACTCCCGTCCACCAGTTGGCAAGCGGGAACGTTACCACTGCACCAGCGAGCGGTGTGTACAAGACTGGCTGAGTGGTGGGAAGAAGAAAGCTGGGCTGTTAACAGGGGAGGGCAAGCTTATTAGGAAAGGGCCAAGGTTAGCGTAAGGGGACGGAAGGTTAGACACAAGGAAGGGCTGAGTCAAAGGCATGTAAGGGCTGAGTCAGGTGAGGGTGGGGGGGGCTGCCGCAGAGGTTAGATGAGGCCTTTGAGAGCATGAGAGGGAAAGAGAGGTCAGGGTTAGTACATGTGGAGGAGGTAACGGTGTGGTTATGAAAAAAAGGAGGAGGGAATGAGGTTAAAAGCAAGGGGTGAGTTAAAGAGGTTACCAGCTTTAAGGGAGAGGCGGTGGCTCAGTTGGTAGAGGGGTGGCCTGCAGTCCTACCGGACCCAGGTTCAAATCCCCGCTGGGGGAGGGAATAGTTCAAGGATTTGACTTTCATGAAATCAGACTTTACTGATCTACCAGAAGACCCGCCGACATGTAAAAATACCCCCGCCAATACCAGTAAACCAGTCTTGTATGAGACAGCCGTACCATGTATTCAATATGGACGGTGGGTGTTAGCGTCGAAGTAGTGACATGTAGAGAGGTGTATGGTATGTAGGAGGACTACTGGGCCTTGAGAGCAGGCTGTGAAGCCTATGCCCAGAGTCGGACACATTAAAAAAAAATGGAGGGAGGTGAGGAGGGGTTAGAAGTTGGGAAGGGGTAGACGGCTAGGGATAGGGGTAGAAGGGGAAGATGGTTAGGGTGAACGAAGGAGCGAAAGAACGGAAGAAATCTGGATACAGTGACGTGGCAGGAGAGTGTGATGTTAGGAACACAGGAAGCAGGAGGGTCAGAGCAGGTGAAAGGACAAGTTAAGAGCATAAGTTATGAGAGGGTTAGAGGTAGAAGTGAAGGGAATGTTGGAAGTAGACGAGAGAACGGGGGTTGAAAGTAGATGGGAGGAGAAGGAAAAAAATAGAGGGGAGGAGCTTTTGAAGAGACAGGGGCAGTTAGGAGGACAGGGAAAGGTTTGTTAGCAGAAGGGGAAGGATGGATGTTGGGTGTTGGCGTAAGAATGATGTTAGAAGTAAGGTTTGGGAGAAGCGTATTTCACTTACGAAGAATGAAGGTAGGAAGAAATGGCGTTTATAAGTTACATTTGGTTACGGAGAATGAAGGAAGGAATGGCGTGTTTAACCCTAGAATGCTTATGTCGGGTTAATTTCCCTGTTCGGTGATTTATTTATTTGCTATTTTGTTATGATAAGAGCTTTGGAGCTGTCCTTCCCTATACCTTCAATCCACCCTACCCCCTACCTACATAGGTAGTGATGTGGTTTCATCTCGCATTTATCACCATGATATTTGGGTTAAAAGGGTTTTTTACCCGACAAAAGCATTTGTGTTACATTTTTTTTATTTTTGTGTTTTCCTTTTTTTCCAGGTGTATAATTAGTTTCTGATTAAATCAAAGAGACTAAAGTGTACAAAGACTAAAATAGACTAAACTGAAAGAAAATGTCGAAAAAAAAAATTCTCCCGGCGAAAGCAGTACTGTGAGGATAATAACGTAAGCATTCTAGGGTTACGTTAAATATTAGTGCACAAGGAACCAAAATTAGAAAGAGTATTATGGCACAACACAATTTAAAAGTCCTTGGCTGTGCAATTAAAATGTTATTCATGAAAGTGATACACCTACACCCACATTCTGTGCAACTACTACACTATGTGAAGAACCATTCTCAAGTGTGGTGCTTGATCTATGGCATTTTATGGCAGAGAGAGAGAGAGAGAGAGAGAGAGAGAGAGAGAGAGAGAGGGGGGGGAATCATATACTTTGTGAGTCTACAGAGAGAGACATTGCAAACTTCCTAAGACTCACAATGTAAATGATTCTCTCTCTCTCTCTCTCTCTCTCTCTCTCTCTCTCTCTCTCTCTCCTGACGTAATTGGCTAAAATTGACACCTTTCACCTCACAGTTCTCGTCTACAAGCTCTTATGAAAAGCTATCACTAGTATGTCTGACAAATGGTATGAAGTGTGTAAGTGTGGGTGTTTATGCCTGTGGGGTGGAGTGTAAGTGTGGGTGTTTATGCCTGTGGGATGGAGTGTAAGTGTGGGTGTTTAGGCCTGTGGGGTGGAGTGTACGTGTGGGTGTTTAGGCCTGTGGGGTGGAGTGGAAGTGTGGGTGTTTATGCCTGTGGGGTGGAGTGTAAGTGTGGGTGTTTAGGCCTGCGGGGTGGAGTGGAAGTGTGGGTGTTTAGGCCTGTGGGGTGGAGTGTACGTGTGGGTGTTTAGGCCTGCGGGGTGGAGTGTAAGTGTGGGTGTTTATGAGTGTGGGGTGGAGTGTAAGTGTGGGTGTTTATGCCTGTGGGGTGGAGTGTAAGTGTGGGTGTTTATGCCTGTGGGGCGGAGTGAACAGTAAGTGTGGGTGTTTATGCCTGTGGGGTGGAGTGTAAGTGTGAGTGTTTATGCCTGTGGGGTGGAGTGTAAGTGTGGGTGTTTATGCCTGTGGGGTGGAGTGTAAGTGTGGGTGTTTAGGCCTGTGGGGTGGAGTGTAAGTGTGGGTGTTTAGGCCTGTGGGGTAGAGTCATGAGTCTGGGGCTTAAATGGTCAGTGAATTTGAGTATGGCCCGTTAATTAGCATCACCTTTGCTTACCTTATCCTTTTAACACTGAGTTTTTGCACTCTGAACCCCACTTCATACCAAGTGGGAACGGAGGTCTGGATGATGAAGATTTTTCATTCATTCATTGCCAGACGCCATGTATCCCAAACAGGGTGGCCAACGGCTTAGAGTTAATTGTTTTACAGGGAGGGGCACTAATCCTCCACCAACCCCACTTGACACGTAGGGATGCCAACAGCATCTGGTGTTCCCAGGCGGTCACCCATCCAAGTACTAACCAGATATGGCGGCAGAGAGAGAGAGAGAGAGAGAGAGAGAGAGAGAGAGAGAGAGAGAGAGAGAGAGAGTGGCTGGTGGTTTCATGTGTCAGTTTGTGTCCTGAGTGTAGTCTATATGCTTAGTATAAACCACAGTCCCTGGTGGTGGTGTTGTAGGGAGTGGTGAGGTATGTGGTAATACCGGTACTCACGTGTCGTGCAGTACGTCATGGACCCACAGGAACCACCAGGAAGACACATCACCCACAAGGCCAGGTCAGGGAACTCTAAGGAGAGGACTGGGCACTTGCCTGGCTCCGTCTCTGTGATCTGGTCCCCGTTGGTCACACTGATCTTCATCCGTTTTCGCTCCAGCTGCAACAAGGACAAAATATCAGGTATAAGTGGCATGTGGCATTTGACCACTTTAAGCCGGTAATGCATTTCTCGCATTTTCTTGCAACCTTCACCAGATTTCATTTGGTATGGGAAAGCCATTTTCACCTCGAGGGATTAAACTGTTCAGTATAAGGTACTTATTTTGATTTCTGTACAATGGTGTGAAGGCAGCAAGAAGAAAATACACGGCTACATCATAGCACTGAAGGCATTAAACAACTGTGAGACATCACTGGATATTGTGGCAACATATTGCTATCTCACACTCGAGTGCCTTCATTAGTAATGATGTGCTGGACTTTATGTCAGAATTATTACATTTATACCAGTGTTAATTGTTACACACACACACACACACACACACACACACACACACACACACAGCCACCTGTGAACCCACAACACCACAACTGACCTGAATTTTGATCCTACGAATCACCTCCTGTGTGCTGTTGTCAGACTCGGTAGGGTTGGTGGTGGTTGCAGGGTTGGTGGTGGTTGCAGGGTTGGTGGTGGTTGCAGGGTTGGTGGTGGTTGCAGGGTTGGTGGTGGTTGCAGGGTTGGTGGTGGTTGCAGGGTTGGTGGTGGTTGCAGGGTTGGTGGTGGTTGCAGGAATGGTGGGGACAGTGTTGATGGTGAGGGTCAGTGTTGAGTTTTCACCACTCTTATCAAAACACTGGAACTCTGCGGCGTCCACGTCAGCAGACTCGTCAGCACTCAAGGCTACAGCAAGAAGAGCCTCGCTTGATCTGTTTGATAAAGTTCTGACTTCGAACACTAGAGCAGAGGCAGCATTTGTTTCAAGCTGGTGAAGCTCAAACTCGGCTTCAAGCATTTCCTCCTTGTCTTTCTTCCTGAGTGCCAGTGGGCGACGGGTGGGATATATTGGCACCGCGACTTCGTGGCATTCTGAAAGGAAGACCGGGAAAAGCGATAAGTGTGGACACCTCCTAATAACTTGTCAGGGGTAGTTTTCCTTGGCTAAAGAAAATATGTGGTGTTAGCCAAAATAACCGTTTAGATACACCAGCTGCAGTGAAAGGCTGACCAAGGACAGGTACTTTAGTCCTTGACTTTACGATTTCACTGGGATCAATAAAAATGAATGATGTCATGGAGAATAAAACAGCTAAATCCACCAACCCAAGTGAGGGTGTTTATAACGACTAATAATCCATTTACATATCTATCTAAAGGGGTCTCTTCAGAGGACCCGTTAACACAGTGTACTGTAACAGTAGATAATGTCGTGCCTTAGTTATTTATTATTTGAGTCTTCATTTTTCTTTACTACTTTCTCCTTCAGGTTATTCAAATTGGTAGGTTATAGATAAAGTATTATTGAATGTAACTTTTCCTTTTCAGTCCTTCCTATGGAATTTCCAAGCCAATTTTTCCATGCTGCATGGAGGTTTTTCACACTTTTTCCTGCCAGTTTTAACTGGAGGGTTTGGAGGTGGGGGGAGCCTTCTTGCTTTACTATCCTTATCCTTCAGCATGCAGAGTTAGATCTCGTAGTCATAGTCTACTCTGTAACAAGCAGCCTCGAAAGGACCATAAGGTCTGTTGCTGTTTGCTTTCCTTTGTACTCCTTTGTACATCCCTTACCACATTGACACCACTACCCTAACGTGCTCTCACCCTGCCTCTCACCCCTCCCTCCTACTTCTTCCCTTTAAACCCAGTTTACCACTCCTCCCTCTCACCCTACCTTTTCAACCAAGGCCCTTCAGCCTTCCTCTCACCACCTGCCTTTCTCTCCCTCCTATCTCCATCCCTCCTCACCTCATCCTGCTTTCCATTACCCCTCTCACTTTTCCCTCCCTGTTCATCTTCTTCTCACAGTTCATTCCAGTAGCCTCTCTGTACCCTCTTTTAAACACTGTTTAGAAGCAAAAAATCTCGCATATAAGAATTATAATATCACAAAGAGTCAAAGTGATAAAAATGAATATGATGCCCTTCAACGAAATGCCAAAAAATTAATTAAATGCAGTAAGAAAAACCTTGAGACACATATTGCAAGTATCAGTAAATAAAATCCCAAAGAATTTTTCAGTTACATAAGAAGCAAAAAGGTAATAACTCCATCAATCGGTCCCTTAGTCACAGGTAACGGACAGCACACTGATGATGAAACTATGATGGCGAAAATTCTTAATACTTTCTTCGCGTCAGTATTTACAACAGAAAATATACATACAATTCCTACTGTGTTCCCCATTCCTATAGAAGAGGGCAACATAATCACTGACATTACAGTCAGCGATCGCGACGTACTGATTGCAATAACAGATTAAAAGAGAGTAAAGCACCAGGACCAGACAAAATATCACCAAATGTATTGAAGGAACTACAGAATGAAATATCAAAGCCTTTGGCTGAACTTTTTAGCTTATCACTTAAGAGCAGTAAGGTGCCACATGAATGGAAGCTTGCTAACGTAACCCCAATATTCAAAAAGGGCAATAAAGCCCAACCAGAAAACTACCACCCAATTAGTTTAACATCAGTGGTTTGCAAATTGCTTGAAACTATTATCAGAGACAAGTTTGTAAAACACTTAGAAACAAACAATCTCATAAAAGATTCGCAACATGATTTTCGTAATAATCGCTCTTGCCTCACGAATCTGCTGGACTTTTTCAATGATGTACTGAACATGTATGACGAGACAATCTGTTGATGTGGTCTACCTCGATTTTCAAAAGGCTTTTGACAAAGTTCCACACAAAAAACTCCTTCAGAAGCTAAAGGCACATGGTTTCAGCGGCTGTGTTCTCGGGTGGGTAGAAGATTGGCTCACCGGACGAAAGCAAAGAGTTGCAATAAATGGAAAAGAGTCAGACTGGATAAACGTTACAAGTGGAGTGCCGCAGGGTTCAGTGTTAGGTCCTATTCTTTTCTTAATATATGTGAATGATATTGATGAAGGATTGTGTTGTAAGATTTAAAAATTTGCTGATGATACTAAAATAGGTAACAGAGCAGATACAGCACTGCAAAGACAGGCAATTCAGAGAGATCTTGATCAACTGTTTAACTGGGCCCAAGTCTGGCAAATGGATATCAATATTAATAAATGCAAAGTGTTAAACATTGGCAGTAAAACTGTAAGAGCAAGTTACAGCATGAATAATGTCCAGCTTGATAGGGTAAACCATGATAAAGACTTAGGAGTTATAATAACAAATGATTTGAAACCAAGCAAACAATGTACAGAAGCTGTGAAAAAAGCCAACAAATTGATTGGGTTCATAGGCAAAGCAATTGAATATAAGTCCGATAATATCGTCCTTACTTTGTATATTTCCTTAGTACGCCTGCACTTGGAGTATTGCGTTCAGTTTTGGTCACCGTATTATAAAAAGGATATGGAAAAGCTTGAAAGAGTGCAGCGAAGGATGACAAAGATGATACCTAGATTGAGAAATAAACCGTATGAGGAACGTTTAGAAGCCCTGAATCTCTTTACCCTAACAAAACGGAGGATACGAGGAGATTTAATTCAAGTATTCAAGATATTCAAAGGACATGATAACATGGCTGTCGATAAATACTTCACAGTTGATCACTCGAACTGCACTATAGGCAATGGGCATAAAATAATTGGCAAACGATTCCAGTTGCATGAAGCTAAGCATTTCTTCTTCAATAGAGTTTTAAATATATGGAATAAATTGCCCTCCAACATAAGAGATTGTAATACAGTACAAACCTTTAAACGTTGCCTGGATAAGTATTTGGCATCCAACACCCAGCTTAATATGTTTACTCCTGAATAAAACACTTGTGTATATATAATTTTCTGTTTTATTTTATTTTAGTTTTTTAGAGCCTGGATCAATTTATTAAATGCAAATATAGTATATGCACAGATAGCCCTGAGTTAACGGTCACTACTCATACTTTTGACCTGTGATGGGCTGTGGATCACTGAGGGTCCCTGTTAGTTACGTGGCCAACATCGGGATTTTTTTAATGTACCAGGGGTCACTGCTTCTGTAGGTGACTTGTTTGCTTGTCCCGCATGGGAAAGTTCCTAGTCTCAGTGGAATGAATGGAGCTGGGGCCTGATTGACTGCTGCCTACCTTAATAGCACCAGGCAAGGCTGCCACATCACCCCTGAATATCCTCACTGTGCACTGTGCAATTTCCACACTGTGTCTGCAGACGCCTCATAAACTTAACGTACCCGTACATTGCGACATGCATTAGTTATTTATTTATTCGATTATTCATTGTACTTTACTACTTTCTCTTTCAGGTCATTCATACTGGTAGCTTATAGATAATGTATTATAGAATGTAGCTTTTCCTTTTCAGTCTTTCCTATGAAATTTCCATGTCAGTTTTTCCATGCTGCGTGGTGGTTTTTCTCACTTTTTCTTGCCAGTTTTGGCTGGAGGGTTTGGAGGCGAGGGGAGCCATCTTGCTTTACTATCCTTATCCTTCAGCATGTAGAGTTAGATCTTGTAGTCATAGTCTACTCTGTACCAAACAGCCTCGAAAGGACCATAAGGTCTGTTGCTGTTTGCTTTCCTTTGTACTCCTTTGTACTCCTTTGTACAGAGAGACAGACAGAGAGACAGACAGACAGAGCTTGAGACAGAGACAGAGAAGTGTTGAGAGAGAGAGAGAGAGAGAGAGAGAGAGAGAGAGAGAGAGAGAGAGAGAGAGAGAGAGAGAGAGAGAGAGAGAGAGAGAGAGAGAGAGAGAGAGGAAGGCCAGAAGAATTAAAGATAGTAAAGAGTCACAGAGAGATAGACAGAGAGACAGACAGACAGAGCTTGAAACAGAGACAGAGAAGTGTTGACACGAAGGGAGGAGGAATTACAAGAGATGTGAGATGGGAGGGGAAAGAACAAAAAGAGAGGAGGAGGAGGAGGAGGAGGAGGACGAGGAGGAGGACGAGGACGAGGAGGAGAAGAAGAAGAAGCAGAAAAAGAAAGAAGAGGAGGAGGAAGAGAAGGCGGAGGAAGAAGAAGAGCAGGAGGAGAGAAATGATTAAAGAAAAAGCATGAATTGGGACAGTAGAGAGAAGGAAGGCGAATGGAAAGGGAAACTGTTGCTGGTGATGAGGGAAGAAGAAGAAGAAAAAAAAAGAAAAAGAAAGTGAAGGAGGAAGAGGAAAATGAGAAGGAGAAGGAGGAGGAGGAAAATGAGAATAAGAAGAAGGAGTAATATCAATAGAAAGAACAACAAGAATAATAATGATAACAGCAAAACTACTACACTAACAAAAACGGCACTAATAACAACAAAAATAAAAAGAGCAATAGCAACAACATTATCATCAGCAAAACAACAACGACGACGACAGCAACAACATCAACACCAGTAACAAAAGACGGTCGACGAGAGAGAGAGAGAGAGAGAGAGAGAGAGAGAGAGAGAGAGAGACTATCCACTCAACTTGTTCTCCAAAGACTGTGAGAAAATGCAAGGTAGGTTGGTTTGAGAGAGAGGTGGCCGAGCAGAGTGTGGGAACATTTATCTGAGAGCAGTACTATGCCGCTCGAGAATAAATGAGAGAGAGAGAGAGAGAGAGAGAGAGAGAGAGAGAGAGAGAGAGAGAGAGAGAGAGAGAGAGAGGAGCAGTGTGTGAGACATAATTTCTCTGGGCGCAATACTTTGCCTCTCGACAATATATGCAAGAGAGAGAGAGAGAGAGAGAGAGAGAGAGAGAGAGAGAGAGAGAGAGAGAGAGAGAATTTTCCTCTCACCTTTACCTGTCTTTCATAGTTCAAGAATACCAACCCAGCTGAGTTGCATTCAAGGAGGCATAGCAGGCTTCGTAGCACCTCTTCCTTGGCCATTTATTTTTGCCTACATCTTCATATTTTTCTCCAAATTTTTTCCGTGGTTTTAAATTGGTAATATAAGGTTTGCATCAGTAATATACAGGACGATACTGACCTGTGATGTACAGAATAATTCGGTAAGGAGGATGTGTTAAGAAATTAATCAATAACTGAAGGAAGGTCGCGGTTACTCCTTACTGAATTACGGCGTCTGGAGATAGATTAATAAATAGATAGATAGATATAGATAGATAAACATAGGCGGATAGACAGATAATGACTTTCCCCCATCCCAGGGTAGGGATATAAAGAGTAAACAGAAACTACTGATCACGTTCTAAGTGGCACAGGATATTTCGTAACCCTTTTTCCTAAGCGATTCATTCTGTATATTACACTTCAGTACCCTCTTGTATATTCCTTATGCAAACCACGTCGATAGTAGAATGATAGTAATATATTACAAGAGAGTATTAAGGTGTAATATGCAAACAAATCGCTAAAGAATGAGTGGTACCAAGTCTCCTGTGCCACAGAGTATGCGGCCCCTAGGTGGAAGATTTTAACATCTGTCTTAGGGTATACATAAAGTGAAGAGCGTGTGTGTGTGTGTGTGTGTGTGTGTGTGTGTGTGTGTGTGTGTGTGTGTGTGTGTGTGTGTGTGTGTGTGTGTGTGTGTGTGTGTGTGTGTGTGTGTGTGCTTGCGCTCAATATTATACCATATTTTTTTTTAACCGAGAAAAACGAAATTTTGGCCAGAGGTAAACCATCGCCCCGATTAGGTTTTAGGCAGGATGGAACCATGAAGACTGAAGATTCCTGTTTACACCTTCATGGGGCTGGGAGAGGGGGGCTACATCCTCCTGTCCCTAAATCAAAACTTAATATTAAATGGCAGGGGTTACTAGAGTGGCTGGTGTAAGTGGGTGGGTGGCGTAGGTGGGTGGGTGATGTACCGGTACGTGGATGGGTGGACAAGGTGGATGGAGGGTGTATGTGGGTGGGTGGTGAAGGTGTGTGGGTGATGTAGGTTGATTGGGTGGTGTAAGTGGGTGGGTGGTGTAGGTGGAAGGGTTATGTAGATAGGAGGGTGGTGTAGGTGGGAGGTTAGTATAGGTGGATGGGTGGGGTAGGTGGGAGGATGGTGTAGGTAAGTTGGTTGCGTTAGTGGGAGGGTGGTGTAGGTGGAAGGGTTATGTACAGTAGATGGGAGGGTGGTGTAGGTGGAAGGGTTCTGTTGATGGGAGGGTGGTGTAGGTGGGTGGGTGGTGAAGGTTCGTGGGTCGTGTTGGTGGGTGGGTGGCCTTGGTGGGTGGGTGGCCTTGGTGGGTGGGTGGTGTAGATGGGAGGGTGATGTAATTGGGTGTGTGGTGTAGCTGGGAGGGTGGTGAAAGTGGGTGGGTGATTCAGATACGAGGGTGTGTTGGTGGGAAGGTGATGTATATGGGTGGATGGTGTAGCTGGGAGGGTGATATACTGGAGGTGAGTGGGTGGTGTAGGTGGGAGGGTGGAGTAAGTAGGCGGGTGACGGAGGTAGGAGGGTGTGTTGGTGGGAAGGTGATGTACATAGGAGGGTGGTGAAGGTAGGTGGGTGATGTAGGTTTGTGGGTGATGTATGTGATAGAGTCTTGTAGGTGGGTGGGTGGTGGAGGTAGGAGAGTGATGTAGGTAGGAGGCGGTGTACGTGCTTGGAAAGTTTAGCTGGGTGTGTGAACTAGGTGGGTGGGCAGCGTAGGGGGGTGGGTGGTGCAGGTGGGTGGGTGGTGCAGGTAGGTGGGTGGTGTAAGTGGATTGGTGCTGTAGATGGGTGGGTGATGTTGGTGGGAGGGTGATGTAGGTGGGTGGGTGATTTAGGTGGGTGGGTGGTGTACGTGGGTGGACAGTGTAGACAGGAGGGTGGTGCAGGTGAGTGGGTGGTGTAGGTGGGTTGGTGGTGTACGTGGGTGGATGGTGTAGACAGGTAGGTGGTGCAGGTGAGTGGGTGGTGTAGGTGGGTGGGTGATGTAGCTGGGTGGGTGATGTAGGTGGAGGGTAACGAAGGTGGATGGGTGATGTTGGTGGGTGAGTGATGTACATGCGTGGGTGGTGCAGAAGGATGGGTGGTGTAGGTGGGTGGGTGGTGTAGATGGGTTGGTGGTCCAGGTGAGTGGGTGTAGATGGGTTGGTGGTCCAGGTGAGTGGGTGGGGTAGGTGGGTGGTGTAGGTGGGTAGGTGATGTAGGGGGTGGGTATTGTAGGTGAGTGTGTGACGTAGGTGGCAAGGTGGTGTAGGTGGGTGGGTGATATAGGTGGGTGGGTGGTGTAGGTGTGTGGATGATGTAGATAGGTGGGTGGTGTAGGGGCGAGGGTGGTGTACAGTAGGTTGGTGGGTGGTGTAGGTGGATGGGTGGTGTAAGTGGGTGGGTGATGTAGGTGGATGGGTGGTGTAGGTGAGTGGGTGATGTAAGTGGGAAGGTGGTGTAGGTGGGTGGGTGAAGTAGGTGGGTGGGTGATGTAGGTAGGTGGGTGACGTAGGTGGGAGGGTGATGTATAGTAGGTGGGAAGGTGGCGTGGTTGGGTGGGTGGTGTAGGTGAGTGGGTGATGTAGGTGGGTGGGTGATGTAGGGTGGGTGGTGTAGATGGGAGGGTGGTGTAGGTGGGTGGGTGGTATACGTGGGTAGGTGGTGTAGGTGGGTGAGTGATGTAGGTGGGTGGGTGGTGTAGGTGAGTGGGTGATGTAGGTGGATGGGTGATGTAGGTGGGTGGGTGATGTAGGTGGGTGGGTGATGGAGGTGGGTGGGTGATGGAGGTGGGTGGGTGATGTAGGTGGGTGAGTGATGTAGGGAGGGTGGCGTACAGTAGGTGGGAAGGTGGCGTAGGTGGTTGGGTGGTGTAGTTGGGTAGGTGATGTAGGTGGGTGGGTGGTGTAGGTGAGTGGGTGATGTAGGTGGGTTGGTGGTGTAGGTGGGTGGGTGGTGTAGGTGGGTGGGTGATGTAGGTAGGTGTGTGGTGTAGGTGAGTGGATGATGTAGGTGGAAGGGTGGTGTAGACGGGTGGGTCGTGTAGATGGGTGGGTGGTGTAGGTGGGAGGATGGTGTAGACTGGTGGGTGGTGTAGGTGGGTGGGTGATGTAGGTGGGTGGGTGGCATAGGTGAGTAGGTGATGTAGGTGGGAAGGTGGTGTTTAGTGGGTGCGTGATGTAGGTAGGTGGGTGATGTACGTGGATGGGTGACGTAGGTGGGTGATTTAGGTGGGAGGGTTGTGTAGGTGGGAGGATGATGTAGGTGGGTGGGTGATGTACTGTAGGTGGGTTGGTGATGTAGGTAGTTGGGTGATGTAGGTGGGTGGGTGTTGTATGTGGGTGAGTTGTTTAGGTGGGAGGGTGGTGTGCAGTAGGTGGGAAGGTGGTGTAGGTGGGTGGGTGGTGTAGGTGGGTGGGTGGTGTAGGTGAGTGGGTGATGTAGCTGGGTGTGTGGTGCAGGTAGGTGGGGGGTGTAGGTGGGTGGGTGGAGTTGATGGGAGGGTAATGTAGGAGGGATGGTGGTGTAGGTGTGTGGGTGTTGTAGGTGGGTAGGTGGTGTAGGTGGGGGGGTGATGCAGGTGGGAGGGTGGTGTAGGTGGGTGGTGTAGGTGGGTGGGTGGGTGTTCTAGATGGGTGAGTGGTGTAGGTGGGTGGGTGGTGTAGGTGGGTGGGTGGTGTAGGTGGGTGGGTGGTGTAGGTGGGAGGGTGGTGTAGGTGGGTGGGTGGTGTAGGTGGGAGGGTGGTGTAGGTGGGTGGGTGATGCAGGTGGGAGGGTGGTGTAGGTGGGAGGGTGGTGTATGTGGAAAGGTGGTATAGGTGGGTGGGTGTTCTAGATGGGTGGGTGGTGTAGGTGGGTGGGTGGTGTGGATGGAATGGTGATGCAGTTGGGAGGGTGGTGTAGGTGGGTGGGTGTTGTAGGTGGGTGGGTGTGTATAGGTGGGACTGTTGTGTAGGGGAGTGGGTGTTGTATGTGGGTGGATGGTGTAGATGGGAGAATGGCGTAGGTGGAAGGGTGGTGTAGGTGGGTGGGTGGTGTAGGTGGAATGGTGATGCAGGTGGGAGGATGGTGTAGGTGGGTGGGTGGTGCAGGTCGGTGGGTGGTGCAGGTCGGTGGGTGGTGCAGGTCGGTGGGTGGTGTGTCTCATATCAGCTGAAGTGAATGAAAGGGACATTATAAAATAACTGATAAGAAATGATAACAATAGGAAAAAAAAAATGACGTTCCCCCGAGCTAGACCCTGTATTGGATCATATAGCCCCGCTAGGTTACAGGAGCGCGCTACCATTCCCGGCACGGCACTCCCGGGCGAGGCTCGGACTCGCAAACCCCCGATTACGAGCTTGATGCTCTACCAATGAGCCACCGTGCCCCAAGTTAATAGATAAAGGAAGGAAAGATGAGGAATGTAGAGGTGATGAAAGCAGTAGTGACTGTGGTAATTATGATAGTGGGGGAAGATTAGGGATGAAGTGATGATAGTGGTAGCGATAATAGTTGTAGTGGTGATAGTGGTAGTGTTAATACTGGGGGAAGATTAGGAATGGAGTGATGATAGTGGTAGTGATTATAGTAGTAGTGGTGATGGTGGTACTGATGATAGTGTGGAAAAGATGAGGAATGTAGTGATGATGATAATACTAATGATATTCGTAGTGATGATAGTGGGGGAAGATGAATGAATGTTGTGATGATGATAGTGGTAGTGATAATAGCAGTAATGGTGATAGTGGTCGTTGTGGTAATGTGGATAAGATGAGGAATGTAGTGATGATAGTGGTAGTGGTAATAGTAGTTATGGTCATAATGGTAGTGATAATAGTGGGGGGAAGATGATGATATCAATCAATCAGTCAAGAAGGGGCAAACGCCACGGGGAGCATATTCTCACTCACCCTCCGACTCCACCCACGTGGGTACCTTTGTGCAACCCTCCAGGCAGCGACTCTTCCCCCTCTACGTATCTCCCGACAGGAGTGATCGACCTGCTCCAGCAGTTATGTGGCCTTCCCCTTGGCCTCCTTCACCCTTGGTTAACTCGTTCAGAGATCACCCTGTGAGCAGGATTACCCTCAGGAAAGAAGGCCACGTGCCCATGTAGCTGGAGTGGTGTCGATATATTATATGGGTAATAGGCCTCGATTCAATTGCACGGAGTAGTCGCTCGTTACTCACCCAGTTGTACCAGAGATATCCCATGATCCTGCAAAGACACTTAGTACCAAAGGAGTCAATTCACCACTTCAAGTCACTGTTTAGTATCCATGTCTCACAGCCATAAAGTAAAACACCCTGAAGATGCAACCTATCGTCCTTCTGCACAAATAGTGACAGCACTAAATACCTGAACTGAGTAAATCCATAACCCTGTAGGCTAGACCAATGTGACGAGAGATCTCACTGTCTGATCTACCATTGTTGTGGACCACACTATCAAGATAAGTGAATCTTTCCAAGACATCTATATCCTATTCACATGCTTGAACAGACTGAACTGCTTCATCCAGCAAACCACCATATACCTGGACCTTGGTCTTGGCCCAGGAGACCTTTAATCTCAGTGGCTTCGCATTCTCATTAATCTCCTCGAGGGCACTCAGTAGTATCTCCAGCGACTCAGCTAGGATAACTGCATCATCTGCAAAGTCAAGGTCAGTAACCTTGAAATTGCCATTTGATACCCCACAGTGACTTTGACTCACAGTTTGGTCCAGTACCCAATCCATGCATGTGTTGAAAAGTGTGGGAACAAGGATACATCCCTATCTTACACCAGAATTTACTGGAAAGAAGTTGGACGTTCTCCCCTCCCCCCCATACACACCTGACAGCACTCTCAGTGTTTGAGTACAAGCCAGCAATCAGTTGGATTATCCTTGCAGGGATCCCACAGTGTCGAAGTTCTCATAGTACCTCCTGATTTACAGAGTCAAACACCGTCTTGAGAGCCACATAGGCTGCTCTCAGACCTTGTAGAAAATCAAGACAGCATTCCACAAGCACTCGAAAAGCTAAAATACAGTCAACAGTAGACTTCCTGGGCATGAATCCAGATTGCTCAGACCTCTGAGACTTTAGCAGATTGTCCCAGATACACATCAGGAGAATGTGAGAACTTTGCTTGGCACACTGTGCACCATCATACCCCGGTAGTTCCTACAGTCATGATGCTGGTCCCATTTTCCTTTCCAGGTAGGGGTGACCAAACTCTTTGTCCAGTCAGAAAGAATGATACCAGTCTGCCAAACGGCTTCTATGACTGCATGTAACCCCTTGATCATGGCTTCACTCCCAACTTTGATAAATTCTGCTGGGATGTCACAAACACCTGCTGCTCTACCACACTTCAACCTAGCCACTGCCTTCTTGATGTCATCTAGAGAGGGCACAGCTTCATCAATTGGTTGGACAGCAGTCAAAGGTTGTACATCAGCTGACGGAAGCTTTCCATTGAGACGTTCGGCCATGTACACATGCTCAAATTACTCAGCCCAATAAGCCCTATACTCGTTTGCCCTCGACATGAGCCGTCCATCTGCTGTCAGAACAGAGTTAATCTGAGAGGCGGGTCTGGAGTGGGGCTTCTTCAGGGCTCTGTAGGCAGGTCGAAGGTCCTTTACATGAAAACGGCCTTCTACCTCCTCAGCAATAACCCTGACATACCTCTCCTTGTCCATTCTCAGTAAACTTGTGCCCGTCAAGACAGAGGTCTATGCTGTTCCTGATCCCCAGCCAGTCTGGCAGCACGACTCCCCACAATTGTGGTCAGCATCCACCACGCTATGAATCCTCTCCTTGATCTCAGGCAGTATCCAGTACACTCATCAGCTGCAGCCAGGGATGCACACTTAAAGGTATCCCATGGTTCAACAGGATCCTCAACAGTACTGAGCACTTCAAACTGGTTTGAGACTGCCACTGCATACTCATATGCACACTCCTCATCACTGGGTTTCTCAAGATGGAACTTTTTTTGGTGGCATCTTGAGAATCTCTCAGTTTTTTATTTGTAGGCTTAGAGTAGCAACAACAAGTCTGTGATCAGTAGCAAAGAACTCTTCACTCCTGAAAACCGTGCAGTTCTCAAGGATCCCCCAGCAAGTACTAACAAGAATGTGATCAATCTCCTTATTGGGATACCAAGTCCAGCGGTGAAGATTTGTTTGCTGGAACCAGGATCCAGGAATTCTTAACTTATGGGATTTTGCAAGATTGTGTAGTTCCCCCTGGTTTCAGGGCCATGGTGACTTACACAATCCCTGAAGCCCTCCCTGTCAGTGCCAGTAACTGCATTAAAGTCTTCCAAGACCTGGGGTGTATCCCACATGGGGCACTGTTCCACAACAAAGTCAAGCTCGGTGTAGAATACCTCTTTCTCTTCAAGATCACTCATCTCAGTTGGAGTGTACATTGCAATAAGAGAGATGAAGCCCAAGGAGTGCTTCAGTCTTACCAGCATTATATGCTCATCAACCGGAGTAACCCTGTTGACACAAGAGACAAAGTGAGGTGGATCTGCCACAGCAACACCCCTAAGATCGGTACAATCGTCACAGCCAGACCAGTAGTATGTGTAACCATCACTACTGATCTCACCATGCCTGGGTCACTTCACTTCAGAGAGTGCAGGTATGCTGACCCCCAATTGCCCCAACTCTCGTGACAACAAAGGCAGTCGATCATCCTTTGAAAGGCTTAGAGTGTTCCAAGCCCTCACTTGCAGTGCCTTCTGAAGGCAAAACTTGTGTTTGGAGCCTAGGGCTCACACATCCTTTGCACCACCATGACGCAAATCAAAAGGAGGGTCTGGGCTATGGGGTTCCCCACCCCACCATTATTCGGTCGCTGGGGTCCCTTAGGCTTTACCCAGCAACCATCATTATGGGTGCCAGGATGACGGGACCCCAAAAGTCCTGCTAGGCCAGTGCCTGAGGGATGACCCCCCAGCAAAACTGGGTCAGGGTCAGGCAACATGCACTGACCCCTATCCCTCGTCCTTCTCTTATTTCGCGCGGGGTTGTTTTTATATAAGGAGGACACACAGAGCCCACCCCAACCTCCCAAGTCAGGAGAGGGCTTTGGACAGGGGAGTGGAATCCCTGACTATGGCTATCCAGGTTTTACCTCAGAGTTTTCCTTCTCCCAGGTGGATTGCCAACCAAGGCTAACCAGCTCCACCCACCCTACTAGATGGTCGTTGACATAAATTGGTCATCCGCCCTTTGACAGGTCTTGCTTGTCATCCTGCAGGGTGTCTAGTCACCCTCCTCACTGGCCTAGACCAGTGGGGGTGCCGGTTTATTTGCCGACGATCCGACCATGGAACAGGTAGTACTGGATTACATGGTACCAGTAGCAGAACAGTGGCTGACCTGACAATAGTGATGACAGTGGTGGTGATAATTGTAGTAGTGGTGATCGAAGGAGTGGTGATAGTGGGGGAAGATGAGCAATGTAGTGATTACACTGGTAGTGATAATAGTAGTACCGGTAGTGGTAGTGATGATAGTGGGGGATGATAAGGAATGTAGTGATGACAGTGGTAGTGATAATAGTAGTAATGGTGATAGTGGTAGTGATGATGGTGGAGAAGATGGGGGATAGAGTGATGATAGGGGTAGTGATAATAGTAGTAGTGGTGATAGTGGTAGTGATGATAGTGAGAGGATGATAATGTAGTGATGATAGTTGTAGTGATAATAGTAGTAGTGTGGTAGTGATGATAGTGGTAGTGATAATAGTAGTAGTGGTGATAGTGGTAGTGATAACAGTAGCAGTGGTGATAGTGGTAGTGATGGTAGTGGCAGCGATAATAATAGTAGTGGTGATAGTGGTAGTGATAATATTGGGAAGATGATGAATGTAGTGATGATAATGGTAGTGATAACAGTAGTTGTGGTGATGGTGGTAATGACAATAGTAGTAGTGGTGATATTGGTAGTGATAATAACAGTAATGGCGATAGTGGTCGTGAGAATAGTAGTAGTGGTGATAGTGGTAGTGATGATAGTGAGGGGATGATGAGGAATGTAGTGATGATAGTGGTAGTGATAATAGTAGTTGTGGTGATAGTGGTAGTGATAATAGCAGTAGTGGAGATAATGGTAGTGATGACAGTTTGGGATGATGAGAAATGTAGTGATGATAGTCGCAGTGACAACAGTAGTACCGATAGTGGTGATTGTGGTAGTGATGATAGTGAGGGGATGATGAGGAATGCAGTGATGTCAGTGGTAATGATAACGGAAGTAGTGGTTCTGGTGAGAGTGGTAGTGATGATAGTGGGGGGAAGATGAATGTAGTGATTATAGTGGGAGGAAGATGTGGAATGTAGTGATGATAGTGGAAGCGACAATAGTAGAAGCGGTGATAGTGGTAGGAATTATAGTGGCCGTGATGGTAGTGGTGGTATGATAGATATTTAGCAAGAAAAACAACACTGCAAAGTGGTATAACTCCTCTTGAATCAGGTTTTAGGCAGGGCATGACCCCCGTGGGCTGCCCATGCTAAGGGGGTGTGCTCTGCGGGTCTGGGGATCTGTTGGTATGCATAGCTATATACCTGGGCAACGCCGGGTACCCCTGCTAGTGCCAGAATTAAAGCATCGGTATAATGGTAATAATAATAATAAAACTTCAGTGTTCAGACTATACTGGTATTTGTATTTACATGTTACACAGTATAGTGATCTATATACAGAGTGCATTGTGCATCAGATGAACATTACAGTGCCACAGTGTGTGACATCCCTATGTAATATAGTCACAGCTTAAATATCAGCATGCTATAGTTGGTCTGTGTTCACCTGATGGGCCAGGTGTAATCAGATTGGAGGATAAATTTGACTAGTAACCAAGGAGGCTTATTCTCGCCTCATAACTAAAGCTCATCGGATATCACATAACCATGATTTAATATTCAAGCTGTGGAAGTGGCCGCCTGTGTCAGATGAAAACATACAGACTGTATTAGGCCGACGTTGTTGTTATTGTTGTGGTCCAGGACTCAGCTGACAGTGAACCCTGTGGACTGCAGGCTGAAATTGTTCTCTGCGGTCCTCCATCCTTCTTTCAGGGGATAGAGAAAGAGCTGAGGAACGTTTACCTAACCGGCCAGTGGAGCCACTCAATTAAACCAGTGCCACCACGTGAAGGCGTCTCCCTCCAGCGCCTTTTAATTAATGTGGCATCGGGATAGCAATCAGTATATCTAAAGTTCTTTGTCTTTTAACTTACACCATAAAACTGGTTACAAATCTGGCAACCATGGCCAGTATACTGTAGGGATAATGTCGAAGCGAATCAGATAAAAAAAAAAAAGATTAAAACCCCGCTTAATGCATATATTGTTATCAAAGACCTACAACTAAATCATCATCATTATCATAATCACCATCAAGGCTTTATTTCCCACGTAGGAGATGAAACGAAGCAGAGTTTAGTGAGGAAAAAAAAATATTGGGCATGCTGTTGGCTGGTACCTAAGAAAAAGGAAAAAGAAAAAGCTAGAGAGGAGAAGGGAAAAACTCTACAGGGGTATCAGCGTGGTGTGGTTTGGCACTTTAAGTCATCATCAGCCCCTCATCATTTAATTCTTGCCAGCTCAGATGATTTCATTAGGATTAGCAGTGACCTTTGGAAGTGGAGGGGTTGGATACAGCTTCATTAACCTCCTCACTGCTACGGTGCTCTCCTAAGCTGAATAAAATCGTCTGGAGGTAGTAAGAATACACTAAAACTTGCATCTTAGTGAGGCCCATACCTTATGCAGCAAAGGAGGCTTGGTAGCACCTCTTCCTTAGCGATGTATTTGGCATATCAAACCTTAACATTGCCTCGTCTGTTCTTTATTTCACCTTAATATAGACAAAGTCTGCATCAGTTAAACAGAGGAGAACAATGAATTAAACTGTGCAGAACAAACAGGTAAGGAATGGGTGTTACCAAAGCTCAGTAGTCACTTAATACACCTCTATGCAATTAGCTCACTAATTTCCAGACTTGAAAATAAGGCCAGTGTCCTTCACGTTGTCCCTGATCCATTGGTCCATCTCTTGGTTCAGTTCTGGAGAGAAGTGGTTCTTCCAGTCGCCCTTTATCCCTAGAATAAAGAAAAAAGTGTTCATATATATATATATATTCTCTCTCTCTCTCTCTCTCTCTCTCTCTCTCTCTCTCTCTCTCTCTCACCTTTCCTAAACATGCCACCCTCCTTCTTCCACAGATCCTCGTTGTAGTAGGCCTTGTCAATTGGTTCCCCGCGGGTTTTCATAGACGAGAAGCTGGTAAACTGGGCAATCTGTGGAATGGAGAAGGAAGTAAATAATAATAATAATAATAATAATAATAATAATAATAATAATAGTTATCATCATCATCATCATCATCAGGGGAGTGAAAGATAAAAATGGTAGATTTCTAGAGGAGAAGGGAGAAAAAGTGAGCAGATGGAGAGAACACTTTAAGGAACTGTTGAACGTAGAGGATGGAAGTAATGCGAGTATAAGTGGGTGGGGAATGGCTGGGAGAAGGAGGGGGGTGAGAAGACAGGAAGAAATCAGTAGGATAGAAGTTGTGGAAGCAATGAAGAAAGTTAAATTGGGGAAAGCCCCAGGAATTGATGGAGTGTGTGGTGAAATGCTGAAGCATGGGGGAGAGATAGTAGTAGAATGGATGTGGAAGATGTGCAGATTGGCCTGACAGGAAGGTAGAGTCCCGGAGGATTGGAAGTCAGGTATAATTATTCCCTTGTACAAAGGAAAAGGGGAAAAAGAAGTGTGTGGTAATCATAGGGGCATTTGTCTTCTTAGTATAATAGGAAAAGTGTATGGTAGGATACTTATTGACAGAGTTAGAGAAAGAACAGAGAAATTAGTTGGAGAAGAACAGGGAGGCTTTAGGAAGGGAAGAGGTTGTGTAGATCAGATATTCATTCTTAGATCTTTAGTGGAAAAGTTTCTAGAGAAGAGAAAGAAGTTGTATGCGGCTTTCATGGATTTGGAGAAAGCATATGACAGGGTGGATAGACAAGGATTGTGGAAAGTATTAAGAATATATGGAGTAGATGGGAAGTTTTTGAATGCTGTGAAGAGTATGTACGATGGTGAGAAGGCTGCAGTGCGTGTGGATGGTGAACTAAGTGAATTTTTCTCTTTGAAAGTTGGATTGAAACAGGGATGTGTCATGTCTCCATGGTTGTTCAGTCTGTACATGGATGGGGTAATAAAAGAGATACAAGGTAGGGTAGTGGATGTTGTAGTGGCCCTGGTGAGAGAGGATAGTGTTTGGAAACTCCCTGTACTGTTGTTTGCAGATGATACTGTGTTGTTGAGTGAAGACGAAGGGGAGCTGCAAGGCTTGGTGGATGAGTTTGGGACAGTGTGTAAGAAACGGAATCTAAAGGTGAATGTAGGGAAGAGTAAAGTGATGGTCTTTGAGAGAGGTGAAGTCAGTGAATGTACAGCGAGGTTGGATGGTGAGGAATTGGAAAATGTGTGATGACTAAGGATGTAAGTTTGGAGGGTGAAGTACTTGAAAGGGTACAGCAGGGAAGAAAGGTTGCTGGTTCTTTGAAAGCAGTGATAAGAAACAGAGAAGTGAGCATGGAATTGAAAAAGTTACTATTTGACAGTATTGTGATACCAACTCTAACGTACGGAAGTGAAGCTTGGACGTTGTTGGAAGGACACAAGTCAAGAGTGAGAGCAGAGGAAATGAGTTATTTAAGAGGAGTCTGTGGAGTCACATGGAGAGACAGGCTGACGCATGAGGATATAAAGGAGCGTTGTGGTGTTGATGTGGATGTGATAGGAAGCGTTATGAGGAACACACTGAGGTGGTTTGGCCATGTGGAGAGGATGGAGGGTGAAAGACTGACGAAGAGAGTGTATGTGAGTGAGGTGGAGGGGGGAAGAGGGAGGGGGAGGCCAAGGATGAGATGGAGGGATGGGGTGGAGAGGTATATGAGAGAGGGGGGTGTGAGTTGGGAGCAGGGCAGTGAAATGGCAGGGGACAGGGAGACTTAGAGACGATTTGTTTGTGGCCACCCCAAACGGGATTGAGGCGTCTGGCAATAGATAGATAGATCATCATCATCATCATCATCCGAACCTCCTTTCCCACCCTAGGGGAGGGTGAGGAGTAGCAATGTCCAGACAGCCCAAAATTGCCCAATCCAATGGGCCATGCATCCATTTACTAATCATTCAAGCCCCGGAATCCTGGCTCTACCGGATACATCAAAAACATTCACCACGTTCTGTAGCTTCACATATCGTATCCGACAGACTCAATCCAGACGCTGCCACATTAAAAAGGGGTGCCAAAAATCCCTGATCATGCACATCTCCTCACAAAATTCATCCAGCCAGCTCGATCTCCTGTCAGTTCCCTAGCCTCACCAACTTCCAAACCTCTCTTCCTCACACATTCATCCACCATATCTCTCCACCTTCTCCTTGGCCTACCTCGCCTCCTCCCTCCTTCGAATTCGCTCAGATATACCTTCTTCACCACTCCATTGCTATCCATTCTCTCCACATGACCATACCATCTAAGTACACTGTCTTCAATTCTGGTGTCCACCGACTTCCTCACTCCGCATCTTTCACGAATCACATTATTTCGTATCCTATCCACCCTCTGTACTCCACATACATTCCTCAGCAGTCCCATCTCCACTGCTCTTACTCTTGACTTTTCATTTTCATGCCATACCATAGTCTCACATCCATATGTTTAAGTTGGCACTAACACTCCTTCATGTAAGCCTCTTGCAGCTGCAACACTCAAGTCTCTGTTTCTTATCAAGGCCTTCATTGCACCAGCTACTTTTCTTCCTTGTGTCACTCTACTTTCAACTTCTTTTGCACATTTTCCTCTCTTTTCTATCATTGTACCCAGGTATTTGAACTCTCTCACCAATTCCAGTCTCTCTCCATTCACTGTTACATTGGACTGGCAGTCACCTTCTCTCTCAATAACCATCACTTTACTTTTTTCTACAATTACTCTGAAGGAATGACGCTTACAGACATCAGCAAAATTCTGCACTAGCCTGCCAAGTTCTTGTCCGGTATTTGCAAGCATTACTTCGTCATCAGGATACAACAAATTTGAGATATTTCATCCATCACCATCCATTACCAATGCCATCCCTCTCTCCATTACTCGTGTTTTCACTTCTCATCACCCCATCCATATATACATTGAACAACCATGGGGACATCACACAACCTTGTCGCACGCCCACACTGATTGTGAACCATTCACTTAGATGCCCATTAACCCTGACACATGCTTCACTACCATCATAAAATCTCTTGACGAAACCTAACAGCTTACCCTCTACATCGTACATGCACAAAACTTTCCTTCTCTGTCCACTTTGTCCATATGCTTTTCCAGATCCATGAATGCCATAAACACCTTATGGTCCTTCTCACAAGCCTTCTCTACTATCTGTCTCACTGCAAATATTTGGTCCACACATCCTCTGCCACTCCTAAAGCCACCTTGTTCATCACTCACTAGGACTTCTGATATTTCACTTACTTTCTTTATAATAATTCTTCCATATACCTTCCCTACCACACTGAGTCAGCTTATGCCACGATAATTCTTGCACTCACTTCGTTCACCTTTATTTTTGTACAGGGGTACAATCACAGCCTTTTTCCACCCTGCAGGCACAGTTTCACTCATCCATGCCTTCTTACGTATCTCCAACAAGCACTTCATTCCATTCTCTCCACTACATTTAAGCATCTCTGCATACACCTCATCAACCCCAGCTGCTTTCCATTTTTCAGCCACTTCACAGCACTCTTCACCTGTGCGAGTGTCACGTCTCCTGGCATTGCATTCTTTCTCTGCACACCCCCAAAACCAATCATGTTTACAGCTGCTCTGCTCTCTCTATCCCCATTCATCAGGCTTTCAAAATATTCTTTCCATCTGGTCCTTACTTAATCTCCATGGGTTAATAATCTATCACCTGCATCCTTCACACCATCCCATTTCTTACCGCTTTCACTTCTACATTTCCGCACCTCTTTCCAGAATAACTTTCTATTTTCAGAGTAGTTCGCATTCATTTTTCCTCCTAGATCCTCATTTACCTCCTTTTTCCTCTTCACTAGTCTCTTTACGTGCTTCTTGCTCTCAACATATTCAGTTCTTATTTCAACTGAACTCCTATCCTGTAACCACTTTAGCCACTTCTTCCTCTTTTCCTCCACTGCTCTCTTTACCTCCTCATCCCACCATGCCGTACCTTTCTTCTTTGTTGTTACTCTTGGCACACCACACACCGCTTTAGCATTCCTAACTAAGCAATCCCTATATGCATTCCACAGTCTGTCCAGATCAATTTCATTCCAATTCAGTAATTATAACTCGTGCTCTACTTTGGTCCTGTATTCATCTGCCATTTTTTTGATCCTCCGCTTCTCAACTTTTAGTCTTTCTCCCTGACTGTGACCACAGTCATATGATCTCACAGACCTCACTTCGTCCTCTCACAGCCCTCGTATCAGCAACCATTCCCATCATCGACCTCTCTACGAGCACGTAATCAATCAGGCTTCTTTCAACACGATCCCCGTTCTTTCTATACCATATATATTTATGTGCATCTCTGTGTTTGAAATAAGAGTTACAAATGCACAACCTCCTCTCCTGACATATCCTTTAGTCTCTTCCATTTATCATTATCATTTTCTCCTGGTACTCCATAACAACCCATTATGTCATTCTCAGGACCAGTGCCTACTCTTCCATTCATATCCCCCATCACAATCACTTTATAGCTCCTGGGCATTTCTCCCACTACTTCACCCAGCTCATTCCAAAATTTGTCTTTCTCTCTCTCACTCCTGTCCTCACATGGTGCATATGCTACAATCACTGCCACTTTCACCTTCTCAAACTTGAAGTTGACATACATCTCGAGCTAACACATTTGTAGTCTCTCATTCCACTCTGCCACACCTCATTCATCAACAAAGCAACTCCTTCCTTGCATCTTCCTCGCCCATTCATTCCCGATCTTACACATTTCACACCCTCCCACTCCTCCACTTCGCATACTTTCATCTTCGTTTCACACAATGCCATCACAGCATATCTCGCACTCTTGAACACATTCACCACTTCCACCCTCTTGCTCTGTTCATTCACGCCTCTCACATTCCATATGGCCTCGCGAGTCTGCCCATTTGGTTGGGTCCCTGGGCAGGTACTGGGAGCTCCTAGGCTCTCTGAAACGACTGCCATGATTAAGTGATTTGCTATAGGGGAATCTGGGGGACAACCCTGCCAGAAACCCCGGTTATATGGTTACCACCCAGCATAGTAAATGGTTTCCTGAGTACAGGAAACCATTTGGCTTGTCACTCAGTGTAGAGATCATATGGCACCTTTACATTGAGTGAGTGGATGATGGGCGCCCCCACCTACCACAAAAATAATAATAATAATAATAATAAACAACAACAAAACAACAACAACAATAATAATAATAATAATAATAATAATAATAACAATAATAATAATAATAATAATAATAATAATAACAACAATAATAATAGTAATAAAAACAATATTAATAACAATAATAATAATAATAACTAATCATAATAAGAAGAATGGTAGTATTAATGATCATAAAATAATATTAATAATAATTGTTAATTATAACAATAACAATGACAATAATAATAATAATAATAATAATAATAATAATAATAATAATAATAACAATAATAATAATAATAATAATAATAATAATAATAATAATAATAGTAATAATAATAACAATAACAATAATGATGATACTACTACTACTACTACTACTACTAATAATAATAATAATAATAACAATAATAATAATGACTAAACATAACGATGATGATGGTGATGATATCACCTTCATCATCATCGTCACCACTACCCCCACCATCTCTATCCTCCTTCTCCTCCTCCTCTTCCTCCTCCTCCTCCTCCTCTTCCTCCTCCTCCTCCTCCTCCTCCTCATCATCATCATCATCATCATCATCATCATCATCATCACCATTATCATTATCATAGTCTTCATTCTTATTTTCTTTCCCTGTCCAAGGATGGGGTGAGGCAGGATCTAGAGACACTCAAAAAGAAATTACGATGATGGGCGAAGTGTCAAGCGTCGTAGCACTTATTCCTGGGCGATTTATCTGGGCGATTATGGTATAAAATTCTTGTGAATGTTTTTCGTGTCTGTTAATATCGTTGACATCAGTTGGTTGTAAGATGATGCTAAGGTGTTGTGCTGTGAATACATTGCGAAGGAAGGTGTGTTACCAAGTGTACAGAACCAGTTACAACGCCAGCCAGAAGCAATCCCTTGACTGTCATGTGAAGAGAGAGAGAGAGAGAGAGAGAGAGAGAGAGAGAGAGAGAGAGAGAGAGAGAGAGAGAGAGAGAGAGAGAGAGAGAGAGAGAGAGAGAATGCGATAATGGTAGAACTTTGAGATTTGCCTATGGTTGCTGACTGCACTGTATAATGTGGGATGCAGGCTAATTCCACCTAACAACTACACGTGTTCCATCAGTGACCGTCAGTCATAAGCGGCTTCCATACACCTTGGCGGACTCAGTTTTTAGTAATAGGGGTCGGTATTCTCGCTGGGTAAGGAGGCGTCTTAGCACCTCTTCCTTAACGATTTATTTTCCAAACTATCCATTGCTACCCTCGTTTTTGCTTCTTATATCTTTTTAACTTCGACTTAGATTACATGAGTAACACACAAAAATATAGTAAAGGAGCAGACTCAGGAATAAACCGGTAAGGAAGAGATGTTAAGTAAGCTTCCTTAACGCACGGGTTTCTCCTATTCACCTTCCAGGATATAGTAACGGGGCAGACTCAGGAATAAACCAGTAAGGAAGTGATGCTGAGGTAGCCTCCTAGCCGCACGAGTGTCTCCTACTCACCTTCCTGAGTTGTTCCTCCGTCAAGTTTTTGCCGAGGAATTTGTTGATGTTCCGCAGCTGCCCCATGATGTCGTCCTTCATGTCCTCGTAGGTGGTGAAGTAAAGGTTGGGGTTGTCTCTCTGCCTCCAGGCCTGTAGCACGTGCGGCCAGTACGGGCAGTATGAGACTAGCACCACCAGGACAGAAAATAAAGGAATATGATATTTAATTAATAAATAGATATATAAATACACACATACAAATAAACGAAGGCTACATACATACATGCATATAAACATATACTCGCACATACTTAAATACAGTAAATTAATACGGACAATATAACACTAGTTCCACGATGACAGAGAATGAGTGGATGCATACCCGGTACATACATCCGTACCCACACATACAAAAAAACACATATATACATACATACATACATACATACATACATACGTGAAATAAATACAAGTACATCATTGGTGAAATCATGATCGTATTTTTTTTTTTTTTTTACATCACGAAAATCGTCTTTGATATTAAAATTCCAAACCTCCGTGATATTCAGCCATGACCAAGAGTTCGCCAACACTGCTCTGCTTGATGTGTCAGTGGATGCTGTTAAATGAAATGAAGTATTATGACTGGACTGTAATATGAAGCACGTAATATATGAGTATGAAGAGAAGGGATACTGTCTGCTGTTTGGGGAGGAAGGAGAAATGTGGAAGGCAAGACAGAAGATTCTTGACGAACTTTTTGCTCACGGCTGTACCGAGATCTTCACACCAGGGGAGGGATGGGGAGGGGGAGGGAGAGGGGAAGGGGGGAGGGGGAAGGAGGGTGGCCGAGTCTATTCTGGGGAGGGCGGTGTTCAGTGTTTAAAATTTGTGTTGGCTCTACGTCGTACGTCACTACTCTACTAAAAGCTCTGTGTACTCTTCCGGTGAATGTTTATATTGAAATTACTCCTTTGGCTGAACACAGACCTGAGAATTGAGAGCACAAAAGAGGTAAAATTTGAGTCGCCCACATTTCGCAGATAATCTTATGGGATCATATTATTAGCTCTTATAACGAAGTGCTTATCAATTGAGATTAAAATGATAAGGCAATATAAATGTATGAAGAGGAGAATTTGCAGTGTTTCTCCTTCACCAAAAAAAAAAAGTACATTTACGCTTTGCTTTGTACAGAATAATGTATTACACTATATGTACTTATCATCACAGCACAGTACTCAAATGTAATACCTTTAATCTATCCCCTGAAAGTTAGTGAAAAGTTATCATCCATGCTAAGCTGATCACTGAGCTAAATAACGAAACAGGGATGTGATTCTTCTGATTCTTGAACTCACGGTTGATTCCCTGTCGTAACTTAGAATTAACTTAGAATTGTTTTTGAAAGTAGAACTAGAGACGTGATATTGTGTAAACATCCTTATGTTGAATAATTTTCCTCGTTACCAAGAAATCTATCGTAATTATCTCTGAAAATCTGATCCCAGGCTTCTAAAAATATCACATATTCCTATTATTGTATACATAATGATAACTGGGTTCTTTGTAAGCTCCCACAAAGTATACAGCACAGTGTTGCACATTAAATAATTAGAAACTTCATATGAGGGGCTAGTAAGGGCAGAGGGTCTAAGGGGGTTTTGGAGGGGGGGGGGAGACCTCCCAAACCCAATGGATAACACCTCTTCTAATCCATTCATCCAAGGAACGCCTTTAAAAATGTATTTCTTGTTATCACCCTATGATTTTATTTCAGGTTAGGAAAGAGTTTTGAAATAGGATGAGTTAAATGGATCCTAAATTAACCCCTTTAGTATGCGAGTCCTTTCTGAAGTTAACTAATGTTGTCTCACAAAAGTAAAAGTAAATTAGAGAGCACGTCACCTTGATAGAAGCAAGGGTAAATTAGAGAGCACGTCACCCTGATAGAAGCAGAGGCATATTAGACAGCACGCCACCCTGATAGGAGCAGAGACAAATTAAAGAGCACGTCACCCTGATAGAGGAAAAAATAAATTAGAGAACATGTCACTCGGAGTTAAGGAGTACTATAATCTGTGTACTATAATCTGTGTACTGTATCTCTGTACTGTAATCTGTGTACTATAATCTCTGCAATCACTAATGTAATCTGCACTATAATCTCTGTACCATAATCTCTGTACTATAGTCTCTGCTTACAGTCGCCTTTCATAATTTCCCTGGCAAACTTCTCGAGTGATCCTTGATAGTTTGCACTCCTGATCACACGCATCCAGTGGTAGAAGGATACCATCACGTCCTTGGGGTTCCTGGCCACGTAGACTACCTGTAACATCATCATCATCAGTTATCATCATCATCATCATTATCGTCACTTACCATCATTATCATCACTTATCATCAACGTCATGAATTATGATCATTGTCATAACCATCAGTCATCATCAGTCCATCATTATCATCATCATCACCATCATTGTCGTCGTCTTCGTCCTTCTCTTCCCTTTCTTGTTGTCCACGCCATTGTTATTAATAAAACTTTCCTCATCCCTGTGGGAAGTTTTCTTGCTTTTGTCAATATTATTATTATTCTAGGGAAGATCTAAGTCGCTGCCATTCGCATACCGTTAGAGTTACAGCCTTCATTTGGTACCATATTATAGTACTGGTTGGCCGCTTCATCTGATCCGATATCATCCTGATCCTTCCAGCGGAACCCTGATAGGATCAGAAAAAAAAGTGAACCTAAAACTCAAGACCCACCTAAGTTAAGGGGCTGAAAGTTTTAATGACATACATTTGACACGGCCAGAACGCAGTGCTTAATATAGTCCATCGGATCATTATTTTGTGAGAATCGTCTATGGTCCAAAATTTTGACTACCCGGGAGACAGAGAAATTGCCTAATTTTACATGAAAGAATAAAGCTACATCCACCAAACTTGGTGGACTTGTAGATCTTGATGACCTACTGTAAGGTGATATGCACTAGATCAGTGACCTTGACCTCAAGATCCCATTAAAGTTCGGCTTCTTGTAGACAATGTTTGAGGTAGGTTTTTCTTTATCAAAATTGTCCTTGGACAATTTTAGTGTTCTAGCTCTTATTGTTGTTGTTGTTGTTATTATTATTATTATTATTATTATTATTATTTTTATTAATATTATTATTGTTGTTGTTTGTTTTTGTTGTTTTTGCATTTGTTCTTGTTGTTGTTGTTGTTGTTGGTTTTAGCATCATCATTATCGTCATCATCATTGTTTTCAATACACCCTTACGATTGAGTGTATTTTATTGCTCGGTGTGTGTGTGTGTGTGTGTGTGTGTGTGTGTGTGTGTGTGTGTGTGTGTGTGTGTGTGTGTGTGTGTGTGTGTAATTCACCGGGTCGGTCAGGATCACTTGATGGTCGTGATCGTCAGCTTTTACCCTCCCGGAAGGGAGCTGAGAGCTCATATAGTCCGATCTAAGGGCAAGGATGTGACCTTCACACACGCACACACCCGTCCCCTTTCTCAAGGGGGACAGTAACCACCCACTTCGTCAGTGAAACTTTTCGCAACCTGAGCGAGGCGCCAACTCCCGTCTACCAGATGGCAAGCGAGAGCGTTATCACTGCACCAGCAAGCGGTGTATGTGTGTGTGTGTGTGTGTGTGTGTGTGTGTGTGTGTGTGTGTGTGTGTGTGTGTGTGTGTGTGTGTGTGTGAACAATATAACTCTATGAGTGTTAATTTATCTGAACATTATTTAGTGCAATGGTTGAGGATAAGCAGTGGTGCTGACCTGTTGCTTTGTGGAACAGTAGTACATAGGTCAAGGACAAAGAGCAAGGTCAAGATATAAGTTTCAGTCCGATAAAGCTAATGTTGTTGGAAGGACTAAGAGACAGGTAGAAATGAAATAATTCTATTTTAAGAACAATAAAATTAGTCACAGAATAGTCATATATCCTGTCCTAACCTGACCTAATTTAACCCAGCTCTATTACTCAAACATTTTATTCAATATTGGTCGAATTTGGTGGAATGATTAAGGGTCATCCAAGAATAGAATAATTTGATTTTGAGAACAATAGGCCAAAGGGAAAGGACACAGGGGAAGGTCAACGCAGACAGGTTAGATATGACTTAGCCAGAAGGTTGAGGGTTAGGGAAAAAAAATCGATTTTCAAGAATAATCAGTCATCAGTCAGGATCACAAGGCATGGTCAAAATATAGGACTGAAGGGTGCAGGTGTGTTTACTCTCTGTGAATCTTCGTAACACCTCTTCCTTTACGACTTAATTTGCATAGTACACCTTCATGTTCACTTGAAGGTTTTCTGTATTATTTAAAGCACTACACAATTTGCGTCATTAGTATAGATGACAGGGAGGTGTAATGTGAAGACTATTAATGGTTAACAGTGAGACCCTTTCACTTATTTGCATCTCTCTCTCTCTCTCTCTCTCTCTCTCTCCAACCTTGCATTTCTTGAGCAGATCCTTGTTGTGCAGCTCCAGAGGGAAGTGCGATTTAATGACTCTTGGCGAGGGCTGACTCTCCGCTATCTGAATCAATATACCGTCCTCCACTTTCTTCCCAGAACAGACTCTGCTAAATTTCTCTGCGATCGACTTCATGTCCCTTTTGGCACGTTCTTCGTTGTCGAAGTGCATATCAAAACTGGAATTGCAAAGGTGTAGGTTAGAGGGAGGACAGCCTGATGGTGAAGTGCAAGGATTAAGGCATCTAACTATAGATAGATAGTTCGATAGATATGTTAGCGCTCGGGTTCCTATGACTCACTTCCTTGTGAAAATAACTTTGACACAGTATCAAGTGCTGGCTGAATGATGTACTTTTTTATGCAAGGAAGAAGGCACCAAAGGTCAGAAGCCCATAAGATTGTTCAAACACACACACACACACACACACACACACACACACACACACACACACACACACACACACATATCGTTAGATAATTACCCAACATCCACTGAGCGGACCCACAATGGCTCCTTCATCTCCTCGTTATTGGGGTCCAGATCCGGGTTCCTTAACATGACCCAAAGAATTTCCTGCATCCACGTTGTGCCGCTTTTGGGGAACGTAATGATAAACACGTCGTCTGGCCGGAGCTGGAAAAGCATCATCATCATCAGCATCATCATCATTAATAATATAAGCTTTACTGTCATCATCATTATCATCACCGTCATCATTATTGATAATATAAAGTTTACTGTCATCATCAACATCATAATCATTATTAATAATATAAACTTTACTGTCATCATCATCATCATCATCATGATCATCATCATCATCATCATCATCATCATCATCAATAATATAAACTTTACTGGCGTCATCATCATCATCATCATTATTAGTCATATAAACTTTACTGTCGTCATCATCATTATCATCATCATCATCATCATCAATAATAATATAAACTTTACTGTTATCATCATCATCATCATCATTATCATTATTAATAATCTAAGCTTTACGGTCATCATCATCTTCTTCTTCTTCATCATCATCATTAACAATGTAAACTTTGCTGTCATCATCATCATCATCATCACTAATAATATAAAGTTTACTGTCATCATCATCATCATCATCATCATCACCATTATTAATAACATAAACATTACTGTCATCATTATCATCATCATCATCATCACCATTATTAATAACATAAACATTACTGTCATCATTATCATCATCATCATCATCACCATTATTAATAACATAAACATTACTGTCATCATCATCATCATCATCGTTAATAATATAAAATTTACTGTCACCATCATCATTATCATCATTAATAATATAAACTTTACTGTCACCATCATCATCATCATCATCATCATCATCATCATCATTATCATCATTAATAATATGAACTTTATTACCATCGCCACCATCATCGTCTTTGTCATCATCGTCATCGTCATAACTAATAATATAAACTTCACTGTCATCATCATTATTATCATTATCATCATCATCATTATCATCATCATTATCATCATCATTATCATCAGCAAACTTTTCATTATCTTCAGTTTATTATTACCGTTACCACTGCCATCATCGTCATTAGTTATTCATCGTCCTTCACATTATTCTCAGCTGTAATAATCCTCCTCATCAATATTAGTATCAGTATTATCGTTGTGTAAGGGCAGCTGGATCATGGAAAATAAATCGCTAAAGAAGATACGTTACGGAATCTCCAAGGCCGCACATATCTCCACCTCGTGTCTTGGAGTATGACAACCCTTATAACACCGAGCTGTGACGTGGGAAATAAGTGGCTAAGGAAAATGTGTTACGGTACCTCCATGTTGTAGATCCGGTCCAGATATCGTGTGGCAGACATGGAAAATAAATGGCTAAGGAAAATGTGTTAGGGTACCTCCATGCTGTAAATCCTGTCCAGATATAGTGTGGTAATGGCCGGGTACAACCAGCCGTCGGGCAGGATTCGGACAAAACCACTTTTGTGCTTCACCAGGTCTTCGCTGATCTTCCGTAACTCTTCACTGGTCAGGAGTTCGGTCTCATGGCCAGATAGAAGGCGTTGCTTGTTCATCCTTATTGGTCTTGTTTTTGCACAGGCTGTAGATTGGGCAGAAAGGTTAGGTGAGGTTAGCTTAGGTTGCGTCAGTGAGGTTAGGTCAGGTTAGATTAGGTTAGCTTAGCTTAGCTTAGGTTGTTAGTGAGGTTAGGTCAGGATGGCTTAGGTGAGGTTAGATTAGGTTCTTAGTGAGGTCAGGTCAGGTTAGCTTAAATGAGGTTCGATTAGGTTGTTAGTGAGGTGGGGTTAGGTTAGGTTAGCTTAGGTGAGGTTAGATTAGGTTGTGTTAGTGAGGTTAGGTCAGATTAGGTTGCTTTAGTGGGTTAGGTGAGGTTAGATTATGTTGTTGGTGAGGTTAGGTCAGGTTAATTTAGGTGAGGTTAGATTAGGTTGCGTCACTAAGGTTAGGTCATATTATGGTTGCGTTAGTGGGTTAGGTGAGGTTAGATTAGGTTAGGTTAGGTGAGGTTAGGTTAAGGTTAGGTATGATAATAATAACAACTTCTAGCTACTGCTACTACTACTACTATTACTACTACTACTACTACTACTACTACTACTATTATTACTACTCCTACTACTACTACTACTACTACTACTATGAGGGGGATTACATAGGAAAGCAAACAGCAACAGACCTTATGATCCTTTCGAGGCTGCTTGTTACAGAGAAAACTATGACTACAAGAGCTAACTCTACATGCTGAAGGATAAGGATAGTAAAGCAAGAAGGCTGCCCCCACCCCCAAATCCTTCAGGAAAAAGTAAGAAAAACCACCATGCAGCATGGAAAAACTGACATGGAAATTTCATAGGAAATACTGGAAAGGAAAAGTCACATTTTATAATACTTTATCTATAACCTACCAGTTTGAGTAACCTGAAAGCGAAAGTAATCAAATAAACTAATAGCTACGGCATCACATTATGAACGGGTACGTTGAGTTAATGGGGCGTCTGTATACATAATGTGGAAACTATACAGTGCACAGAGTGGATGTTTAGGAGTGATACAGCAGCCTTGCCTGGCGCTCTTAAGGCAGGGAGCAGTCAGTCAGGCCCCAGCTCCGTTCACTCCACTGAGACAAGGAACTCTCCCATGTGGGACAAGTACACAAGTTTCCTCCTGATGCAGTGACCCCTGGTACGTTAAAAAAATCCCGATGGTGGTCACTTGGCTAACAGGGACCCTCAGTGATCCACAGCCCATCACAGATCGAAAGTAAGAGTAGTGACTGTTAACTCAGGGCTATCTGTGCAGATCCTAATCTGTGCTTATGTTACCTTATTTGCACTGAGTAAATTCAAAAATGTATAATGATGTGATGTGACGCTATGTATGGGTATGTTACGTTTACGGAGTGTCTTGTAGACACGAGGGGACTGCACAGTGCACAATGTGGATGTTTAGGGGTGATGCGGCAGCCTTGCCTGGTACTTTTAAGGTAGGCAGCAGTCAATCTGGCCTCAGCTCTGTTCACTTCACTGAGACAAGGAACTCTCCCATGTGGGACAAGTACACAAGTTTCCTACTGAAGCAGTGGCCCTTGGTCAATCAATCAATCAATCAATCATTTCCTGTGGCACCCCACGGGATGCATAGGGCCTCAATGAACTCTCTCCACCAATATTTGTCTCTTGCCATCTCCTTCAGGTCCCACCAACACTCCTCTCCTGCTTCTTTTTTCATTGTCCTCAACCAGGTTTCCCTCGGTCTACCTCTACCTCTTCTTCCTCTAGCAATCCACTCTGGCACATCCTGTATTAAACAACCTTCTTTTCTGTATATGTGCCCCAGCCACTTCTAGCGAGACAGTCTCACATATTCATTAACTGGTTCCACTCTCGTAATATCCCTTACTCTTTCATTTGCAACTCTGTCTTGCCACTTTACCCCAAGAATCCTTCTCAGTATTTTATTCTCAAATCCTAATACTTTCTGATCTGTTGCAATTGTACTGTACCATGACTCATGCCCGTAAATTAAAATGGGTCTAACCATGGACTTGTAAATTTTCACTTTAGTATGTACCGAAAGCATATTATTATTCCAAACAGATTTCAACATTCCAACAGCTCGCCAAGCCTGTCTAATCCTCTCCTCAATTTCATTGTTCAATGATCCATTAGATGATACAATCGTTCCCAGATATTTAAAGTTTTCTACATTCTTCACCACATTATTCCCAATTACACAATCGATTTGGTTCTCCACGTTCATATTAATAATTTCAGTCTTTCCACAATTTATTACCAATCCCACTTTTTCTCCTTCCTCCACCAGACAATCGAGCACCCTCTGCATCTCGCAAATACTTCCGCAAATCAGTACAATATCATCAGCATAGTCCAAATCCATCAGCTTCTTATTTTCTTTCCAGTTAATTCCTGCACCTGTTCTCCTTACAACCTTTTTCATAACATAATCCATAACCAAAACAAACAACAATGGCGAAAGAACTCCTCCTTGAATCACTCCTGACCTAACTTGAAATGGATCACTCAAAGAACCACCCACCATTACCTTACAAAAAGTACCTTCATGCAGGCTTCTAATAATATTTACAAACTTTTCTGGTATACCATAGAATCTCATAATTTTCAACATAGCTCCACGTGAAACACTATCAAACGCCTTTTCAAAATCCACAAAACACATGTTAAGTGGCATTTTCATCTCATTAGCTTGTTGCATTAGATGCCTTACAATAAAAATCTGATCATTACAACCTCGACCCTTTCTAAATCCCGCTTGTTCTTCTCTTAAAATTTTATCAATTACTGGCTCTATTCTGTTCAACAAGATTTTGGAAAAGACTTTTGCAACTACAGGTGTCAAAGTTATCCCCCTCCAATTGCCACACACACTTAAATCTCCCTTTTTTGGTATTTTTATAATCACTCCATTCTTCCACTCTTCTGGAATTCCACCATTATCCCAAGCCACATTAAAAAGTTTCAAAAGTGCATTCATCAACTCGTCATTTTCCACCTTAAGCATTTCAGGGAATATTCCATCCTCACCTGGAGCCTTAAAATTCTTTAACTCCTTTATAGATTTTGCTACCTCTTCCAAAGTTATATCCCCTGTTTCTATCTGCAAATCTCTCTCGGCTGGCAAAATGTCCTCTTCAGCTGGGATTGGTCTATTTAGAACAGATTCAAAGTGCTCTTTCAATCTTCCCTTTATATCCAAATCTTTAGTCATCAAATTACCATTTCTATCTCGTACAGGTATTTCCTTCCTTCTCCTTTCAGTCCCAGTTAACTCCTTTATGGCCTGATACGCTACTCTTGTGCTCTGACCGTAATTTTTACTTAATTTAACTTCTGCATCTGTCGCCTTTTCATCATATAGTCTCCTCTTATCACGTCTAACGAGTCTTTTTACTTCAGAATGTAAACTCCAGTACTTTGCCCTAAGTACTTCAACTACCTGGCCATCAACATGTTGTTCTTCACTTCTTAACTTACCTCTTTCCTTTTCTGAATTACATTCCATGTTTCATCTGACATCCACTTTTTCCTTCTCGCTTTTCCCTTTTTCTTAATAGTAACCTTAGCACTCTCATGCAAAACCTCTTTTACCTCTCTCCACATTTGATTAATATCATTGTCTTCAGATTCCATCAAAGTCTGCAGGACTTGAAACCTGTTTCTACATTCGCACCGAAACTTTTCCCTCGTGCTCTCATCACTTCTCAGCTATCAAAATCATAATTATTACCTCCTGTACAATTACCATTAACGTTTCTCTTAAGTTTTATTTTAATCTTTGACACAACAAGTTGATGATCACTACCTATATCTGCTCCCCTCCTTACGCAAACATCTTGCAAATAACTCCTATGCCTTCTGCTAATTGCAATGTGGTCAATCTGGTTACAATATTAACCACATGGTGAAATCCAAGTAGTCTTATGTATTTTTCTATGCTCAAAGATAGTTCCACCAATTATAAGGTCATTTGCCAAACAAAAGCTTGCAATTCGCACTCCATTTTCGTTTCTTATACCAACACCCTCCTTACCCATACAATCTTCAAAGCCATCCCTACTACTGCCAACAATCGCATTAAAATCACCAATGCAAACTAACACATCATGTCTTGCCACTCTGTTCACTACATCCTGCAGCTTCTCATAAAAGTCATCCTTCATTTCATCAGCAGCCTCATTTGTCGGAGCGTACTCTACAACCATACTGATATTACCATGGTCAGATTTTAAGCGAGCATAAAGCAAGCGCTCATTAATTGGTTCAAACTCACATAGTGCCTTGCAAGCATCTCTACTCAGCAGTAAGCCTACTCCTTGGTAATGATTTCCATCACTCCTACCAGAAACCAACAAAGTAATACCATCTTCAAAATTCATTTTATCAACTCCAAGCAACCTCGTTTCTGTAAGAGCACAAATATCCATCTTGTATTCCTTGAACACTGAAATAAGTTCTTCCATTTTACCAGCCTGATTGAGAGTTCGAACATTCCAGTTTCCTATTCTTAAGGTTCTTTTTGGATTTATGAACTTATTTTTACACCGTGGGATTCTTAGCACCCCCTGCCCACTTAAGGGCTGCACGGGACTGAGGGCCATTGCTTCGTCACCAGAGTTCATCAAGATTTCTTAGGCAGTAAAATATTTTACCCTGGAGCCAATGCCAGTGACTCGCAGGAACCAGACAGTGGAGAGAGGAAATTAACTAAATGAAAGTAAAATGCAGAGGGTTTGGACAGAGAAAGTACAAGGGAAAGAAAGAGAGCATTAAAAAAAAATCTTGATGGTGATATTGGTCTTGTAATTGATATATAGCAGTCGAAGTCGAACTGTAGGTAACAGTGAGTAGATATGTGAGGAAACAACTTCATTTAACTTGTAGCTGATGACAGGAGATGTTAAAGATGGATACTGGGTCTTGATTATAGTTTTATTGTCTTCAAAGGGAAAGCTCAAGTTGAACACTGTGTGTATTACACAAGAGCGTTTATATGCTAGCTAACTTCTCGCTAGACCCCTCTTCTCTCTCTCTCTCTCTCTCCCATCACTCACTACCTTCTACATGTCTAATTCCTCCTTTCTTGTATAGGAGAGCTTGTGTCACATGTACTGTACATGTGAGGATTGTTCTAGAAGCCTGTGTGTGTGTGTGTGTGTGTGTGTGTGTGTGTGTGTGTGTGTATGGTCACGAGGCCCTGCTTGGCCCATTGTGCTGTGAGACATTCCATAGAGGTGCCACATCATTTCCTTTCCCACATCTAGCTTGACTTTCATTACATTCACACTTTAACCCGCCGCGTCCCGGAGACGTGAATTCACGTCCTCACATGATGTGCACTCATATCCCGGAGACGTGAATTAACGCGGCAACATTGCAAGGTCCCTAATTTGCACAATTTTCAATTTTCGCGAGTGATTTCGCGAGTGATTTTTGGCACGTATATACGGGACACCTTCCTCTATTCCTCTACAAGATGCCAAGCAGGGACAATGCCTTACACCGCATAACCTCTCCCCCCCCCCCTGCACGCCATTGTCTCGGCAATTCACCTGTTACCAGTGACCTGGCCAATAAAGACATTCAGGGCCAGAGTGATTCCCCAATCGATGACAATGTGGAGGACAAAGTTTACATAGCATTAGAGGAAGAAACAGTCAGAAATGATGATCTGGTAATGTGGGAAAAAAAAAGTCATGAATGATGATGAATTAGTGAGTGAAACAATGCTTATAATGCCTATATTACTGTTTGAAAACCAATATACTCTTGTACTACATATAAATTCGTACCAAGTAAATAAATAAATACTGTTTATGAGTGGATAAAATAGTTACCCTCCCATAGAACTCGTTTTCTTTGGTGCCAGCCTGTTAGAAAACCCAGTCAGGTAAGGAGGTACTCGTACCTAGATCGAGTATTTTAAACCTCAGGTGAGCGATTTCTCTATGAATTTTCGATGTTTCTCACCAGAAGCGGATGTTTGAGCCAAAAAAAAAAAAAAAAAAGGTCCAAAAATGTCGGGACTGGGGTGTACCACTGCCCAGAAAACGTCGGGATGGGGCGGGTTAAACTACCTATCTATTATGCATTGTATTATGATAATGTAGATTCCTAACATCACTTGGTCACGCCAGCTGGCGAACCTACAAGAGCATGTTTCAGTGACAAACTCTAATCTATTACTGCATACTATTTATTATAATATTCTATAGACATAATATTCATGATAATATTGTACTGACCTAATAATACATTGTAAACATATTGTATACATAATGGAGCAAATACATTATAGTAAAATTGATTATAGAATAATGCATAACATAATGTAAAATGTGTATGTATAACACCAGTGTTGTAGGTCTCAAGACAGGTCTCAAGGCCAGTTTGATGTGGTCTTGGTCTTGATCTTCATCTCGCTTGGCATGGTCTTGATCTTGGTCTCGAAGCTTCTGGTCTCGGAGTTTTGTCTCAAGACCAGGTCGAGAGCAGCATTCCAAAGTGCATCGCGGCATGGGAAAGGTCGGAATTTATGATCATACACAGAGAAAAGTCATGGCTGATTCGATTCATGGAGCGCCATACAGCATTGTACTGTCTATAGATACTGCCTGGCTAGCACTACAGTGATGATGCATGAGCTGAGCCCTTCGACCACTGATAGAGTGCGTGCGAGTCAAGAGAGCATGCATGATGTGGTCATTCTGAGAGTGATAATCTCCGTTTGCACGTGCAGTACGCATGTTTTCAGCACTGTTCACCTCCGTGTACTTCATATACGTGTATGGTGTATACAATCCCCGCATCCTTCGTACACGTGCACCACAGGTTTAGCTAGTTCACTCTGAAAACATAATCACAAAAATTTCTATTTTCCTATGTTTGTCTCTTCATTCCAATGAAGCAATGAAAGCAGAAATATTTTACCTAGATGTTCAGTTGTTCACATGTATTAAATTTTGTAAATATATTTCCTCCCTTACAGGGGTGAAGCCAGGATTTGGGAGCGATGGGGGCCAAGTCAGACATCAGTGGCTTCCAACCTTTTGAGTCATGACCCTTCAGAGCTTCCAAATGGCTATCATGGAGGCCTGCAGTAACGTCGGTGACCTTTTTAGAAGAAATCAGAATATTTTCCAGTGTTTCACAGCCACTCTCATATTTCATACAACTTCTTCGCCTATGAGCGGGGGACCATGGTCATGTGGCGTTTCCAGCTCCACTAAAGTCGGGGGGCCGCCTGCGGGCTGATAAATCATCTGTAGTAGCAAAGAAGGGCAGTGAGCAGACTCGAATGAGGGCCCCTTTCAAGGGGGAAAGGTAATGAAACCTGTTCTCTTAAACAAATAGTGTGTACGACCGTAAGAAGTATTTGGAGCATTTATGGAAGTAAAATATACATTTTATATTTATGAAATTTTTTTGTTTCCCACCTCTGTATCCCGAAACCCTTTCGGTCTCTTGTGTAATTATCTTGAGAAGTAGGGAGTCCCCGTCGACTGTTCACGAGAAATGAAAGATGAATATGTTGTGTATGGAACGTTTGGGCACGGGCAAAGCTCGGAGAGAGGTGTGAAAATTAGTCTATCAAAAACCACCTTTCGCATAAGGAAGATACAGCTATCCATGAGTACAATGGCACTGACAAAGTATGCAACACCATACATTATAACTTCAAAACCGTACTCCTAAAAACACTATCAATAGCCGTAACATCGGTGTGCAGGACCATAGAGAGCTATGACCGCTCCCTGTGGTGCCTGGAAAACGTTTGACATGGGCAAGAAAAAGAAGCAAAATTGTCACAGTCCTTGTGTGGGCCCTGGTCCCTCCACACTCTTGAGTTTTGGCCCCGGGAATTATCCCCATTGCCCTCTTCTCTCTCTCATTCTTCTTAGTAATTGTCTTCCCAGAAACTCCTCGACGTCATTCAGCTCATGTGCGATAATCAACTTAAATTCGTTTAAAAGGTGTTGAGTATCGCATCGATACATATTCTGCAACTGGGTGATTGGGGTACTAGTGCACTCACTCGAGGTACCGAGACTCCCGTGAAAACTGACCAGCAGTGCAGCACCTGCAGGCTGCAGCTACTTTTCATTCATTCAACAGACACATAATTTCTTAGTCTTGGTCTTGGTCTCGGAGGGTCTAGTCTTGTTCTTGGTCTTCATCTCGGAGGATCTGGTCTTGGTCTTGGTCTCGGAGGGCCTGGTCTTGGTCTTGGTCTCGAGGTGCCTGGTCTTGACTACATCGCTGTATAACACACACACACACACACACACACACACACACACACACACACACACACACACATATATGCAAAAGCAGTACAATAGCAAGATTATAGTAAGAGTTATTAATATATTTGTAATTCATCTATATGAGATATAATGATATTGTTATAAGAATTGGATACTTGTATATCATGTAATATTAATTCATGTGTCGTCCAATAATTTTCTGCATTATATCTATCTATCTATCTATCTATATTGTTACGGAACAGAGAGAGATAATGAACACTTCAAGTAAGAATACGAAAATCACTACTGTCCCGCAAAGTTCCAGGTTCAAAACAAAAGAGTTAGGTAAAATTACAAGTTAAAGTTTAATGCTCAAACAACTAAACATTCAGGACTCATAAGGATAATGTAATGGCAAAAAACAGGTTAAATATATGGTTAACTGCAATAGCCTTTATTAACACGAAATTAGCAAGAGTAAATTTATCTAAGTCAGCCCTGATAAAATGAGAAAACCGGATAATGCTCAGTTAATGCAAGATATATTATTACAGATACAAAATATTATTACTAGTGGCTGACATCAAAAACTCCACATGAATCACAAAAACCTCACCAGGCCTACAAATTAACACCTTATGCTATACAGTACAAGAAAAAAATGTAATAACACTTATACTCAAATTACACAGCAGCTAGATGGTTGGAGACTTCCTGAGCACTCACAAAAATAATAACAACCGTACAGGGGAGGACAGAGATGTGAACAAAATGAAGAGTAGATCTAAGTGGCAATTAATGCAGAGACTGAGCTCATTATATAGGGGCCGGCAGAGCTTGATACAACTTGTAAGAAGGACGTGCAAATGAAGCCATAGGGGACAAAGAGTTGACACTCCTGCTCTGAACAACAAAAAGAATGACTTACTCTACTATAAGGGAGGAGAAGGGGGGAGTGAGGTAGAACACGGAAGCTTGGCCACTATGGAAGCCACGAGGCGAATCGTGATCAAACATGCAGCATACTGTACGTTAGAATTATACTAAGGATGATGAAATCATAGGCTATGTAAAACCTCCCCACAAAAAAAAAAGAAATTTACAAAGGAAATTTCTTATTACTCTAAAACAATCTGTCTAAAGTCTAGGTAAGCAATCTGCAATAACATTTTCTTTCCCCTTGACATGTTGTATGTCTAATGAATACTCCTGAAGAAGTAGACTCCATCTTGTCAATCTCTGATTTTTATCTTTAAACTCACTAAGGAATTTCAGTGGATTATGATCGGTATAAATGACTATGGGGTCAAAACCAGAACACAAATAAAATGAAAAATGCTGTAAACCCAAAATCAAGGCCAAAAGCTCTTTCTCAATAGTTGAGTAGATAACTTCTTACTGTAATAAGATACAGGGTGTTCAATACCCTGATCATCCTCTTGGAGCAAAACAGCCCCAGCTCCTGTATCACTTGCGTCAACAGCCGTCTTAAAAGGCTTAGCAAAATTTGAAGTAGCGACCACTGGCTGACTTAATAGGATAGCTTTAAGTTTGATGAAAGAGGATTCACAGTTATCGGTCCAGACAAATTTAACTCCCTTTTTCAGTAGGTCTGTAAGTGGTGATACAAGAATTGAAAAGTTAAGAACAAATCTCTTGTAATAACCTACCATTCCCAAAAATCTTTGTAGCTCTTTCCTACTTTTAGGTCTGGGAAGATCACTTATAACCTGAACCTTAGCTGCTGGTGGTGCAACGTGTCCCTCACCAATTACGTACCCAAGGTACTGAACTTTAGCTTGACCAAACTCACACTTTGATAAATTAGCTACAAGATTAGCCTGAAGCAAACGCTCAAGAAATTTACTGACATGGCATAGGTGATCTTTCCAGTTGTCACTGAAGATTAATACATCATCAATATAAACAACACACCCTGCCAAACCCTCTGTTACAACATTCATGAGCTTCTGAAATGTGGCTGGTGCAGTCTTCATACCATATGGCATTACAGAACATGCAAAAGTCTTTCCTAGTGTTACAAAACATGAGATCTCCCTAGCACATTCAGTCATAGGTACTTGCCAGTATCCCTTTAACAAATCAAACTTACTTATGTACCTAGCCTTTCCGATCTTGTCTATGCAATCTTCCATGCGAGGGAGAGGGTAAGTGTCTGTTTTGGTTATCTGATTAACACGTCTGTAGTCGATGCAAAGCCGCTGTGACCCACCTGGCTTAGGGACTAGAGTGACAGGAGAACTCCACTCGCTCTGACAGGGCTCAATCATCTTGTGGTCCAACAGGTAGCCAAGCTCCTTCTGGATGAGAGGAACTTTCACTGGGTTCACACGGTAAGGAGGCAGTTTAATTGGCTTTGCGTCTCCAACATCGACATCATGCATCAACACAGTGGTTCTTCCTGGAGTGGCACGGAACACTCGCGGGTACTCCTGCAGTAATGCCGAAAACTCCTGCCTTTCCTCGGGAGGTAGATGAGAAAGCTTAGTCTGGAGATCATTCATGATATCAGGATTCTTCCCCAAACTATCACTCAGGCTCATGCTGCATGGGAGAACTTCACTTGCAGACTCGGGTGGAACAGCTACAGTGCAGACTGGGTTATTTTCGTCCCGCCTGTGAAATAACTTTGGCATGTTGATGTGACAAAGTTGCTTGTTCTTTCTACGATCTGGTGTGGCGATGACATAGTTGACATCACTGAGTTTCTTCTCCACGAAATAAGGACCACTAAACTTGGCTTGAAGAGGTTGCCCATGCACCGGTAGCAGAATCAAAACCTGATCTCCTGGCTGAAAGTGGCGTAACCTGGACTTCTTATCATACCAAGTCTTCATCTTCTCCTGAGCAGCTCCTAAATTCTCTCTCGCCAGCTGTAAAGCAGTGGACAGCCGTTCTTTGAACTTCATCACATACTCCAGCAGGTTGACGTCATCTTCCTCCGACATCCAGCATTCCTTGAGTAGCTTAAGGGGTCCTCTTACTTCATGGCCAAACAGTAGTTCAAAGGGTGAGAAGCCCAGTGATTCATTTGGAGATTCTCTTGCGGCAAATACAACGAATGGAAGACCTTTATCCCAGTCTTTCTGATGTTCCAAACAGTATTTCCTGAGCATCGATTTGAGTGTTTGATGATATCTCTCCAACGCTCCTTGGGTCTGGGGACGTGATCTGGGTGATGCCCAACTCTTTCAGAGACTGCTTGAAAACATTTGACATGAAATTACTTCCCCAGTCTGACTGTACCTCCTTGAGTAGACCAAACTTTGTGAAGAACCTTAGCATTTCCTTAACCACGTTCTTTGCTGAGATATTTCTAAGTGGAATGGCTTCAGGCTAACGAATAACCATATCAATCAGGGTCAACACATAAGAAAATCCTGAAGAAGTCTTAGGAAGAGGGCCCACAATATCCACCAACACACGGGTGAATGGCGCCTTAAAAGGAGGAATGGGAACTAGAGGTGCAACCTTTTCGGTCTGATTACACTTCCCCACAACTTGACAGGTGTGACAAGACTTACAATACCAGGAAACATCTCTGAAGATACCTGGCCAGTAGAAGTGTTTCAAAATGCGTGCCACAGTCTTCCTCACTCCAAGGTGTCCTGCAAAACTGGAATCATGAGCCACTCTAATGATATCCTGCCTACAAACACGAGGGATGACAACTTGATGTACAACCTCCCATTTACAGTCGGCTGATGCTGTTGGGGGTCTTCACTTTCTCATAAGTACTCCTGACTTTATATAATAACAAGTAGAAGCACCAGCTGACTCTTCCTCACTGCAAGCAGAGTTAGCTAGACCTTTCAACTTAGGGTCAGCAACCTGCAACTCAATCAATTCTTGACGAGACAAATTATCAACACCACACGGTACTGCCTCATCTGGTGAGTGGTCCAAATTAGCAAGAAAAGTGTCAGCTAGGATAACATCATCATCATCATTATCCTCTAAGTCACCAGTAACTTTAGACTTAGCCCTAGTGACAGCACATGCAGAGAACACGTCAGGGATATCACAATCCTGGGTCGCAGTCACTGGTTCACTAGACAACTGAGGAGCTGGACACACTTGACTTCCACCAATATCATTTCCAGGTAAGAAAGTTACACCTGACCTTGGGAGTGTCTCAACCAACCCAACCATAACGGAACCATTAACAAAACCAGACTCTAAATTCACTCTGCACAGAGGGACGGAGAAGTAATTATTCCCTACACATTGTAAGATTACAGTTTCATCAGAGGAATTAACATTAGAGCCTAGAACACTGGTCAGCATAAGGGATTGGCATGCATCTGTATCACGATATATTTTAACTGATTTCCTGTCATTACTGTCCAGAGGACTGACAAAATCATCAGACAGGAAATTAGCACATGAACTCTTGAGAGTGTCACCCACGTTACTGCTCAAAAGAGGAGCTCCATCATGAGAATTTAATTTACCCCTCAAAGCAGGTTCAGTTAACTCGGTTAAAGATTTCTGGGAACTCTCAAGGGTGGACACTAGACCAATTGACTGAATATTTAAAGACTCCTTTTTGTTCACATCACGCTGTCTCCTGAAACATTTCTCCGTAGTATGACCAAGCTTACTACAATAAGTACATTTACTTTTCTGAAATCTAGAGGTGGAGCTGGTATTTACTTCCTGAGAAACATCATCTTTATTCTCTTTCCTGTTACCTGTACTCTGAGTAGAGGCAATGTACTTACTCTCAGCTTTCCTTTTTTCTTTAGAATATCTCTTGTGAGTGAGAACATATTCATCAGCTAAAACTGCAGCATCAGACAAATTATCTATTCTTTTCTCATCATGATATAGGCTTACATCTTTATTAATACACCTTTTGAAGTCCTCCAGCAAAATCATCTGCTTAAATTGATCAAAATCAGAATTTACATTCTTAGAATTTAACCACTGCTCTAACAGATCTTCTTTGAGTTTTGCATACTCAACATGGGATTGCTTATCTTGCTTATAAGTTGTCCTAAATTTTACTCTATAGGCTTCAGGAACAAGCTCATAGGCCTTAAGAATCAAGCTCTTAACTACATCATAATTATCAGATTGATCCTGAGGCAAAGATGCATAAGTTACTTGAGCTTTACCGGTGAGAACAGTTTGAAGGAATACTGGCCAATACTTTTTGAGCCAATTAAAACCTGTAACTACCCTCTCAAACAACTGAAAATACTTTGTTATATCAGATTCATTAAAAGGAGGGACAAGTTTAACATTTTTAGCCACATCAAAATCATCAGAGCTAGATGATCCAGTTCCACCTTGTTTCATGCGATACTCATGGTCTGCCTGAATCCTAGCAAGTTCAACTTGTGCCTGAAAATCAGCCTCCTTAGCACGAGCCTGAAACTCAGCCTCCTTAGAATGTGCCTGAAACTCAGCCTCCTTAGCACGAGCCTGAAACTCAGCCTCCTTAGAATGTGCCTGAAACTCAGCCTCCTTAGCACGAGCCTGAAACTCAGCCTCCTTAGAATGTGCCTGAAACTCAGCCTCCTTAGCACGAGCCTCCTGCAGGGCTAGCTGTAACTTAGCTATTTCAATCTCGGTTTGCTCATCTGGAAGAGTTACATTAAACAAGCTTTTATTAATCATGTCAACAATTTGATCTTTAGAATGATGAGAGCGAACAGCAATTCCCAATTGTTGAGCAACAAGCTTAAGTTCATTCTTTGTTCTGTTTTCTACATCACACACTGTTTGCACATTTGACAAAAAATCTTTGGCTTCATCAAGCGTAGTAATAGTAGACATCATGAATAAATCACAGTCACAAAATATCAAGCAATATCCTTATGATAATATCCTGAATATCCTGATAAGAGGTCGCCAAACTTATGTTACGGAACAGAGAGAGATAATGAACACTTCAAGTAAGAATACGAAAATCACTACTGTCCCGCAAAGTTCCAGGTTCAAAACAAAAGAGAAAGGTAAAATTACAAGGTAAAGTTTAATGCTCAAACAACTAAGCATTCAGGACTCATAAGGATAATGTAATGGCAAAAAACAGGTTAAATATATGGTTAACTGCAATAGCCTCTATTGACACGAAATTAGCAAGAGTAAATTTATCTAAATCAGCCCTGATAAAATGAGAAAACCGGATAATGCTCAGTTAATGCAAGATATATTATTACAGATACAAAATATTATTACTACTGGCTGACATCAAAAACTCCACACGAACCACAAAAACCTCACCAGGCCTACGAATTAACACCTTATGCTATACAGTACAAGAAAAAAATGTAATAACACTTATACTCAAATTACACAGCAGCTAGATGGTTGGAGACTTCCTGAGCACTCACAAAAATAATAACAACCGTACAGGGGAGGACAGAGATGTGAACAAAATGAGGAGTAGATCTAAGTGGCAATTAATGCAGAGACTGAGCTCATTATATAGGGGCCGGCAGAGCTTGATACAACTTGTAAGAAGGACGCACAAATGAAGCCATAGGGGACAAAGAGTTGACACTCCTGCTCTGAACAACAGAAAGAACGACTTACTCTACTATAAGGGAGGAGAAGGGGGAAGTGAGATAGAACAAGGAAGCTTGGTCACTATGGAAACCACGAGGCGAATCATGATCAAACATGCAGCATACTGTACGTTAGAATTATACTAAGGATGATGAAATCATAGGGTATGTAACAATATATATATATATATATATATATATATATATATATATATATATATATATATATATATATATACATATATATATATATAAAATGCGTGGCTTGAAGAACAGTGCCCCCGAAGAATACCATAGTACCCCCGACGACAGGGCAAGCCAAACACAGCTTAGTATGCCCGAAGATGCGCCAACACCCCCACACGGACCCCACGGGGTAGCTGCCACCAGTCACCACCACTCCCGGCAACAGCAACATATGTCAGCCCGGGCTGTGTGCCCCTATGTCATGCAGCCACCACGCCGCCGCCACCGTAGGAGAAGGACACTACCTTCGCGGAGTGGAATTGTTGAGCCAGCTAGGGGTGGAGTTAGACAAAACACTCCAGATGGCTCCCCTCTGGTAGAGACGATCTATGGTCGCTCCCAAAGTATTCCGGTAGAGACGATCTATGGTCGCTCCCAAAGTGTTCCGGTAGACACGATCTATGGTTGCTCCCAAAGTGTTCTGGTAGAGATGATCTATGGTCGCTCCCATCCTCATGAGATGATCTATGGTCGCTCCCATCCTCATGAGATGATCTATGGTCGCTCCAAAAGTGTTCCGGTAGAGACGATCTATGGTCGCTCCTATCCTTGTGAGACGATCTATGATCGCTCCGAAAGTGCTCCGGTAGAGACGATCTATGGTCGCTCCCATCCTTGTGAGACGATCTATTGTCGCTCCGATAGTGCTCCGGTAGAGACGATCTATGGTCGCTCCGAAAGTGCTCCTGTAGAGACGATCTATGGTCGCTCCCATCCTCGTGAGACGATCTATGGTCGTTCCGAAAGTGCTCCGGTAGAGACGATCTATGGTCGCTCCTATCCTCGTGAGACGATCTATGGTCGCTCCTATCCTCGTGAGACGATCTATGGTCGCTCCTATCCTCGTGAGACGATCTATGGTCGCTCCTATCCTCGTGAGACGATCTATGGTCGCTCCGAAAGTGCTCCGGTAGAGACGATCTATGGTCGCTCCGAAAGTGCTCCGGTAGAGACGATCTATGGTCGCTCCCATCCTCGTGAGACGATCCATGGTCGCTCCGAAAGTGCTCTGGTAGAGACGATCCATGGTCGCTCCCATCCTTGTGAGACGATCTATGGTCGCTCCGAGAGTGTCTTGGTAGAGACGACCTATTGTCGCTCCCTTCCTCGTGAGACGACCTACTGTCGCTCCGAGGGTGTGCAGAGAGAGGTGAGTGGAGAGACGTCCCCACGGCAGGAGACTAGAGCCCAGGCGTCCTGTTCCAGAGTGACCCAGACAGGCCTCACAGCCTCCCCTGGTCTCTGTTCCCTATGCCTGGCTCTAGAGCAGACGCACCTGATGGACCCCAGTTGAAGTCGCTGCCACAGCCCTCCCCTGTCGGCGCCCCTAGACGCTGGAGACCGCAGCCCACAGTCTCTCTCGGTTCTCCCCAGGACACCCAGGCGTGATCTCCCTACGCCCCCACGACGCCGGGACTTATCACAGAGGTTCCTGGAGCTATTCGGCCCCAGTCCCTAGGGCCACACGTCTGAGCCAAGCCCGGAAGCCACGGGAAGCCCAGGACGCGAGAGGACGCCCTTTCGAGTTATCCCGTGCCCTCTCAGCACGCCTCGCATTGGCGGTGCCCTTAGCCCGGCAGGATCGCCGACAACATGTTCCTGCCTATCCTCCTGATGAATACGTGTGATATTGTAGCACGAGTGATTTAGGTTAAGTGTGATTTCCCCTAATGTAAGTATTGTGCAGTGATTTCATATAGTGAATATCGGGGTGAATAAGATTACAGTGAGAAGTTAAAGGACGAGAGTGTGGAACAAGATCTGATTGACTATACGTGTGAGTGACATCCCTGTTATACAATTAATAAGCCTGTGCCGCCGGGAGATTCCCCTATAAAGACATACCCCCATTACTGTGAAGGAATATTGTGAAAGGAAGTATTAATGGTAATCTCTCCCTCCCCCACGCTACCCATAAATCTTGTTTACCACCCTCTCTCACTCCCATATCTCAAGTAAGTGTAAATCAAGAATAAAATCAAATACCAAAGTCTTTTGGCTAGTGGAAACCATATAAACTTCACGGCTAATATCTGCCGCCCTCCAGTATTACTCCCCGCTCCTCCCCTATCTCCTCCTAGTGAGACTCAACCCCCTTCCCGCGCTCCCGCGTGCGCCTATGTTTACTGCACTTCTGATACACTAGGATTGTTTGTGTTGTCATTACTATCAGAGAAGCAAGTATCCTGCGAGATACACATATCCTAGATAAGGTTTTATATTGCTATATATTGTGCTGTAATATCTGCTGATTTGTCCTGTGTCTGACTGTGGTAATATACGTGTAAAGGTTGTTGCCTAGAGTTTTTGTGTCCTGCCTCTCTTTATTGTACTAAGCTCCGGTCTCGAAAGAGGACCCCGCTCCACGTTAGGTGGAATAGGAACGAGAAGTCGAGCCTAATTTCACCTAGCATTACACTGGTGGCCAGGGGTGGTTCTAGACGCGGGCGTAAGAGAGAGGTAATCAGGAAATATTTGGCAAAATGGCAACCAAACTGCACGGTCAGTTACCCAAGTTTGACCCCGACCAGTATGATATACACACATATCTGGCAATAATTAAACCCTTACTGGATATTGGCTTTGAAAATGACCAACAAAAAATTGCAGTCACACTACCACTATTGGGTAAAGCGGCGGAAAACATAGCGCCGAAAATCGTCCCAGAACTCACCTGGCAGAACTTTACAAAGTTCACTGTACAAGCCATCACCCCATCATTAGGGAAAGTAGTGGCTCTATCCAAATTGGATAGTTTTGCATTCGACGGGGATTTAGATAATACCCTGATACAGGCAAGACGCCTGGTTACTGCTGCCTACCCAGAGGCAGATGAGGAAACCCGGGATCATCATACATTTAATACTCTGCTCAGAGTACTCCCAAGTGTTGTGAAACAACACTTCACTATCCATGACCCAACAGGAGACATGGATAGAGATATACAGCTGATGCGGCGCCTCCTGACCGCCTGCCCTTCTCCACAACAAATTAACGTTGTTAAGAAATTCCCCACCTGACCCCCGGCTCCCCCAGCCACACCGCGTCCACCTCTGCCTCACACCAGCCCGACCCCGACGCCTAGCCCGCCCAGGGCACACCCCTCCCGTCGGCGCCCCGCCCCGCGAGAAAACCCGAACCTAATTCTTATCAACCTGTGGGAATTCACAGCCTGCAACTCCCACTGCCCCCTTCATGACATACGGGACCAGCTTAAAGCTGCTCGCCGCAGAATCACAGCCCCGGGTTCACATAAAGTGTCCGCCTTAGAAGGCGAGGCCCCAGGGGACGAGCTGACGCCCGTTGACGAGCTCCATCCAGGAGAACTAGAGCAGGAACAGGAGAACGAGAGCCCTAGCCAGCTGGATTTTTAGGCCCGCCCCCGCACCAACCCACGGTGGCGGGGGCCATCACCCCTAAGTATCGTCCCCCAGTATACCACAAGATGAAAATAAACGGTGTGAAGGCCAGACTACTAGTCGATATGGGAGCGGCCAGGTCCTGCCTTTACAGCCACTATTTCTCCCACTACAAATCGCAGTTTGGCCCACTCCGCCCTACTACCACTCACCTTGTGGACGCGGGGGATGGCCCCCTGCCCATCCGTGGGGAAACTTGGGCCCTACGGGTCGACACCCACCAGCCAGTGTCTGCCCAACATCCATTCATCATTTTTTATTCCTCCTGCCGGAGTTTTGACGGGTATTTAGGGCTAGACTTGCTCCAGAAACTCGGAGCCACGATCGACTGTCGCCACCGACAACTCCAGTTCCGCCCCCCACTCCGTTCCACCCCAGCCGTTTGCACATGCACGCCGCGGCCCCGGCCGGAGGATTCGCCCTCTTCCTCCCCCCAGTGCCCCCCTTCTCCCCCCCTTTTTCCACCTCCCTCTCCTCCCCCTCCCGTGCCTTTCCACCCCACTCCTGCCCCCTCTTTCCCTGCCACCATCTCCGCCGCCGTTACCATCCCCTCCCACCATGAGGCATGGGTGCCCCTTAACAGGCCCTCAGGTCCATCCGTTTTGTTCTCCCCCCTTCTCCCCTCCAGACCCCTTTCTGCCTGCCTTGTGTCCCCCACCTTCCTCCTTCCCCACCATGCCGCCATCCGCATCGCCAATCTCGCCCCGTCCCCTCTCACTCTCCCCAAAGGGCTTATCATCGGAGAGATGGAGGAAGCCGAGCCCTGTGCCCCATCCTCCTCCCACCACCCCACCCCTCTACCCCCACCCCCGACCATCTCTCCAACCAGCAGTCAGACACCTTACGCCGCCTCCTCCTGGATTTCCAGGATTTGTTTGCGACAGGACCAGCAGATATAGGGCATACTACGTACCTGTCGCACGAAATCCATACGACAGGCCCACCTATATGACAACCTTCCCGACGCAAGAACCCCCGACAGAGAGAAGAGGAGGACCGCCAGGTGTGCGAAATGGAAGAGGCAGGTGTTATCTCCCCCTCCACCAGCACGTGGTCCTCCCCCGTCGTTCTAGTAAAAAAGAAAGATGGCACGATGCAGTTTTGCATCGACTACCGCCATGTGAACGACGTCACCATTAAAGATGCCACCCCTCTCCCCCGCATTGACGATTCCCTAGACTCCCTCTACGGGGCGTCTTGGTTTTCTACCCTCGACCTCCAGTCTGGATACTGGCAGGTCCTCGTCCACCCGGACCATCGAGGCAAGACGGCCTTTTCCACCAGTAATGGCAAACATTACGAATTCAGTGTTCTGCCATTCGGCCTCTGCAACGCCCCTGCCACTTTCTCCAGACTACTGGAATCTGTCTTGAGCGGCCTCACTTGGGAAATATGTTTAGCTTATCTTGACAACGTCATTGTTTTTAGCCAGACCTGGGCCGACCACTTGCAGCGCCTCCATCGAGTTTTCACCAGAATTTGCCAGGTAGGCCTCAAGTTACATCCTTCTAAATATGTCCTGGCCGCTAAGACTGTCTTATTCCTAGGACATACTATTTCCTAAGCAGGAATTTCCCCAGATCTCGACAAGCTCCGTGCCATAGCAGACATACCACCTCCGCAGGATGTCCACGACGTCCGTGCCTTCCTGGGACTCACGTCCTATTACCGTCGCTTCGTGAAGGGATTCGCGCAGATCGCTAAGCCTCTTCACGACTTGACACGAAAAGGGGAACCTTTCCTCTGGACCGAGGATTGACGAGCTGCTTTTCAACAGCTAAAAGACAAGCTTGTCTCGGCCCCCTTCGTGGCCTTCCCCGACTATGCCCTCCCTTTTCGCCTCTACACAGATGTATCCCTTACCGCGATAGGCGCTGTCCTAGCCCAGGTACAGGCCGGCCGGGAACACATCATCGCCCGCGCCAGCAGCACTCTGAACCCAGCCGAAAAAAATTATGCCGCCACCAAGCGAGAATGCCTCGGCATAATCTAGGCCCTCCAATAGTTTAGGGCTTATCTTTCCGGGACCCAAGTCACGATAATCACCGACCACCAATCACTCCAGTGGTTGCGCCAATCAGACTCCCATAACGCCCAACTCGTCCGGTGGCGTGACACCCTAGAGGAGTTTGAGTACGAGATTTCATACAGACCCGGAAAGCTCCACACCAATGCAGATGCCCTCTCCCGCCTCCCCATCCACGCAGTACAACCGGACCCCGACCTACTACAACTCTGGCACCACAAGGAACGGCCCCCCTGGATCCCTGCTCACCTATTCCCCAAGCTGTGCCAACAGGGCAACCACCTTCTAACCCTGTCCGGACACATCCTCTTGACCCCCGATGCGGCACGTGACACCCTGCGCCACCTACATGCTCACAACGGCATCCACTTAGGCACCAAAAAATTACTACAGGTGTTCAATGATATTTACTGGGCCCCAAATCCCTCCACCCTCGCCAAGGAAATTCATCCAGACTTGCAGCGCCTGCGCGCTTGGGAAAGATATCACCCGGACCGCCGGGCCATCTGGCCATATCACCGCCCACAAGCCCTGGCAACTCCTGGCGATCAACGTCGTAGTCCCTCTTCCCCCTAAATCTGGATATAAATACGTGATCACTTTTGTAGACACGTACTCCAAATTCCTAGTAGCCTGCCCAGTTAAGGAACATCATGCCGTCACTGTCACCAATGCCCTGCTTCGACAAGTGTTCCCTTACTTTGGCATTCCCCAAGCCATCCATTCCGATAATGCCCCCGAGTTCTCCGGAAAAGTCTGGGAAGAACTAGCCAGGATTTTCGGGTACAAGATCTCCCACTCCTCACCATACTGGCCACAAGGGAACGTGATATGTGAACGTAGCCATTGTACCCTTATCAATCAGTTACGCACCAGAATCGAGGCTACAAAAGACGACGATTGGCCGGCACATGTAAAAATTGTCCAATGGGGCATGAATTCGTGCCCCCGAGAAGACGGGGTTTCCCCCCACGAAAGAATCTTTGGCGAAACCCCCCTCCTACTACCCCTACGCCATCACCTGCAACCACCCGCTTCCACTCCCACTACAGACTCGCTACACCTGCTAAAAAGACGGATATACCACCTACAAAAGAACTTAGACCTTGGACCCGACACGGCCTCCAACCCTTTCAACCCGGGTGACACAGTCGTCGTCGCCCAACTTCCCACTCCCCTCAAGCTCGCCCCCCGTTTCACGGGGCCCCACACAATCACCAAAGTCCCCAACCCATACCAAGTAGTCGTAGACTATCACGGCACTCCCCGTACCCTCCGCAACTGTCACGTGTGGCCTTTCCGCACGCCTACCTCCCCCGCTCCGGCCCCACACCCCCAGCCCCCTCCGGCTCCCGCACCACATTCTAAAGTCACATATAAGTGCTATGTTTCTTCCTCACCCTCCCACTCCGCCCCCCCTACCATCACCACCTCCCCGGCCACCACCACCCCCAGCACCTCACCTGATGCCTCCCCTGCCACCCCTCCCTCACCCCTTCCTTCCATGGCCTCCCCCTCAACTCCCACTCCCACATCTTCCGCCCATGCCAACACACCCTCACCACAACCCACTACCACTCCCCCTCCCTCACCCACCATCCGTACACCCACTCCGCCAACACCGCGCCCCACCGCGCCCACAACACGCAAAACAACCCGCCCATCCCAGACGCCCACTTCTCCCCCCACCCCGACCCTCAAGACCACCACCACCCGCTCGGGCCGCCTCTCACGCCCGCCCACCCGATACTCTCACACCCCTACACCACCCACCTCTCCACGACTTCCCACCGTCAAGCTACATCAGGCCCAAATCCCCTCTACCTGTACTCCCCAGAGACTCAACGCCACATTACCACGGCACAAAACCCGGCCCTTACCCGCAGTATCCAGCATTCAGCCCCCAACCACACCGACAGCCACACCAAGCAAGATGAGAGTGAAGCGGGCCGTATAGGCACCTACCCTTGGCAGGAACCACAGACTCCGCGGACCACACCACCTGCTAAACCTCCTCCAGTCTACCACCGCCACCTCCACACTCTTCCTCACCTGCGACCCAGCACAAGAAGAGAACCCCTACACTGTCGCCTGGCAAACTATGCTGCAACACCTCCAGCCCGTCTACACCACCTCCAACACACAAGTATTCCACCTCCAGCCAAGAGGACGTGACTTTTTACAGGGGGAGAGTGGTAAAATGCGTGGCTTGAAGAACAGTGCCCCCGAAGAATACCATAGTACCCCCGACGACAGAGCAAGCCAAACACAGCTTAGTATGCCCGAAGATGCACCGACACCCCCACATGGACTCCACGGGGTAGCTGCCACCAGTCACCACCACTCCCGGCAACAGCGACATATGTCAGCCCGGCCGTGCGCCCCTGTGTCATGCAGCCACCACGCCGCTGCCACCGTAGGAGAAGGACACTACCTTCATGGAGTGGAATTGTTGAGCCAGCTAGGGGTGGAGTTAGAAAAAACACTCCAGACGGCGCCTCTCTGGTAGAGACGATCTATGGTCGCTCTCAAAGTATTCCGGTAGAGACGATCTATGGTCGCTCCCAAAGTGTTCCGGTAAAGATGATCTATGGTCGCTCCCATCCTCGTGAGATGATCTATGGTCGCTCTGAAAGTGTTCCGGTAGAGACGATCTATGGTCGCTCCGAAAGTGTTCCGGTAGAGACGATCTATGGTCGCTCCCATCCTCGTGAGACGATCTATGGTCACTCCGAAAGTGCTCCGGTAGAGACGATCTATGGTCGCTTCCATCCTCGTGAGACGATCTATGGTCATTCAGAAAGTGCTCCGGTAGAGACGATCTATGGTCGCTCCCATCCTCGTGAGACGATCTATGGTCGCTCCCATCCTCGTGAGACGATCTATGGTCGCTCCCATCTTCGTGAGACGATCTATGGTCGCTCCGAAAGTGCTCTGGTAGAGACGATCTATGGTCGCTCCCATCCTCGTGAGACGATCTATGGTCACTCCGAAAGTGCTCTGGTAGAGATGATCTATGGTCGCTCCCATCCTCGTGAGACGATCTATGGTCGCTCCGAAAGTGCTCCGGTAGAGACTATCTATGGTCGCTCCCATCTTCGTGAGACAATCTATGGTCGCTCCGAAAGTGTTCCGGTAGAGACGATCTATGGTTGCTCCCATCCTCGTGAGACGATCTATGGTCGCTCTGAAAGTGTTCCAGTAGAGACGATCCATGGTCGCTCCAAAAGTGCTCCGGTAGAGACGATCCATGATCACTCCCAACCTCGTGAGATGATCTATGGTCGCTCTGAAAGTGCTCCGGTAGAGACGATCTATGGTCGCTCCCATCCTTGTGAGACGATCCATGGTTGCTCCGAAAGTGTCTTGGTAGAGACAACCTATTGTTGCTCCCTTCCTCGTGAGACGACCTACTGTCGCTCCGAGGGTGTGCAGAGAGAGGTGAGTGGAGAGACGTCCCCACGGCAGGAGACTAGAGCCCAGGCTTCCTGTCCCAGAGTGACCCAGACAGGCCTCACAGCCTCCCCTGGTCTCTGTTCCCTACGCCTGGCTCTAGAGCAGAAGCACCTGACGGACCCCAGTGGAAGTCGCTGCCGCAGCCCTCCCCTGTTGGCACCCCTAGACGCTGGAGACTGCAGCCCACAGTCTCTCTCGGTTCTCCCCAGGACACCCGGGCGTGATCTCTCTACGCCCCCACGACACCGGGACTTATCACAGAGGTTCCTGGAGCTATTCGGCCCCAGTCCCGAGGGCCACACGTCTGAGCCAAGCCCGGAAGTCACGGGAAGCCCAGGACGCGAGAGGACGCCCTTACGAGTTATCCCGTGCCCTCTTGGCACGCCTCGCATTGGCGGTGCCCCTAGCCCGGCAGGATCGCCGACGACATGTTCCTGCCTATCCCCCTGATGAATACGTGTGATATTGTAGCACGAGTGATTTAGGTTAAGTGTGATTTCCCCTAATGTAAGTATTGTGCAGTGATTTCATATAGTGAATATCGGGGTGAATAAGATTACAGTGAGAAGTTAAAGGACGAGAGTGTGGAACAAGATCTGATTGACTATACGTGTGAGTGACATCCCTGTTATACAATTAATAAGCCTGTGGCGCCGGGAGATTCCCCTATAAAGACATACCCCCATTACTGTGAAGGAATATTGTGAAAGGAAGTATTAATGGTATTCTCTCCCTCCCCCACGCTACCCATAAATCTTGTTTACCACCCTCTCTCACTCCCATATCTCAAGTAAGTGTAAATCAAGAATAAAATCAATTACCAAAGTATTTTGGCTAGTGGAAACCATATAAACTTCACGGCTAATATCTGCCGCCCTCCAGTATTACCATAACTTTCCCCTAGCCGTCACAAGTCACTCCCCGCACCTCCCCTATCTCCTCCTAGTGAGACTCAACCCCCTTCCCGCGCCCCCGCGCGCGTCTGTGTTTACTGCACTCCTGATACACTAGGATTGTTTGTGTTGTCATTACTATCAGAGAAGCAAGTATCCTGCGAGATACACATATCCTAGATAAGGTTTTATATTGCTATATATTGTGCTGTAATATCTGCTGATTTGTCCTGTGTCTGACTGTGGTAATATACGTGTAAAGGTTGTTGCCTAGAGTTTTTGTGTCCTGCCTCTCTTTATTGCACTAAGCTCCGGTCTCGAAAGAGGACCCCGCTCCACGTTAGGTGGAATAGGAACGAGAAGTCGAGCCTAATTTCACCTAGCATTACAATATATATATATATATATATATATATATATATATATATATATATATATATATATATATATATATATATATATATAACTCACACTACATATTATATACATTTTATTCAAGGAGTCTCACTTGAATGTTCACTCTTCCTCCAGTAAATACTGACTCCAAGTTTGCAATTCTTGCTTGCATTCTGTGAATTGCCAACAGCACTATTGCAAATACCATTGAATGTATTATAAAGACTATTGGTGCTGGGCTATACACATAATATGGGTTGAACATACTCATACTCAATTCTTCCCAGGGCTTCATTGTTTCATCGATTAGTTGCATAGTTTCAAACTTAGGTGAAGTCAACTTAATATTTGTGCTCATGTTTAAATTCATCTTAGATAGTGGGTGGAAATATTAGTGTGTATGACTGAAGATGGCATAGTGATTGCTGGTAGATAAAGTAGACATGGATGGTGTAAGTACTTCACAGTAGTCTTGTGCTATGTATAATCCTGATGCTGAAGTATGAGATGGTGGTATATCTGGACAAATTATGTAAACTGATGTGTTATGAGTGATGTAAAAAAAAAAAAAAAACTCTGAATGTCCAATGCATTGATGGTGTATAGGTTTATCTGGGGCAAATGTGAAGTTACAATGGTGATGAATGTCATGATTTCTTATGATAGCCATTTCACATGGGACTGTTCCGATAGGCTGAAACGTGAAAATGTACACAGGACAAAGGTGAACAGCGTGTAAGGATGCACGGCACTTTCGTTCAATTGTTGATTCACTGGTGAAAGTGACAGTGTCCTGTCTCTTGGAGACCATGATGAGTTCGGTGTCTGTGCTGATGTTGATGATGACCAAAGTGTTATTATTCTTGGAAGGGAAGGGGTATATTTAATACACAGTGAACAGAGCATCAGTTATGAATCGTACATGAGCTATTACTCATGTTGGTGTTAGGGTTGCTTCCAAATATGGATAATATAACATGAGATTCCTACCCCGGAACAAAGGCTTCAAACCATGTTTATGTATGCCTTGACTAATTATCTGACGTAGATTGTGAATTGGAACTAGGTCAATAGTGATCTCGCCATTACCAGTATTTGAAATACCTTGCATAAGTGCCCTGTAACGAACTCTAGTGTTATCTAACTGGAGTATTATTTTGTCAATATGATTCGTCATGACGGAGAAGTGTTGAAAAAGTGTCATGTTTCCCTCCATGTCATTTATTTTTTCCACACTATGGTGAGTTATACTTTCTGCCTTTCTTAGATTTCTCACGATCGTCTTCATTGCTGTGTTTTGACCAGCAACGAACTTGTTTAGATATGTTAGCACCTGAGCTATTTTTATTAAATTTGTTGTTTATTTCTTGAAGATCTTCCTCTGTAGCCAATCTAAAGATGTTCCCTAGAATTGCACCACCCACGTCAAACAAACAGCACCTTTGGCGAGCACGTTTGATGTTGTTCATGTCCATAATGCCTCCGTTCCATGAGATAGGATATCTTGGATCATGACGAGCATGATTAATTTAGCCTGTTCTATCTTCCATTTCGCTAACTTCACGATTTCAGTCACTTCCTTTGTGTTATGAGCGTCCGAAACAGCTTCCTGTCATAAAGTCCAAGGTCCTCAGTCGTTTGGCAATATTCTCCAAATAAGTAGATAACTTGTATAAGAAATCCAAACTGATTTCAGTACTCATGACATCTTTCACGACTGATGACGAGTCCGTTGGAGCTATGAGGCATCCTTGCCGTACTATATGTTGGGGGTCTAAATGAGCATATCCTCTTGCTATGGAGAGGAGAATCCATGTATAAGTTCCTTCATAGTCATCTACCGAAAAAAAAAAAAAAAAATCTATTAATCAGCTAATCCAGTCATGCTGACTGCTGTGGTCGATGATAGTGATGATGTGCATTACAGTTGGCTCATGGAGAACAATAACTTGCTAGTTGCTTCACTTATAGAAGGAATTTACATCGCTATCTAGATCATGTGAATGCTGTATTGTAGTATCCTTAGCAACAGTTGCACCTATGTTTGTTTGTTTGTTTTGTGACCTTAATTTCTTTTTGGAATTATTTTTGTCTTCTTGATTAGTAAAAGAGAGTAAGAAGATAGTGGATGAGGAATTTGGAAGGAATTTGAGTGTAAAGTGGAGGGACTGTAAGAAAATGTTCTGGAAAGAGGTGAAGAGAGTAAGACAGGGTGGAAGTGAAGTTAGCAGGGGAGTGAAAGATAAAAATGGTCGATTACTAGTGGAGAAGGGAGAAAAAGTGAGCAGATGGAGAGAACACTTTAAGAATTGTTGAACATAGAGGATGGAAGTGATGCAAGTATAAGTGGCTGGGGAATGGCTAGGAGAAGGAGGGAGGTGAGAAGACAGGAAGAAGTCAGTAGGATAGAAGTTGTGGAAGCAATGAAGAAAGTTAAATTGGGGAAAGCCCCAGGAATTGATGAAGTGTGTGGTGAAATGTTGAAGCATGGGGGAGAGATAGTAGTAGAATGGATGTGGAAGATGTGCAGATTGGCCTGACAGGAAGGTAGAGTTCTGGAGGATTGGAAGTCAGGTATAATTATTCTCTTGTACAAAGGAAAAAGGGAAAAAGAAGTGTGTGGTAATCATAGGGGCATTTGTCTTCTTAGTATAATAGGAAAAATGTATGGTAGGATACTTATTGACAGAGTTAGGGAAATAACAGAGGAATTAGTTGGAGAAGAACAGGGAGGCTTTAGGAAGGGAAGAGGTTGTGTAGATCAGATATTCATTCTTAGATCTTTAGTGGAAAAGTTTCTAGAGAAGGGAAAGAAGTTGTATGCGGCTTTCATGGATTTGGAGAAAGCATATGACAGAGTGGATACACAAGAATTGTGGAAAGTATTAAGAATATATGGGGTAGATGGGAAGTTGTTGAATGCTGTGAAAAGTATGTATGATGGTGCTAAGGCTGCAGTGCGTGTGGATGGTGAAATGAGTGAATTTTTCTCTTTGAAGGTTGGGTTGAAATAGAGATGTGTCATGTCTCCATGGTTGTTCAATCTGTACATGGATGGGGTAATAAAAGAGGTACAAGGTAGGGCAATGGATGTTGTAGTGGCCCTGGTGAGAAGGGGAAGTGTTTGGAAACTCCCTGTACTGTTGTTTGCAGATGATACTGTGTTGTTGAGTGAAGATGAAGGGGAGCTACAAGGCTTGTTGGATGAGTTTGGGAGAGTGTATAAGAAACGGAATCCAAAGGTGAATGTAGGGAAGAGTAAAGTGATGGTCTTTGAGAAAGGTGAAGTCAGTGAATGTACAGCGAGGTTGGATGGTGAGGAATTGGAAAATGTGAGTACGTTTAAGTACTTGGGTAGTGTGATGAGTAAGGATGGAGGTTTGGAGGGTGAAGTGCTTGAAAGGGTACAGAAGGGAAGAAAGGTTGCTGGTTCCTTGAAAGCATCATTAACTGATGCTTCTACTCTGAGAATCCAATCATCCCAGCTTGCATAATTTTCATTGAGAATGTGTCTTAGTACATCGAATACTTTTTTGTTTTGTCTCTCTACTAACCCATTGGATGCTGGGTGATAAGCTAAAACATTAACCTTTTTGATATTGTATTGTTTACATATTTCTTGCAAGATTTCAGAATTAAATTCACCTCCATTATCGCTTATAAGTACCTTTCGGGTCGTGAAGCGACATATTACATTATCTATTATAGTTTTTGCTACTGTTTCTGCTGTCGCATCCTTAATTGGGGCTAAAATTACATATCGTGAGAAATGATCTGTTGCTTCGAATAAGTATTGGTTATTATTGTATGATAACGGTAACTTGAGTAAGTCAACCGTGACAACGTACCATGGTTGATATGGTAATGGTACAGGGTAATTACCTATAGGTGCAGATGTTATTGTGTAGCCTTTGTGTTTCGCGCATGACTCGCATGTCTATATGATTGTTTATATCTTTACGTAATGATGGCCAGTAGTATAACAGCTGGGCTTGTTGAAATGTCCTATCTTTTCCAGGATGTCCTAGATGTGGACTATCACGTATTGTTCTTAACTCCCTCACGCGCCAGAAGTTTCCAATCAGTTTCGGTTCCATGCACAGAACAAAAACCTCGCTCAGGCTGGCTCCGCATGCGCGGCAAGGGAAAAATTTCTATGGCCCATTATACCCTGGAAAGTTCCTATATTGTTGTAAATTGCTTCCCATCATCTTCTTTGATTTTTATACTATAAGAAATTTTAACATAAAACAGATGAATAAATGTACAGAAATGAAGCCTGAATAAACCTTATTTATGTGAAAACTAGCTTCTCATAACTTCCCAACATCACTGTGAAAATTTTTTCCTGTGATGCACACCTGGAAAAGACATGTCTATATGCAGAATTTCACGTTCCTTCATCTGTGAAATTGTCAAGTTGATATGTCCAATAGTTTTTGGTTAAATCGAAAAAAAAATACTAAAATCACCTAAAAAAGTCTGAATTGTTTATTATTTTGTATGTTGTTAGTGACACTGTAACAAACATATATGTAAATTCTATCCAGCTTTGTAGTCCAAAGGTTAAGGACGCCCATGTTATAATTCACAGTGTTATAAGCTTTATTGTTATTGAGAAAACGAATTTTGAAAGGTTACGATGGGTTGCGCGCAGTTTGCATGTGGTGACAGCACGTATGCTCAGACCCATAGGCTGAGTATTATGTTCATCTTTCGTAACTTTTCCTCAGTTATTTTCACACATAGGTTTCTTTGCTTTACAAAAGTATGCATAAGAAATCATCAGCCTGATCAAGCTTTCTTCAGATTTTTGATGCGACCTATACTTTACAAGTATAATGACTGAGAGAATAGCAATGAAATCCACCACATTTTCGCTATGAAAAATATGTAACAAACACACATTTAATACCTTACAATACAATAGTATAAAAACTAGACAAATAAGCTGGAAACTTACGTCCTCTAGCAGTGTTGTAGTGTTTCTTGAGAGGAGATGTAGTTGCAGAGAGGAGGACAAGTACGATCACAGCCTGTGTGTGTGTGAGTATTTGTGGTGTGTGTGTGTGTGTGTGTGTGTGTGTGTGTGTGTGTGTGTGTGTGTATCGCTCTCTCTCTGTCTGTCTGTGTGCCTATGCATGCATGTGCATGTGTGTATGTGTGTTGTGTGTGTGTGTGTGTGTGTGTGTGTGTGATGTGATTTACTGCTGTATGCTTTCATCAGTACTATACTGATGAAAGCACACTTCCGTGGAGAGCAGCACATTGCAAATAGGACATATATAGCTGGTGTCCTTCCTCCTCTTGTTGAAGTAGCACAACACACATCGCAGCCTCTTCCTGTCGGGGATTCTCTCCAGGGTGTGGTGCAGAGTTGAGTCCAAGCGTGTCCTATCGTCGATATCTTGACGGCGCTTGGACGGCAGTGCTCCTCCATCTCCTCACCTTCGTACTCCTGCTGGAGGTGCAGTGGCAGGATTTGGCTAAGTAACTCCTGACAGGCCAGCTACTGTGGGAGGTGGAGCGGTCGTGGCAGTAACTGGCGGAGTTACTCCTGATGGGCCACCTACTGCTGGAGGTGGAGTGATTGTTGCAAGAGGTGGAGTGATTGTTGCAGGAGGTGGAGCAATTGTTGCAGGAGGTGGAGCAATTGTTGCAGAAGGTGGAGCAATTGTTGCAGGTCAAGCGGAGGCTGCAGCTGATGGAGTGGTTGCCGCAGGTACAGGTGGTTGTCGTTGCGAGGAAAGGTCAGGGGCATGGTGAAGGGCATGACCTGATGCCGGCCACTCCTCCTCCCAGAATGTCAGGAGTTTGTGGCATATGTGCTCCTGGAATTCCAGGAGAGTCATAGGCCTGTTGGTGTTCTTGTAGAGGGTGTAGGCATTGAATAGGGCCATGTGGATGAAATAAAAGGTCATTTGCTTAGTCCACTTGACCATCCTCCTTTGGGCGGGGTAGTACTGGATCATCTGATGGAAGTGATCTACCCCGTCCATGTGCCTATTAGTGTCCTCCACCATGTCGGGCTTGTTCACGGTTTTCAGAACATGGTGGAATCTCCTGTCTGGACCCTTGACCTTCCCATGTACCTGCTCAGGGATGGTGGTATCGCTGTGGAAGGTGGACACCATACGTACGATATGTTTGTCCTTCTACAACAACACCATTACATTGCCCTTGTGTCTAGCTTCCACTCCACAATCAGGAAGACATTTAGCATTGCTGTCATGCAGCTCCCTCGATGCTCCCCTTACCAGTCATACTGTGCCACACACATACACACCCTCTGTGAAGAGGCATTCGCGGTGATACAGAGTTGTAATAATTGTCCATATACAACCTGTATCCTTTGCCCTTCAAAGGTTCAACGAGGCCCCACACTGTGTTCTCTAGAGACTTCTCCCCCGTGTATACTTCCAAATTCCAAATTTAACCACTCCTTGCCTCAGCAAAGATATATAGTTTTATGGCATAATTTTGGGGATTCATATGGTTATATACATGGAAGGAGAGCCGCCCCATCCAAGCTAGAGATCCCTCATCCAGGCTAAGATGTTCGCCCAAGATGTAAACCTCCCTGAACCTCTGAAGGAGATACGTCATCACTGTGTGAATCTTTATCAGCTGGTCCTGATTGCCCTCGGGTATGGCGAGACTATTGAGAGCATGAAAGTGCAGGAGGATGGCCCTGAAACACTTTCCACTCATAGCTCGCCGAAATATGGGGTATTCGTGAACCTCTGATGAATGCCAATAGTTTCTTATTGTTGGCAGTTCACGGATCCCCATAAGAAAGTATAATCCAAGGAACCGAGCCATTTCCTCTTCATTGCAGAGGTACCAAACATCTAGTGCAGTCCCCAGAAACGTTGAATATTTGTTTGTTTTGACCATCAGGTAGGTGAGCAACTGCCTTTATTTTGTCCTCAGATGTATGAATTCCTTGTGTGTTCAGTTTGTGACCTAAGAATTTTATTTCCTTAAAGCAAAATTTCCATTTTGACAGCTTAATTTTTAAACCAGCATCACCAAGCTTTTGTAAGAGTTGGTCTAATTTCTGGAGTTATTCCTTTACATTTTTAGTTGAAACAATCATATCATCAAGATATACAAATATTCCTTTCCCTAGGATTCCAGACAGTATATTCATTAGGCATTGAAATGTGACAGGTGCTGTCCTCAACCTGTTTGGCATGCGTTTGTTAGGAATCTAGTAGATTCAATCTACATTATCATAATACAATGCATAATAGATAGGACTATAAATGTGTAGTTTAAAGTGTGAATATAATGAAAGTCAAGCTAGCTGTGGGATTGGGTAGCACCTATCTGGAATGTCTCACACAAGCACAAACAGCCCCCAAGCAAGGCCTCGTGACCATACAGACACACATACACACAGGCTTCTAGAACAATCCTCACATGTAAAGTACACGTGACACAAGCTCTCCTATAAAAGAAAGGAGGAATTAGACAGGTAGAAGGAAGCGAGCAACAGGGGCGAGAGGCTGTCGAGACAGAGAGTAAGAAGAGGGGTCTACCAAGAAGTTAGCTAGCATATAAACACTTTTGTAATACACATAGTGTTCAACTCTAGCTTTCCCTTTGAAGACAATAAAACTACAATCAAGACCCAGTATCCATCTTTAACTTCACCTGTCATTGACTACAAGTGAACTGAAGTTGTTTCCTCACATATCTGCTCACATTACTATAGCTTGGCTACAACTACTGTATAATCAGTTACAAGTAAGACATTATTTTGGTGGCGCGAACATACGAACCAACACCTATGAGCCAGCAGTTCTACAATCAAGTAACCACAAGTGAGTATACAGTAAGAAGAACGAGTTATGAGTGGGGAAAAACAAGTACTATGATTAACCTGAGGCATCCCGTCGACGTATGGGTACGCCGCAACGTTTTGTCACAGCTAGTCCCATCGACGTACCAGTACGTCGCGCAATTGCAAGGTTCATAATTTGCACAATTTTCAATTTTTGCGTGTGATTTTTGGTACATATACACGGGACACCTTCCTCTACAAGATGCCAGGCAGGGACAATGCCTTACCCTGCATGACCTCCCCCCCCCACATGCCATTGTCTCAGCAGTTCACCTGTTATCAGTGACCTGGCCAATAAAGACATTCAGGGCCAGAGTGATTCCCCAATCGATGACAATGTGGAGGACAAAGTTGACATAGCATTAGAGGAAGAAGCAGTCAGAAATGATGATCAGGTAATATCGCCAAAAAAGTCATGTATGTTGATATGTTAGTGAGTGAAACAATGCTTATACTGCCTATATTACTGTGTGAAAACCAATATACTCTCCTACTACATATAAATTCGTACCAAATAAGTAAATAAATACGTTTATGAGTGGTGTGGAATAGTTACCTTCCCATAGAACTCGTTTTCTTTGGAGCCAACCTGATAGAAAACCCAGTAAGGTAAGGAGTACTGCTAGCTGTATCGAGTATTTTAAACCTCAGGTGAGCGATTTCTCTATGAATTTTCGATGTTTCTCACCAAAAACGGAGGTTTGAGCCAAAAAATATATTTTCCAAAATTGGTCAGGATTGGGGGGAGTCAGTGGTGGAAAATCGGTCGGGACTGGGTGGATTAACTACAAGTAACAAGTCTATAAGACATCTCCATAATCTTCTACATGCACCTACAAGTAGCGGCAGCCTTCATCCAACAAAAAGTATATCACAACCACAACTACAACCCTCTGACTCCACCATTATCTCCAACCTCCCCTCTCCATCTGCTTCATCACCATGCTGACATAGAGTTGAAGAGGTCAGACAACCCATGCAAAACTGCCACGCACCTCTGACAAACATCTCACCCACCACTTGTTACTCATCTTTCCTCACACATTCCTGCTCATACTCATTTATTCTCAACAGCTATTGTGCGGGAATTCGATGCTGTATGGTGAGATTCGAGTATGACTGAGGCTATTGTGCACTTCAATCAACCCTCATCTATCACCAAGCCCTGGAGTTTCCGAGAGTGAGATCATCTATCAACACAGCCCTGAGTTTCCGAGAGTGACATCATCTATCAACACAGCCCTGAGTTTCCGAGACTGACATCATCTATCAACACAGCCCAGAGTTTCCGAGACTGACATCATCTATCAACACAGCCCTGAGTTTCCGAGAGTGACATCATCTAGCAACACATTTCTGAGTCTCCAAGAGTGATATAATCTACCTTTTAAGTGGGTGATTATACTTTTTACTTATTTTTTCCCAGTGCTTTAAATTAGGTACAATCACCTCCTTTACTTATTTATATATACATTTATATACTTAACCCCTAAATACCGCGATTCGATCTGGCTCGCAATTCGGGGGTGTTTTTTCGACTTTCACCAAGGAGAAAATCAATGTGTTCTGGCTAAAGAGGAAGAATTTACACACCTGACAGCGCAACTGGCACCCCCCTAGGCCTAATGGTTACCGCACATTTGAGGGTCAAAGTTGAAAAAAAAAATTGTTACTCCCCAAAATTTTTGAAAGCCCCCCATAGTTCTGATAACTAACTATTTCTATTACTGAAATAGGTCATTGCAATATCATATGTCACACCAAGCCCTAGAACAGGTGTTTTGGGGTGTAGGGAGATTACTTGCTTTTGGGGAGATAGAGCACCCTGTGGGGAGAAGGTTTGTAGGTGTGGACGTTGGATAAAACCATCTTTTCTCATCAACGTAGAGCATTTTAGTTTGTTCTTGACCAACTACTGTGAAAACCGACGTGTATGTACAGTCGTGGCCATAAATAATCACCTACCCGCCAGTATCCCGTGCCTCAGGCTGCCTCATTTATGCGCGGCAAGTCACAGTGGAGAAAGAGGGGCTGAGAGGGAGGGGCCAGAGAGAGAAGGGAAGGTGGGGGGGGGACGAGTGATGGTGTGGGGATGGACTGAGGGAGGGAGGGAGGGTGAGTAGAGAAGGGAGAATGAATGCGAGGTGGTGGTCATATTATTTGTCTATTTTCTTTCATTCAGGGCATGATATATGTGAACTAATATTTGGTAGATAATGATGCACTTCATCTTATTACCGGCGTTAGATAACAAGTTTTAGACAGGTGGTGATATCAAGGGCTGGCTCGTGTGGGAAATATACTGACGGGACATCAAATATATATTAGTGCTGAGCCAGATATTTCTGTTTATCACTATATTTTGACTTCGGACGCAGAATGGAATCTGGATGGCTTTGACTTCTTTGATGTTTAAGAAACGTCCTTTACCCTTACATGTAATTAATTTTGAAACTAAATATCATGTGCAACCTGTGACATGGCTGTGTCCACAGTAAATATGATCATCCTCTTCGTATACACTCCCCCTACACAGCCACCATCATGTCAACTATTTTATGGCATCTCTATATGAAAAGGCTGTTTAAAATATCTGAGCACAAAATGTAAATAAATTTGATTTCTGTGCACATGGGTAGATATATTATCGATAGCTCTCATAAAATGTTAGAAAGAAAATGAAACAACATCCTACTCAGACTCCCAAAATATATCTATGGCAATGTTTACCGGCACTGGTAAAGCCAAAGCAACCAGGAAGGGAAGGTGGGTGGGGGGATGAGTGATGGTGCGAGGGTGGAGCGAAGGAGAGGATGTAGGGCAGGAAGGGATGGGAGAACGAAATGCGAAGTGGTGGTCACATTATTTGTCTGTTATTAATATTCGGTAGATAATGCTGTATGACATCTTGTATAACGGAGTCAGATAATAATTTTTAGATAGGTTGTCATATCAAGAGCTGGCTCGTGAGAGAAATATACTGACGTGACAGATCACACATCAGTGCGTAGCCATCGAGACTGGCCCAGATTGTCAACGCCTGGGGACCAAAGAACGAGAGGACACTGCCCCGCCTCCTTCAGCACACCAAGGACGAGTGGGAGCTGTTCAGACGAAACCAGCAAACCATCGACAACATTGTTTCCTCGGTGCTGCGAAGATTGCAAGAAGTTATTGAGGTAGGAGGCCACTGGACTACTTACTCAGGCTTTCCTGGTTGCTTTGGCTTTACCAATGTCGGTAAACATTGCCATAGATATATTTTGGGAGTCTCAGTAGGATTTTGTTTCCTTTTCTTTCTAACATTTTATGAGAGCTATCGTTATTATATCCACCCATGTGCACAGACATCAAATTTATTTACCTTTTGTGTACAATTATTTTAAACAGCCTTTTCATATAGAGATGCCCTAAAATAGTTGACATGATGGTGGCTGTGTAGGGGGAGTGTATACGAAGAGGATGATCATATTTACTGTGGACACAGCCATGTCACAGGTTGCACATGATATTTTGTTTCAAAATTAATTACATGTAAGGGTAAAGGACGTTTCTTAAACATCAAGGAAGTCAAAGCCATCCAGATTCCAACCTGCGTCCGAAGTCAAAATATAGTGATAAACAGAAATATCTGGCTCAGCACTAATATAAATTTGATCTGTCACGTTAGTATATTTCCCACACGAGCCAGCCCTTGATATCACCACTGATCTAAAGCTTTTTATCTGACGCCGGCAATAAAATGAAGTGCATCATTACCTACCGAATATTAATTCACATATATCATGCCCTGAATGAAAGAAAATAGACAAATAATATGACCACCACCTCGCATTCATTCTCTCACCCTCCCTCCCCTCCCTCAGTCCACCCCCACACCGTCACCCGTCCCCCCCTCCCCCACCTTCCCTTCTCTCTCTGGCCCTCCCTCTCAGCCCCACTTGCGCCACTGTGACTTGACGCGCATAAATGAGGCGGCTTGAGGCACGGGGTGCTGGCGGATAGGTGATTATTTATGACCACGACTGTACGTGTGGGGAGATAAAATTCGATAGGAGATAAGGCCCACAACGAGTACATTGAACCCTGGGGGATCATTTACGGTAACAACCAATTTGGCTAGGTGAAACAAACAAAATCTATGTGATTTAGCATATCAACCATGCAAGCAGGTGTGTTTGCAGGTGTGGGAAGATAATTCACATATGGGGAGTAATAGATGTATCAAGGTGGAGGGGTGGTGGTGAGGGAGGGCGGTGGGTGATGGTGGGGGGCTGGGGCTCAGATGCTTGTGATTGCGCATGTTTGCATGTATAAAACAGTATACAGAGAATCATTTATTATGTTCAGGTACGCAAAGGCACAGAAAAAAAACAAAAAAAACATCGAGGCAATACTCATAAAGCACGTGTACACATGTTGGGGGTGGGGGGAGTGGGGGAGGGGAGGCATGGTGGGGGAGAGCAAGCCAAGCTGTGTGCTCGCTATCACACAATGGTTTATTGGGGGTAGGAGGGTAGTATGGGGCTGAAAGGGAGGGAGGGGGTAGGGTAGGTAGGGGTATACAAGGTAGGGGGGGAAGGTGGGGGGGCTGGAGGGGGATAGAATGGGCCTCGTGGTTGGGGGAGGGGTAAACTTCGACTAACAACATCCTACTGGGGCATACAGAGGGGTGGGAGGGTCTTCAGAGAGGGTTATTACGTGACAGATGACAAAACATTCAGGCAATAGATGGGCCAAGAGGGGGGTTGACTCCCCTGCCCCCAGAGTGGCCGGATCACCCAACCCGAGGCCAGAGGGGTTAGTTCTCATTGGGTTGAAGGGATATACGTCACAATCGGGGCAGAGCAATGTGCAGGTAGTTGTTTACAAGGCGCACTATATTGATGTGATTCGGCTGAGAGGGCTAAAGTGGTCAACACGTACATTGACGTGCTTCGGTGTTTAAGGGTTAATACCATTCATTTATACTACCCATTTATTCATCTACACAGTTAACACATACATAAAATAGGTGTTCCATAACACCATACCCTAGCGAAATGAGTTTATTTAGCTGAGTGATATGACGGGAATATTTTCAACACCACCAGTGTTAGAGCCAGATGATACACAGTTAGCGGCGACTGCTGATCCGCAATTAGGAGAACAACAGGAAAACAAACCCAACCCACAAAATTCTCCACAATGTAAAGATAAAGAAGCAAATACCTCATTTTTAGATGATATTGATGATATTTGCGAGACTCCCTCTGATGTAGAAGTGAGAACTTTAGCTCTGCCTTACATATTTATGAAAATTTACTTAGGAGATTTCATAGATCAGATAAAACATATTCCACTAATCCTTCACATAACGGCAAAGAACTCCAAGTGAACCTAACAAAAGAACCAAACAAAATGGCTAATGAAGGCAATGCCACAACTTAAACATCCCCACCTCATGTTTACGTTTATCAGGAGGGTAAAAACATCCCAAAATTCTCAGGCGTAATGTCTCTCATAAATCAGTGCGAACAACTCTTTGTTAAGAGACATGTAACAGATGAACAGGAGAAAATAGCAATAATTTCCTCATGGATTAACCAAGATAGATGTCCAGCAGGTGATTTACTTAGATCAGATAAGCTCTGTCGAGCTAAGACATATGATGAGTTTAAAGCAGAATTTCTGAAGAAATTCTCTGGAGGTATAAACTTTTTGCCAGGTATAATTCCAGAAATACGTAAGATTGTGGATCTCGTAAGAGAACATACAACAAATCATGTATTAAGTGAAATAACAGCAGATCTATCCACATGTATGAGAACATTATTAGCTGCTTTGGAAAACTCAAACTGGATAACAGGTGATGGAATGATGTCACCAATGCTTGTTGAAGACATCACTGGTTATGCAGCTACATTGTGTATATTACCTGATAGGGTCCTTAAGATCGCTAAGATGATTCCTTACACCCCAGGAATGTGCTTGCTAGATTTTATGAACGAGGTAGAGATGAACAGTAGCAAAGCAGGGGTGACCAAAGCACGTCAAATTCTACTAGAATGAGAATGACAGACACAGTATCAGCCGTGAAAACAACTACAGCTACCCCAAACAAAGAACAAAATCGGTCGTGTCCCGAAAACAGACAGAACAAACAGCCACAAACTTTGAGGCAGCGATCTCAAACACCAAGCCACAGGCAGTCACATAAGTTTGTGCTCAGTCCAAGCAGAAGCCATGCCACAGATACGATTAAATATGGGAAGTCATCTCGAGGATCACATTCAGGAGATAGGTCCACTCTATGTTATTATTGTGCGAAGCCTTGACACAAAGAATGAATGCTTTATCAAAACAAGGGAAGATAAACGAAAGGCACAAGAGTGTGAGCCATACTGTAGACATCACAAGTCCCAGGGTCACTGGACCTGCAACTGTAAGACAGTAGAAAAACTTGTTTCCATATTTCAATCGGGAGAAGGACAAACCACGACAAAAAACGACCAATCGTAGAGAAAGTCAAGTCTAAATTCACATAGGAGGCATTTTGGGAAGTGAGTGTATCTTGATACCAGCTGTATGTGAAGAGCAAGACATTTCTTTATTCTTGGATACAGGCTCTCCAGTGAATTTAATAACGCAAGAAGAATTAGATAGGAGTTTTAGAAATAAGAAGAAAATAACTTTTCTGGAAGAATCTGATTTAGACTCATATGCAGCAGATGGGAAGCAAATTACAGTAAAATGCATGATACATTTAAACATCAGTTTCACATAATACCAATTTCTGCATTTCTCTATACTGATGAAAACTTAGCAATAACAGCTAATATGTTGCTAGGTTTAAGAACAATGAGAACAGAGAAAAGAACTTTACTCCCACAAATGAATGGGATAGACTTTAATAATGAATTCATAGAGGAATTATCATCAGATTTCTCACCCATCAATAGCAAAGAACCAAAAAGAATTGGAAATATTAAAACCCTAAACAGAAATACACAACCAGACGAGGGTATAGATCCACTCTCACCCCCCCCCCCCCACTGCCTCCCGGACTAGAGCCCGAGGTAACAGTACTGACTCATCAGTTTTTCCCGCCCATCTCACCAATGATATAGTTATTCCGCCTAACTCATACATGCAGGTTACCATAAAGAACAAATTGAAAAATAATACCTTTCTTGTGTTAGAGGAATTATGTAAAGTGAAAGGAGCGTCAGTAGAGAACGCATTATGTCAGGTGGATAACGATGGTCAAACTCAAGTGTTCCTAATTAATCACATGAATGGAGAAGTACAGATGAAAAAGGGGACTTGTATAGTTAGTATGAAAAAATTTCCTGCCTCTGTAATGGAGATAGTTTCAGCTGGAATAACAAGTAAGATAAAATCTACGGAGAGAGAAAGTATTAAAGAAAATTTGATTCACTCGGGACAATTTAATGAAGAAACTAATCTGTTAAATTTATTGGACAAACATCGACAAACGGTAGCATTACCTGGAGAACAATTAGGGTGTACTAACCTGATTAATCACAAGATTAACGTGCACCCAGACACACAACCTATTTTTGTACCTGCCTATAGAGTTCCACAACCACTACGTACACTTGCAAACCAGTATGTTGATGAAATGCTAAAACTTGGTATTACTGAGCCATTAGTCTCCCCGTGGAATGCCCCATTATTTTTCGTGCTCAGACCAATCCAAGTGGATTGAGTCGGTGCAGGTTTATATCCTAGGGGTGGTTGGGGTTTATTGCTCACGTAATGCCATTTAGGGATGAGTGAGGCTGGTCACCCTCATCTTAAATGTGAAGACCAACTTCCCTAGCCCCGGGCTGTTACTCTTCTCATGGGGCAATACAGGATTAGATAATGATGATGATGGTGACGATGACAATAATTATTATAATAATAATAATAAGAGCAGTCATAGAGTTCAGCATTTGCATCCACCAACTAATTTGATGGAGTATTTGATTTTGCCCCGTGACCCTGACCTTCGACAGATTACTCTCAATATCAGATTACATCATTCTTGTCTAACTTTTTAATAATTCCTCTAACTTTCGTTCATATAAGATCAGTAATGTTTGAACTGACTTTATCCAGTGACATTTAAAATTAATTTTTCCCTGTGATCTTGTCTTTTCACTGCTCTCAAAAATAAATTTCTCTTTTACTCCTTTTGTTTTTATCTGAAACCTTCCATAAAGTCTAGCTTCTATCAGACAGAATCTGTTTAAGCTGATCTTGTCGTGGGACTTTGACCTTTGACCTATCTCACTCAAAAACATTAGATCACACTCCAGGCTGATCCTCAACTCATCCACCAAGTTGGATCCAAATCAGATCAAAACTGGTTCACTTATTTTATTCACTTACAGATACGTGGCTCGAGCTTTGATCTTTTCCTGTGCCCTTGTCCTTTGGTTGATTGTTTTCAAAACTGTATCTCTCTGGTCTTTTTGTTCTCCCCTAAGCTTTGACCTGTTGTTCTCAAAAGCTCGTCTATTCCTTAGCTGGCGGTCAACCCATCCACCAAGTTGGCTAAAATTGGATGATAACTGTTTGAAATATGTTAAACTCTCACACGGGTCACACCTTGTCCTGTGATCTGCCCCTTACACTGAGTGTTCAAGTTTAATCACTTCATTCTTACCTTGCTGTCAATTATTTCCCAAAGTGTTGTCAAAATTAGATCAAAAATATATAAGCTGATCTTGCTAGCCCGTGATACTCTACTTTGACTTAATGCTCTAAAAAACAGTTGGTGTCTATGAGGCTTACAGTATCTGTCAACCTTTCCACCAGGTTTCGTTAAATCGATTAAAACACACACACACACACACACACAAGGCACGGAGGAGACCAGACGCATGTCGACATCACTCCATACACGGCCAACTTGGCTAGTGGCATTACCTAAATTAGTATCTTTATATGAGTCAAGCTCTGTACCAGGTTAGACTAAATAGTGTTCTAATATATATATATATATATATATATATATATAAAAGAAGTTTTAAAGCAAGACTTGTTCAAACAGAAAAGAAACCAAATTAGAGTAAGAATGCGCACTATCAGCTGATCGTTTGTTTTGTCTACAACTGCCCCAGGGAATGTAAGCACCATATGAGCTTTTAGTACTGCAACATGACCACATACTTTAGTAAAGCAAATTTGGAAAAGAAAAGGGATAAAGGCAGAAAGCAGGACGGTGATTTCTACCAAGAACTGGTTGAAATGGAGACTCACAATAAACTGGTTGAAAGAGTACACAGGCTTGAGACGGCTTTTCAAAATGAGATTGATGAAATTAAGAAACAGATGCACTTGCAGAAGGAAGAAATAGAAAAATTAGGAAAGGAAGTCAACAAGAAAGACATAACCATAGGTGAGCTAACAGTTGAAGTGGGAACACTTAGGAGGAAAATTAGTGAACTGGCAAGTACAGTAGTCAACCACGAGAGTATTATGGAAGAGTTAAAAAATGATACAGAGACAATTAGGCAAGTGAGCAATCTGATAGACCAGAGCAGTGATATTGAAGAGAAGATAACACAGGTGAATGAAGCTGTGCAAAGCTACAAAAATAATGTGGAAACCACTTATGCTGAAATGGTGAAAGTAAAGAAAGACTTAGAAACAAGGGTGGAAGAAAAAAGCATTAAAAAGGAAGTGAAAAGAATAATCCAAAACAATCCTAAGTTAGTCAGAGATTCAGTAGATATTAACAAATCTATAGTAATCACTGGTATGGAAGAGGAAGAAGTAAAAAACAAGATCTCAAGAGACAAAACGGAGATGGCAAATGTAATGGGCATATTGAAAGAAGTATAAGAGGAAATCTGTAGTAAAGACATAGAGGAACACAAAAGGTTAGGAAAATATGAGAGAAGCAAGTCAAGATCCTTAAAGGTAGCCTTCCAGAGTGTAAACACCGTGGAGGAGATACTAAAAAAATGCAAAGAATCTTATGGAAAAAGAGAAGTTCAAAAATGTATGGATAAAAAGATGCCTAACACAAGAAAAACTGGAATTACTGAAAGAGAAGAGGGAGGAAGCAAAAAAAAAAAAAAAAAAAAAAAATGAGGGAAGATCAGAGGAGGAGAAGAATACATTTTTTTTTACAAAGTAATTGGATTGTAGGTACGAAAGTGGTACATAAACAGGAGGGAATAAAAAGAAGCCAGGTAGTAGAACCAAATCATGACAAGTAAATAAACAAGATGAGTAAGTTGATGTACTCAAATGTGGATGGAATGGTATCTAAATTATTAGAGATGAATGATTATGTCAGAGAAAATTAACCACATATAATATGCCTAACTGAAATAAAATTAACACCAAGGATATCGAATGACATCCTAAACTTAAGAGGAATATAATATATGGAGAAGAGATAGGAACTTAAAAAAAGGAGGAGGAATTATAATATTAACTAAGAAAATTTAAAAGTCAAAGAAATAGAATTATAAATACCCTCACAAGTAGAACTGATTGCAGTAGAGATAAATACATCTGAAGGGAAAGTAATTGTAGCCAATTTGTACATGCCACCCAGATCAAACACATGGGAAAGAGACGAATATGAGGACCTGGCGGAGAGTACAATTCAGAGTTTAAGAGCATTACTACATAAAATGGAAGAGAAATCGAAAAGAATTTTGGAGATTTTAATACAAATATAAATTGGAATACTCTAGATACAATAAGCCAAGAAAGCTGTTGGGACCAAAAGCTCCTGGATCTTGTGCAAGAGATTTTCCTAACGCAACATGTTAGGGAAAGCACCAGAAAAAGAGGACTCGATGTACCCTCAATGCTAGATCTCATATTTACTGGGCATGAAAACGATATTGACAATTTAATATATCACCCTCCACTCGGCAAAAGCGACCATGCAGTACAAAATTGCAACTTCAGGATTGCATATGACATAGATAACAACAATGAAAGTTACAAAAAGAGCCTAACCTATAAAAAGGGAAAATATCATGACCTAAAGAAGTACTTCTTAGAAATTGCTTGGGAAAAGTAGCTTAGAGGACAAGATTTAAATGCTATATATGAAAAATTCTTTGAACTTTATGAAATAGGAGTCCAGAAGTACATCTCACAGCACAAAGAAGCAGAAAAGAAAATAAAGAAATGGTTCAATACAGAATGAAAAAAATCAAAAGAAAAAGGAGATTTGTTATGGAATAGATACAGAAGACACAATAGTGAAAGGGGATATAATAATTACAAACAGGCAAGAAATGATTATACAAGAATAAGGAGGGAAGCCCAAAAACAGTTTGAGGAGGATATCATAAATAAAAGTAGTGATCAACCAAAGCTATTTTACAGCTACATCAGAAGCTAAACCAAAGTAAAAGATAAAATACAATCTATTACGGACGATGGAATCACCTACACACAAGAGAAGGATATTTGTGAAGCACTAAACAAGAATTTCCAATCAGTTTTTACAGAGGAAAAAATTTTGAGAGGGATTATGTGGAACATGCATGCCCACACATACTACCAGATATACAAACATCAGAAAAAGAAATACAGGAGAAGCTAAGTAAATTAGACAAAGGAAAAGCAAATGGTCCTGATGAAATTTCATGTTGGGTGCTACGTGAATGTGCAAAGGAGTTAAGTAAACCATTATTTTCAAGAAATCCTTGAGTCAAGGTAAACTACCTGATATTTGGAAGAAAGCAAACATTGTTCCCTTATTCAAGAAAGAGAATAGACAAAATCCACTTAACTACCGACCAGTATCATTAACCAGTGTTGTAAGCAAGGTATTAGAAAAGCTTACAAGAAAAGCTAGGGTAAATCATCTAGAACACAATATGAAAACAGAAAAACAGTTTGGTTTCAGAAAAGGAAAATCATGTGTTACTAATCTGTTGAGCTACTATGACAGAGTAACAGACACATTACAGGAAAGAGAAGAATGGGTAGACAGTATCTATTTATATTTCAAGAAAGCATTTGACAGAGTACCACTCCAAAGACTTTTATGGAAACTGTACCATCAAGGAGGAGTTCGAGGCAAACTGTATTGTTGGATGCAAGATTTTCTCATGAAAAGAAAAATGAGAACAGTACCAAGGGGAAATTGCTCATCATGGAAAGAAGTGACTAATGGAGTACCACAGGGCTCAGTGCTGGCACCAATCAGTTTTTAGTGTATATAAATGATATATACAGTAACACTGAAAATGAAAGCTATCTAAATATGTTTGCAGATGATGCAAAAATACAAAGGAGAATTACTTACACAGACTCTTGTAAAGAGCTACAAGAAGAATTAAATAAACTTCATGAATGGAGTAATACATGACAAATGGAATTCAGTGAGGACAAGTGTCATGCAGTCAAGTTTGGTAAAAGTGGAAAAAGACCTGATTGGGATTATATGTTATGAAATAAAACCCTACACACATCAGAGAGAGAGAAGGACCTAGGTGTGATTGTCAATAGCAGACTATCTCCGGCTGACCACATCAGTGAGAAGATACGGAACATGTACGAAGTACTGTATACACTGCTTGCCAATATGAGAATAGCGTTTACATACATAAATGAAGACATGCTAAGAAAGATAATAACATCATTCATCAGACCAACCCTGGAGTATGCATCAGTAGTATGGAGTCCTCATTTCAAAAAACACATAGACAAGATTGAAAAAGTTCAAAGAGCCGCTACAAGATGGGTACCAAGCTTAAGGGATCTAAGCTACGAAGAAAGACTAAATAAACTGAATCTACCAACACTACAGGAGAGAAGGAAAAGAGGTGACATGATTATGCTATATAAATGCGAATCAGTGAAGGAGAAAATAGACATAAATGATTACTTAACGTATGGGGAAGCATTAGCAAGAGGACACTGCAAAAAATTGCATCAAAAGAAAGGTGATAAAGACATAAGGAAATTTAGTTTCCCAAATAGAGCAATTGATCAGTGGAATGCACTACCGAATAATAGTGTGTGCCAAAACAATTCACAAATTTAAGGATATGTACGATAAATATGGTTTAAGACACGGGACAGTACGAGCTTGACTCATTCCTGTAAAGATACAGTTAGGTAAGAACACACACACACACACACACACACACACACACACACACACACACACACACTAAAGGAGAGAGAGAGAGAGAGAGAGAGAGAGAGAGAGAGAGAGAGAGAGAGAGAGAGAGAGAGAGAGAATATGAAGAAGAAGAAGAAGAAGAAGAAGAAGAAGAGAGAGAGAGAGAGAGAGAGAGAGAGAGAGAGAGAGAGAGAGAGAGAGAGAGAGAGAGAGAGAGAGAGAGAATTCTGTATAAAAAAAAGAGCCTGTGTTGCACTGTCTTTTTTTTTAGCAGCTCTGGGCTGTTTTGTAATTGACATAGAAGGCTTGGTAACACCTCTTACTTTGCCATTTATCCTGCTTTTTACACCACAGTATTCTCCTGTACATTTAGGTTATAAATCATATCGGTAGTGGGTAGTTAAACTGTATGAAATTATTTAGATGCACTGCACAAAACAAGTCACTAAGGTAGTGGTGCTAGGAAAGGTAAGGCAAAGTCACTAATTTATATCAGATACTTATAGAACACATGGTTGTTAGATGGGATTAGCCTGCATCCCACATCACAGAGTGCAGCTTGCAATGACATGTATTAGTTCGCGGTATGAAATGATTTACTGACTGCGTGAATAACACACACACACACACACACACACACACACCCTACTCACGGCTGCGCAGAAAGGTGGTGAGTGTTAGTGAGGAGGGGCAAGCATGCACTGACGTAGCGGATGGCCTTGTAGCTGATGTGAAAATTATCTGAGCACGTGATTGAGTGGGGCAGGATTGAAGGGTCTTGGATGTTTATGTATGAGAGAGAGAGAGAGAGAGAGAGAGAGAGAGAGAGAGAGAGAGAGAGAGAGAGAGAGAGAGAATGTTCATATGCTCCACTTCAGATCCGCCAAGCCATTTCTTTTGTGTTGCGGGGAAGGTTCATTCAACGTTATCATTAACTATCCTACGTCATATTTTATTCACATACTCCCACTGCCACACCCATGCCCACACCAGCAGACTGAGCCGTCCAAGCAACACATCAGACATCCCCGGTTGTGTTTTAGTGTTTACCGACCACTATGGATATTATTTTGCAGAGTTAGAAATAAGTTAGGTAATATTTACTAACCCAGTAGATTATAGTGGCTTTATGTAACTTGATGCAGATTTGTAGTAGTAGTAGTAGTAGTAGTGGTGGTGGTGGTAACAGTAGTAGTAGTAGTAGTAGTAGTAGTAGTGGTAGTAGTAGTAGTAGTAGTACTAATTGTGGTAGTAGTAGTAGCAGCTGGTGTGGTGGTGGTAGTAGTAGTAGCAGTTGGTGTGGTGGTGGTAGTAGTAGTAGCAGTTGGTGTGGTGGTGGTAGTAGTAGTAGTACTCTTAGTGACAGTAGTAGTAGTAGCTGGTGTGGTGATGGTATTAGCAGTAGCAGTAGTAGTAGCAGTTGATGTGGTGATAGTAGCAGTAGTAGTAGTAGTAGTAGTTGGTGTGGTGGTGGTGGTAGTAGTAGTAGTAGTAGTTGGTGCAGTGGTGGAAGTAGTAGTAGTAGTTGGTGTGGTGGTGGTAGTAGCAGTAGTAGTTGCTATGGTGGTGGTGGTAGTAGTAGTAGTTGGTGTAATGTGATGGTAGTAGTAGTAGTAGTTGGTGTGGTGGTGGTAGTAGTAGTAGTTGGTGTGGTGGTGATAGTAGTAGTAGTACTTTGTGTGGTGGTGATAGTAGTAGTAGTAGTTGATGTGGTGATGGAAGTAGTAGTAGTTGGTGTGGTGGTAGTAGTAGTAGTAGTTGGTGTGGTGGTGATAGTAGTAGTAGTAGTTGGTGTGGTGGTGGAAGTAGTAGTAGTTCGTGTGGTGGTAGTAGTAGTAGTTGGTGTGGTGGTGGTAGTAGTAATAGTAGTTGATGTGGTGGTGGTGGTGGTAGTAGTAGTAGTAATGGTGTGGTGGTGATAGTAGTAGTAGTAGTTGTTGTCATTGTTGTTGTTGTTGTTGTTCCTGTTGTAATCATGATAATAATAATAATAATAATAATAATAATAATAATAATAATAATTACATTCGTACAGTACATACATACATGCATCATCTAAACCTGTGTTGCCTCACGAGGAGCGTTGGCGTCTGGGACAAGGCAAGTTGGTCCTGACATTTAAGACGAAAGTGACCAGCCTCACTAGTCCGTGAGTGGCATTACGTGAACAATAAACCCCAACCATCCCTTGGATATGAACCGACACAGGCACAGTTCGGTTGGAGTGCTTTAATTAATATAATTATCCTTGTCATCAAGACAATGTAGAAGTACAGTAGTAAGAATAGTAGTAGTTGTAGTGATCGTAGTAGTGGAAGTAATGGTAGTGGTAGTAGTATTAGTGATGGAGGTGGGGGTGGTAGTTAGGGGGAGGTAGTGGCCGATTTGGTACAGAGGTGGTCTGCTGTCCTGATAGACGCGAGTTCAGTTTCCGTCTGAGCAGGGAATTCTTTCAGAATTTGAATTTCCTTAAAATGAACTTCACTGATCTACCAGAAGACCCACCGACATGTAAAACTACCCCCGCTAATACCAATACACCAGTCCCGTATGAGACAGCCCAGACATGTATTCAGTATGGACGGTGGGTGTTAGTGCCCAAGTGGTGATATATGAAGGTGAATGAGACATCACCGGCATGTATTCAGTATGTGTATGTGTGTGTCTGTATATATATATATATATATATATATATATATATATATATATATATATATATATATATATATATATATATATATATATATACACGTGGAACCTCTGTGGCACAGTGGTAAACTGTGTGTTGTCGAACATGGAAGAACGAGAGTTCGCGCCCCGCCAGGGTAATAAACTTTGGGAGCGTTCTTCCGGCCACGTACTGCTTGGCGGACATCAGGGGTGCTGTGGTTGAACCAGTGTCGCATACTATAAAGTATGCTTGCACCCAGTCGGCTTGCGTGAGGCAATTACACTTGGTTCACAGACTACACACATGTTCAACCACTCCAACACTACAATTACACTTACAAGCACTTATCCTACATACAATCTATACCAGACAGCCTAAGCCACTTTGTGGAGATACATTGGCTGTATCGTCCCCACTTGCCGGTCCTGCACCAGACACTCAAACGGCTGGTGAGATGAGTGTGTGTGTGTGTGTGTGTGTGTGTGTGTGTTTGCGTGTGTGCATTTTTTTACGGAATAAAGAAGGAACCAAAGGCCAGGAGCCCGCAAACCATTCCGTCCAACAAAAAAACAGAAACAATACAAAACAGAGCCAAATTCAAGATCCGTTCATTTCATTTCAAGATGCGAGGACACACTGCGTTTGAAAGACAGGAGATCATAGGAAGTAAGAAATACAGACATAGGGAGAAATTTCCAGAGTTGACCTGTTGCATATATGAAGGACTGGGAGTAACAGTTAACTCTTGCATCAGAGAGCTGAACAGAAAAGGGATGAGAGTTTGTTGCTAGACGGGTGGTACGCACCCATCGTAGAGGTGGAGGGATGGAAGCAGACATTTCAGACAAGCAGTGTCCATTGAAGTAGTGATAGAAAAGAGATAAAGATGCAACAATGTGGTAAAAAGACAGAGGTTGAATGGAGCCAGTAAGACGAGGAAAGTTGATGAGACGAAAAGCCTTTGACTCCACCCTATTGAAAATAGCTGTATGTGGGGAGCCTCCCCATACTTCAGAGTTGTACTCTAAACAGAGGCGAATAAAACCCGTGTATAAAGTCAACAACTGTGCAGGGGTAAAGAAGGAATGGAGTCGGCTTAGCACACCTAAGCTCTTGGAAGCAGATTTTACAAGAGATGGAATATGATTTTTCCAAGATAGGCCCGAGTGAATGAAACCCCAAGCATGTTGAAGGATGATGCAGGATTAAGAAGGATATTATTAAACCTTAGAGGGTACCCCTGTGGAAGATTTTGTCGGGTTGATAGGTGTAAAAACTAAGTTTTTGATGCATTAAAAACAACAAGATTATTTTTACCCCAGTCAGAGATACGAGCCAAGTCAGACATTAGGTGTGCCATAGCCTCATCCCTTGTTTGTTGAAGTAACTGCTGAGATGGACGTTGCGGGAACCGAATGGAAAGGTGAAGGGTGGAATCATCAGCATACGAGTGGATAGGGTTAGATGTACAGCTTAGAAAGTCATTGATGAATAAAAGGAAGAGAGTTGGTGATAGGACAGAGCCCTGAGGAACACCATTGTTAATAGATCTAGGGGAAGAACGATGGCCGTCTAGAACAGCAGCTATAGAACTACCAGAAAGGAAGCTATTGATGAAGGCACAGATAGAAGGACAGAAACCGTAAAATGGCAGTTTGGAAATTAAAAATTTATGACAGACTCGATCGAAAGCCTTTGAGATGTCAAGTGCAATGGCAAAGCTTTCGCCTAAGTCCCGAAACGAGGATGACCAGGAGACTGAAAAGTAGGTGAGAAGATCGCCAATGGAACGTCCCTGACGGAACCCATACTGATGATCAGAAAGAAGGTTGTGATAGGAAAGATGCTTTAAAATTTTTCTATTAAGAATTGACTCGAAAACTTTTGAAAAACAGGATGTTAAAGCAATTTGACGATATTTAGAGGGTTGGGAATGGTCGCCCTTTTTTTGGACTGGCTGAATGAGAGCAAACTTGCAGCAAGTTGACAAAGGTGAAAGAGTTTACCTAGGCAGGGTGTAAGCACTGAAGCACAGTTCTTGAGGACAACAGGAGGGACTCTATCAGGCCCATATGCCTTATTAGTATTGAGGCCAGGGATGGCAGAGTATACATCAGCTGAAGAAATTTTAATGTCACCCATGAGGAAGTCTGAGGGGGGAGGTGATGGAGGAACAGTACCGGAATCATCTATGGTATGTGTGTGTATGTGTGTGTGTATATGTTTGTGTGTGTATGTGCACGTGTGTGTATATGTTTGTTTGTGTGTGTGTGTGCGTGTGTGTGTATATGTTTGTGTGTGTGTGTGTGTGTGTTTGAATAAAACAGCGAGTCCAACGTATAAGGCCTGGAGTGGCCGTTGTTTACGATGCTGTTTTAGTTTCAACGTAATAATGCATTAATTTCGTGCCGCAGCGTGTTGATAGTTATATTTTATAATTTTAACATATCCTAGTGTTCTGTGTTTGTGTAACAGTAGTGTGACCAGGAGTTTTAAATATGAGGTCAGCTTGAGATGTAACTGCCAGTTAAGAATGGCTGGTGAGGGTGGGTTGGGTAAGGGTACGGAGGAGAATTGGGAGCTGGGGTCGAGGAGGGTGGAGCTCGTTTTGTGCCCTCCCGCCCCCCTTCCTTCCTGGGTATAGAGGGTTAGGGAGGGGACACCCCTGATCACAAATTAGTGCCCGTAAGTGTACACTTGATCACAAACTCATCTTCACGCAGGTGGCCCTATGGGTTCACAGTGTTGCTGCTGTTATCATTTTCTTCCTATGACAATTATACTCCATTTCACGAAGTCTGGCACCATCAGTAATGTCGTCAATACCTGTAGCACTGGTAAAAATCCTCAATACTGGATATACCGTTTCTTATTGCCTTTATATATTGGCTTTCAAGGTAATAAATAGAGGTTCACCTAGTTCAGAGGATTTACATTAGCTCAACGGGAGTTAAAGGCATCATTGGTGGTGCCAAACTTGGTGAAACGGAGTGTAGTTCTGAAGGATAGTTTATTTTACATGTTCCATAAACTTCATGCATTACAAGGTGTGGAGAGTAGCAGCAGACACGCACTTAAATAAAAAATGACTCAAGAATATTTTCAGATAGTTCGTTCGCAGTTTCAAAACGAAAACATGCAGAACTGCGATGAAACCTTTTTGACTGTGTGTACATATATATTAGTGGTGTAAAATTGTAATTAGTGACACAAAATGAAAAAATATCTGTACATATATATATATATATATATAAATAAATATAAATATATATATATATATATATATATATATATATATATATATATATATATATATATATATATATATATATATATATATATATATATATATATATATATATATATATATATATATATATATATATATATATATATATATATATATATATATATATATATATATATATATATATATATATATATATATATATATATATATATATATATATATATATATATATATATATATATATATATATATATATATATATATATATATATATATATATATATATATATATATATATATATATCTATCTATATATATATATATATATATATATATATATATATATATATATATATATATATATATATATATATATATATATATATATATATATATATATGTGTGTGTGTGTGTGTGTGTGTGTGTGTATACAGTAAGACCCACACATGTAGCCTACCAAATAACCGTACAATGTATCAAAATATGAAAATCTTAGAATTATTTATATAATAATTATATAAAAATACATTTACATGTAAAGCAGAGCAGATATAACACACACACACGCACACACTCACACACACACGCACAAAATCATATATAACTGTTGGCGCAAGACAAGTGTTCCTCTCAGCTACAGATGCACTTCCACTAACGTCGTGAAATAGGCAGTCCTTAATCCCGTAAGGGGCGGCCACAAACAAATCTACTCCACGTCGCCCTGTCCCTCGCCGTTTCACTGCCCTGCTCCCAGCTCACACCCTCCTCTCTCATATACCTCTCCACTCCATCCCTCCATCGCATCCTTGGACTCCCCTTCCCTCTCCCACCCTCCACTTCACTCACATACACTCTTCTCGTCAGTCTCTCACTCCCCATTCTCTCCACATGGCCAAACCACCTCAGTGTGTTTCTCCTAACGCTTCCTATCACATCCACATCTACACCACAACGCTCCTTCACATACTCATTTGTCAGTCTGTCTCTCCATGTGACTTTATAGGCTCCTCTCAAGTAACTCTTTTCCACTGCTCTCAGTCTTGACTTGTGTCCCTCCAACAAGGTCCAAGCTTCACTTCCATACGTTAGAGTTGGTATCACAATACTGTCATGTAGTAACTTTTTCACTTCCATGCTCGCTTCTCAATTTCTTATCACTGCTTTCAAGGAACCAGCATCCATTCTTCCTTTTTGTACCCTTTTAAGCACTTCACCCTCCAAACTTCCATCCTTACTCATCACACTCCCCAAGTACTTAAACGCACTCGAATTTTCCATTACCTCCTCATCCAGCCTCGGTGTACATTCACTGACTTCACTTCTCTCAAAGACCATAACTTTACTCTTCCCTACATTCAACTTTACTTTCCGTTTCTTACCCACTCTCCCAAACGCATCCACCAAGCCTTGCAGCTCCCCTTCGTCTTCACTTAACAATACAGTATCATCTGCAAACAACAGTCCAGGGAGTTTCCAAACACTGCCCTCTCTCATTAGGTCCACTGCGACATCCACTGCCCTACCTTGTATCTCTTTTATAACCCCATCTATGTACAGACTGAACAACCATGGAGACCTGACACATCCCTATTTCAACCCAATCTTCAAATAGAAAAATTCACCCAGTTCACTATCCACTCGCACTGCAGCCTTAGCACCATCATACATACTCTTTACAGCATTCAAATAAGCAGTGATGTATAAAAAATGATTGATTTTACCAGGAAGTTCTGATGACAATATTTTTCTTGGGAGCAGGTAAAATAAAAACGTCGTCTTATACATAAGCAGAGTAAAATATTCTAATTACCAAAGAGATAAGAAATAAATCTCTTCAAAGTAATGACAACATCACCTGAAAAGAGTTATCAGGGAGGGAATTCTTTGTTGTTCATGCCTCTGTTCCAATGTACTGTAATTCCGTCTTTTATCTCTTCCACTATCACACTCCCTTACCTCTTTCATTATCACAGGCCATTATCACTGATCTTAAAGAACTTAAAAATCTGTGTGGGGTGAGCTGTCTCTAAGAAGGAATTATTATACCTATGTTTCTTTTACCCTAACTTGGCCCAGATTTTCGTCCATAATGCAGCTCATTTCATGCACCTCAATGCCAGGAAAAAGACAGTTCTGCAGCTCTACATCCTTTCCATAGCACATCTTCGTATTTTAAAGCTAATTTTTTGTAGCAACTCAGCATTCAAGATGGAGAGATGGCATTTTTTGTCCAAGCTGGAGTGAGAGGAATATATTAGTAAAACATTCAGAATAATTAAATCGTGTGTACCGGAGATGGTCAGTCACAAATATGTTTGAGAATCACTGAGAAGGGTAACGAAAAAAAAAAAAAACATGAATGAAGATCTTTCTGGAAAGAAAGAATCATAAATGTTTGAGAATCATAAAGAAAAAAAAAAAAGAATCGTCAAGAAATAAAGAAAATTTTCATACAGTTTTCAGCCTTGGTTTCGCCCTTGGCACCTCTCAAGACGTTCTTGGCCGTGTTACCCGGGTTCTTCCTCCCACAGTAGCCAAGCAAGGCGGGTAAGGCCGAACGGACATCAGGGCTGAGGTGTCATACTTGATTCACTGTTTGATACTCTTGCTCGCTGTCCGTTTTCTGTAGAGCTTCCAGAATTCCTCTCTTTTGAGCATTGCTCTAGCAGTCTGTTTCAGCTCGTTATCAGTAGCCTTATCCTCAACGCATTGGGTCTTAATTTTGCCTCCATAATGTGTACAGAGGAAGTCCCAGCTTGCCGGAGATCGAGACGCGACAGAGAAATTCGTAAACAGACTATAATTGTGGGTTCGAGTCTTGTTGGATGACTCGTAGACCAGCACAGGCTCCACTTTTGCCTCCTGGTAGAGAGCTAGGGCGTTCTCTTTCCTGAAGTTTGTGAACCAGTTGTAATAATCCTTAATGAGGTTGATGGGAGTCCGGGATACCAGGCTTCGGTTGTCTCCAATTCCTGTGGTCGTTACCTGACTCTCATTCTAGAGCGTTGAGTCCCGGATGCTCAGAATGACGTACTTGCTGCGTCCATGGTGCGAGCAGGCGTCAGTCAGGATGTCCCCACTCAGGAAATGGACATCAACGTCCCCCTGGGTTAGGAGGGACGTCACCAATTAACCCTCCCCGTCTTGCGTTCCTTCCCCCTGTGCCATCTTCCCCCCACACCAACACCAGCAACAGGATAGGCAACACTTTGTCATTGTATTAGTTTTTTTTTTTTTTTATGGGGAAGGAACATGAAGGTAAAACACTATGGTATGACACCTTGGTTTACTGAATGTATGGGATGGACGCCGTCACCTGGATCTCTACGTCATCCATTCCTTCCTCCGACGCCATCTTGTCCCACACCAATACCAGTAGAGTAGGCGACATTTTATCGTTACTCTGTGTTTGTTTTACTTATGGGGAGGGACCATGAGTGTAAGACAGCTAGGAAAGGAAAGCCAGTGAGTTTATGGAATAGTTTAGGACGTCACAAACTCCCCCATCCCTGTCCCCACCTCGCCCCTCACCTACATCTATGTCATCAACACAGCATTTTCCTTTATATCATTATCTAGCACTATTTTAATTTATTGCCTTTATAATAGAATAGCTCTTACGTATTGCTTTTCGTTTTTACATACTGTTATCCCCATCATTAAGCCTCTTCCCTCGCATGGCAGTCTGCAAAAGTGTAATAGACGAAGGTATTGGATATTTTCAGTTGATGGTAGTTTGTAAGTCGAGATACTTTACCCTCGTTTTTATAACACCCCTTCTTCCCTTGCCCTTGCCATTTCACTATTTAGTTTGCTTTACTTGTTGTGCTGTTTGGAATTCAGACTAGAAAGCAATTTGTTGGTTAGATTGATATGAGGGTGATTAGAATTGGCTGTTTACCTCAAAGTGCCAAAAACAAAATTATGATGATGATGATGATGATGATGATTTTGATGGTGGTGGTGGTGGTGGATGATAAAGACAGTGATGATGATGATGATGGTGGTGGTGGTGATGATAAAGTTGATGAAGATGATGAAAATGATGATGATGAAGATGTTGATGATGATGATGATGATAAAGAGGATGTTGATGATGATGATGATGATGATGATGATGATGAGTTTGATTTTTTCTTTTTTTTACATTTTAAACATGTGCGAGGTAACCGTATGAGTATTTTAAACAGACTCTTGGTAGAATAATGCAAAGGACTGCATAACCACATGACATTATTTATCAGTAGTGGAGAGGGTCAATGTCCAATAACAGATAAGGTGATAAGGTGGCCAGATAAAAGTTATGCGACTCGAATAGTTGAGAAGTGAAGGTTGTATAATCTTGGAATACCCGGTTATCTGCCGTAAAGGTCCAGTGTGCAGTCAGTAGGCAAAAATCTCTTTTAATCAATCTTATCTATCAGTGACTCAGCAAGGGTCAGTGACACAGTGACGGCTGGTATGGTCTTCACGGCAACATTCACTGTCAGTCACGTGGCGTCTTTGTGATGATGAGGAAAACAGATGCGAGAGTTTGTTCACCCGTTTTTTTACCCTCAAAATACTAATATTGTGTTAGTGAGGTAGGTGGAGGCGCTCACCATCCACTCACTCGATGTGGTGCTGCTTTGGGTATCTGCCCTTTCCTCTCTTCCTTCATTCCTCGTCTGTCTTTCTTTCCTTCATTCTTTCCTCTTCCTTCTGCCTATGGGTGATTCTACACTGAGTGATAAGCCAGATTATGGCTTCTGGTGATTTAGTGGGTAATTATTACGTTCCAATCGGATTGAGCTGGTGAAGGTTTATATCCAATGGGTGGTTGGGGTTTATTGCTCACGTAATGCCACTCAGGGATGAGTGAAGCTAGTCACTCTCATCTTAAATGTCAGGATCAACTGCCTAGCCTCGGGCTCCTACGCTCCCCATGGGGCAACGTATGAATGGATGATGGATGATGGATGGATGAATAAACAATAAGAGATTAGTCACAGTTGTTGTTGTTGTTGTTGATACAATTCCAGTCTGTCAGACCGAGCAGGCCTTTATCACAGGCAACCCGTCGCTCCTGCAGTCCGTCCCTTGCTGTGAGCCGATGTTCCCTTGCTGTTGACAATGTCTCGCTGTAGCGAAGCACGGAGAAAAGTTTTGAGGTTTGGTTCCTGGGTGGATGCCATATATGTGCCTCCATCCTATTAACGGGGGCATCATAGTAGGCTCCACTTCACCCCATGATCTGGGTATATGTTTACCACCCAGCTTTGTAAATGGATCCCTAGATTACAGGAAACTATTAGACTGAATACAGTGCTCCTGCTAAGCGAGATTTACTTACGTGACACTGTAAGAGGAGACTGGGCAAACTGGGCAGACACACACGAAATACGTAGTGGTTGACACTGGTATATTGCATTTGATACTTATGTTACACTGCCAGGATCAGTGGATGTCTCGTTTGTCCCTGTATCATTGCTCTTCTGCGTCACTGGTAGTTATACTGTACTTGCCAATGTATCTTTGTTGTACTTTATCTATTCATGATTGGCGTTCAGAGACATCATTTTACACTGCTGGAACTTGTACTGGACGGTATGAATAATAATGATAATAATAATAATAATAATAATAATAATAATAATAATAATAATAATAATAACAAAAACAACAACAACAACAACAACAAAACAATAATAATAATAATAATAATAATAATAATAATAATAATAATAATAATAAGAGTAGTAATATATGAACATGAAGGGACGCTCAGTGCAGCACCCACGCCTTACAGTTGATCTAAAAGCCAAGTCTTTGATCCTGCCCTATGGCCTTCGTCTTTGTCTGATTATTTCTCAAAATCGAATTACTTTATTTTTGTTTTTGTGTGTGACCTTGATCTTTCACTATTTTTTTTTCAAAATAAACTGTCTTCATCCTTGGCTGACCCTATGGCCTTTCACTAAGTTTGGTCCATACTGAAACAGAATTGAGTTATATAGCAGAACATTTGACCGTACCCAGGGACAGTGAATATTGCCTACTTGTTCTCTTATTCATTTCCCTTCGTCTTTGCCGAACACTAAGTCATCCCACTAAGTATGATCTCAGTCGGATAAAGACTGTGTTGATCTTGCCATGTGACCTTGACCTTTTGCTTAAGGTTCGCAAAAGCTGTAGGTCATCTCCTTGGCTGACCCTCAACCCTTCCCGAAAGTTTGGTCTAAATTTGATTCAAACTCTTAAGCTGTTTTGTTCATAAACCATCACACACGGGTCGGAATTTGATCTTGCCCTGTGATCTTGACCTTTGACTGATTGTGTTCAAACCGAATTCCTGAGTTCTTGCCTTGCCCTCAGTCACCCCACCAAGTTTGGATTAAAGCAGATCAAACTTATTACTCTGCCCTCAGTCACCCCACCAAGTTTGGACTAAATCAGATCAAACTTATTACTCTGCCCTCAGACACCCCACCAAGTTTGGACTAAATCAGATCAAACTTATTACTCTAAAAGTATTCATTTGCAGCTTAGATGATGCTCGTTTTTCCCAACAAGTTTTCTTAAAAATAAATGTTTTAGCTGTGCTATTAAAACAAACACACACACACACACACACACACACACACACACACACACACACACACACACACACACACACACACACACACACACACAGACAAAATCCACTCAACTACCGACCAGTATCACTGACCAGTGTTGTAAGCAAGGTATTAGAAAAGCTTATAAGAAAAGCTTGGGTAAATCATCTAGAAGAACACAGTATGATAACAGAAAGACAGTTCGGTTTCAGAAAAGGAAAATCATGTGTTACTAATCTGTTGAGCTACTATGACAGAGTAACAAACACAATACAGGAAAGGGAAGGATGGGTGGACAGTATCTATTTAGATTTCAAGAAAGCTTTTGACACAGTACCACACCAAAGACTTTTATGGAAACTGTACCATCAAGGAGGAATTCGAGGCAAACTGTTTTGTTGGATGCAAGACTTTCTCATAAAAAGAGAAATGAGAACAGTACTAAGAGGAAACTACTCATCATGGAAAGAAGTGACTAGTGGAGTACCACAGGGTTCAGTGCTGGCACCAAGCATGTTTTTAGTGTATATAAATGATATAAACAGTAACACTGGAAATGAGAGCTATCTGAATATGTTTGCAGATGATGCAAAAATACAAAGGAGAATTACTAACACAGACTCTTGTAAAGAGCTACAAGAAGAATTAAATAAACTTCATGAATGGAGTAGTACATGGCAAATGGAATTCAATGTGGACAAGGGTCATGTAATCAAGTTTGGTAAAAGTGGAAAAAGACCTGACTAGGATTATAAGTTAGGAAATAAAACCCTATACACATCAGAAAGAGAGAAAGACCTAGGTGTGATTATCAATAACAGACTATCTCCGGCTGACCACATCAGCGAGAAGGTACGGAATATGTATACACTGCTTGCAAATATGAGAATAGCATTCACATACATAAATGAAGACATGCTAAGAAGGATAATAACATCATTCATTAGACCAACCCTGGAATATGCATCAGTAGTCTGGAGTCCTCATCTCAAAAAGCACATAGACAAGATTGAAAAAGTTCAAAGGGCCGCTACAAGATGAATACCAAGCTTAAGGGACCTAAGCTACGAAGAAAGACTAAATAAACTGAATCTACCAACACTACAGGAGAGAAGGAAAAGAGGTGACATGATAATGCTATATAAGTGCATATCAGGAAAGGAGAAAATAGACATAAATGATTACTTAACATATGGAGAAGCATCAGCAAGAGGACACTGCAAAAAACCGCATAAGAAGAGGGGTAATAAAGACGTAAGGAAATTCAGTTTCCCAAACAGAGCAATTGATCAGTGGAATGCACTACCGAATGAAATAGTGTGTGCCAAAACAATTCACAAATTTAAGGATATGTACGATAAATATGGTTTAAGACACGGGACAGTACGAGCTTGACTCATTCCTGTAAAGATACAATTAGGTAAGAACAATTAGGTATGAACAGTGCAATATTACACAGTGTTGTTCTCAGCGATCCATGTATTACCAAGGGCAATAACAATCAGTCTTCTTTGGATGCATGTACTACATATCATTGCTGAAAATTATGTGTTTTGAGCATTTGTTTCGTCCAAATCCTAAGGCTCAGTAGTCTGCATGTGTGCCCTAAATCTTCGTTATCTCTGTTTTGGCACAAATACCCACCATCCACATTGAATTCCTAATAGGGATTTTTCGGTACTAATACCCACCGTCCATACTGAGTACATAATAGGGCTGTTTCGGCACTAATACCCACCGTCCACACTGAATTTCTAATAGGTCTTCTTTGGTACTAATACCCACCGTCCATATGAATACGTAACTGGACTGCTTCGACTGTAATACCAGCCATTCATATTGAATACGTAATAGGAATACCTCTGCACTAATACCCACCGTCCATAATGAATATACGACGGAATTAGTGGTAATATAGAGACATGAGCACCAAATAGCCCAGAATATCTCGATAAATTTTACTTTTAACAGGAAATTTATATATAACGGAGCAGTACAGAAAGTTTTTTTTTTTTATGACTAATGACAAGCAGACACCCAGATGTAGGTAGAACGAGAGTAGCAGGTAGAGTGAGGTGCCAGAGAGCTAGGGTGGCAGGTAGAACGAGAGAGGGTAGCAGGTAGAGTGAGGTGCCAGAGAGCGAGGATGGTTGGTAGAACGAGGTTAACAGGTAGAGTGAGATGTTAGAGAACGAGTGTGTCTGGTGGGACGAGAACAGCAAGCAAAGTGAGGTTTCAGAGAGCGAGGGGTGGGTGGTGGAACGAGGACAGCATATGGAGGAAGATGCCAAAGAACTAAAGCGTTAGACAGGACGAGGACAGCAGGAAAAACAGGGATGAAAAGTAGAAGTGGGGTGACGAAGAACTCTGGTACAGACTGAGGGTGACAGGTAGGAGGAAAGCATACTCTAGGTTGAGGTCGGCAGGCTGAGGCGATGTAGCAGAGAATAGTGGTAGAGACTGAGGGCGACAGGTAGGATGAAAGCTTAAGCTGGACGAGGTGGGCTGGCAGAAGCGATGAGGTAGAGAGTGAGGGCCTACTTCCAACGTGACATAAAGGCCTCACCAGCCATCGCCACCACCACTGAGGCCACTCCAAGTAGGTAACCATGAAAGCTCCCTGGGCAATAGCACTATATTAATGCCTGTCTACTATGATCCAGGTGAAATTTTTGACCAAAAGATGATCATAGGTGTCTTTGTTCTGGCCTACTGCAGAGGAAATAATGCTGGGATTGGCGAACATTATACCCTCCTATAGAAAAGTTGGGCTACACTTGACCATCAACAGAGTCTGAAGGAGTTTTGGATCACTGTCAGAGCGAGTAGACGCACAGTAGTGAATCTGGTCACCGATAACTTACCAGTAGATCTGGAATTCCAAGTGGCTTTTGGCGTCGTCTTTCCAGGATGCTTACTGACGCGTTTCTCTTGTACCTCAGATCCACCGTCAGTTTCTGCACACCATACAGGAAGAGGCAGTTGATTAGCATGCATGTTCTGTATATCTGTCTGCCTGTTTATTTGTCTATCTCAGTCTGTCGATGTGTCAACCTATCTATATATCCATCTATCAACGTTGTGTGTGTGTGTGTGTGTGTGTGTGATTACATTTATTTCTGAAGTGTAATTATCATCACCACCACCACCCCACCCATTATTTACACACAGAAATGGGGTGACAATTCCAATAGAAACAAGATCACTCACTCACATTTCTCCAGTACATAGGGAGGCCAGATTCTACGTAACTCTGGATGAAGAAATCAAACTTATGCTTCCACGCTGTGTGCTTGGGTAGACCCAGCCCTCCTAGGATGGGAACGGCACTTCAAGCATGTAGCAGTAGTTCTCCACTCGATATATAACGGAGGTACTCAGTTCTCTCCATGAAGACGTGCGTGCCTTGAGATACCTGTTAAAAAGGTATATCCTTTATCACAAAGTAGCTGACAGTCCTTTGCCAGCATTGTACCCTGCTTTCCATACGTCTCGTTCCTCTCAAAAGCGACAGAAAGACAGAAAGTATCTTTGCCCCTCATACTCATTTCTTGTGTGTTTCATATTACTACCACATAAAAACTCACCTTAACGCCTTTCATGGCTCACTGCTGTACACTCAGGGACCAAATTTCACCAACTCCACTGCGTCTACTTCACACGAGTCAAGCAACACAATTCTCTCTGACGCCGTATCAAAGAGAATCATACATGGCAGGGCAACTCAGCTACTCTAGAAGCAGGGCCGAATTATTAGACTCAGATTAACAAGAGGGCCATACATTATTTTTCCTCTATTTTTTCCCTATCTAAACACCTATACACAGAAAGAAACGAGATATTCACATATTATTTGTGTTTACATTTTCCACTAAAAACATACATAAAATGAAACACGCAAAGCTTCCTGTGTTATGCTTGTTTATTTGTTTATTCTCCCTCTTCTGAGTCGATCAAAGGGCCAAACAAAAACGACTCAAGGGCAGGATTTGTCCCGCAGGCGGCCAGTTGAATAGCCCGATGTATGGCCATAGAGACCCACCAAGCCCACCTCTGCTCAGCAACATCAGCCAGTGGAGGTACACTGAAAAATAGGACAAATGAAATACTACGCCAGTTTTTGTACCCGACTCTACAGTATGAGCTATAGTGGGTTTGTTTTGTACCCGACTCTACAGTATGAGTATAGTGGGTTTGTTTTGTACCCGACTCTACAGTATGAGTATAGTGGGTTTGTTTTGTACCCGACTCTACAGTATGAGCTATAGTGGGTTTGGTTTGTACCCGACTCTACAGTATGAGCTATAGTGGGTTTGGTTTGTACCCGACTCTACAGTATGAGCTATAGTGGGTTTATTTTGTACCCGACTCTATAGTATGAGTTATAATGGGTTTGTTTTGTACCCCACTCTACGGTATGAGCTATAGTGGATCTGTTCTGTACCCCACTCTACAGTATAGTGGGTTTGTTTTCATCTGACGAAACCGAGCAATACCATCACTCAAAAAGCCCGTACTCTCGTTGGTTAAAGAAGGTTCCTAACATGTCTTCGGAAGCGAATTATGTTGCTTTTTACTCCTTGCTGTCATCCTCTGTGTTACTTAAATCATTCTTATATCACCATACTTTGCATAAATAACGATCAAAACGGTATCAGCTAACAATATCCAATAATAAATCGGTAAGAAAAAGGTGCTAGGGAGCTTCCTTAACTCATGCCAATAATACGAGCCTATGTCTTGGTTGCATGAGATTTGTATAGGCTTAGTTATGAGGTAAGATTGAATCTCCTTGGTTACTGCTTAAATCAATCCGCCAATTGAGTCCATTTTTTTTTTTTAATTCTTGCTATCCTCAGGTGCAGGTAAGGGGATGGATCTATTATGATGTGGCAGGGGTAAACCAGCTCTGCTGTCGGGCCCTGCGGCGGATGTCACTGACTGCACTGCGCAGTTGACCCTTGTGCAGTGTGGTGCAGTGAGGATCTGTCCCTTCTCCCCTTTGGGGCTAAGATGCGAATGAATGTGTTTGAATGGATGAGTAAATGCGGAGTGTGTTGACCTGCCTCGGCTACCTCCTTTTCCTTGGGGGAAGCAGCCTAGGTATATAGATAGATAGACAGATCCTCAGACGAGTTTATGAAGTTTAGGAGAAAAATTTCAACCTAAACGTTTTGGCTATATGACCCTGGATGTGTTGGCTATATGACCCTGGATGTGTTGGCTATATGACCCTGGATGTGTTGGCTATATGACCCTGGATGTGTTGGCTATATGACCCTGGATGTGTTGGCTATATGACCCTGGATGTGTTGGCTATATGACCCTGGATGTGTTGGCTATATGACCCTGGATGTGTTGGCTATATCACCCTGGATGTGTTGGCTATATCACCCTGGATGTGTTGGATGGAGCCTCACAGTGACCCCTGAACTACTACATGTCTTTTCTGTACTGAGTAAAATCGTCAATGGCAGGTAGGAATAAAGGTAACAAGTCATCGGGCTGAAGGGGTTGGTTCCTTGTGACTTACAAACATCCAGACACTATGCGATGTTTTTTTTTTACTATTTTTTTTTCACTCTTACTTTGTCCAAAAATGCCATTTCTCCATCTTGAATGCTGAATTGTGGCAGTAGGTTAAAATTACAGTATCATTGTATACCCTTTTCACCTTAACCTGCAACTTACTTCATGTAGCTGAGTGGCAGGAAAAGGCATTAGTATGGCTCTACATTCATTATTCCACAGCACTTCTTCGTGACTAGCGTCAAAGTGTAGTCATGAAGCACTGCCATGGAGAGGATGTGGAGGCGTTGCATTGTCTTTTTCTGCCACAGAGCTGCGTGAAGAAGCTTCAAAATGAAAAAAAAATCTGGTCCAAATGAAGGTAAAACAACTGTGGTTATTATATTTTTCATAATTATTCATTCATTCATTCATTCATGCATCATTCATCCATCATCACTCATCATTATTATAATTATCATTATTAGTCTTCATCTATCATCCATCATCACTCAGCCATTCATCACATTAATTCATCCATCATTATCTGTATTTATACGTCATCATCATCGTCATCATCATCATCATCATCATCATCTCAAGAGTTCACCTAACGATTGGATGAGGTAGGATGCATATTGTTTTTACTGTAAAATAACTAATACGTCTTTCATCGTTATTGCCCTATTAGGAGCGTAGGGGCCCTGGGTTAACCTGCTGCTACAACTGTTGCTACTATTACTACAACTACATTTAAGGTAGTAGTGACCAGTTTTTCTTCCTTGAGTGGCATTTGCTGAGCAATAAACCCCAATCCATTTCATGGCGATAAATAACGGGAGAGTAAACGATAACTTCTGAAACTTAGTGATGCGCACTTCTGAAAAACCAGCAAGTTTTTCAGGATAAGGTGTAAGAGTTTCATAGCTGTTCGTCTTAAAAGTGGAGCGATAATCCTGACCGCGACTGTACATCACGTTGGAACGCCGTAACCCACTGCACCACCCGGCCTCCAAATAATCAAGATGAGATTAACCCATCCATAGCTAAATATTAACATCTTCAGTCCGATGACGTATAGTTACTGTGTAAAAGTTGCCTACCTCATTTCAACGTCTCTCTCTCTCTCTCTCTCTCTCTCTCTCTCAGGCCTGTTTATAGTGTTGGGTAGGGATGGGTCTTTGCGTGATGGCACCCATATAACTGGGCGACTACACTGCCTGGTTTTGCAAATGTCCCTCAACCACAATACTTCCCTATTCCCTGAAAGGAGGCTGGTGGACTGAAAAAGGGCAGTTTAAGCCTGTAGTCCACTGGGTTCACACTGCAGGTAAATCCAGGGCTACAATAACAACAACAACAACATTACTACTACTATTATTACTACGACTACTACTACGACTACCAGTACTACTACTACCACCATCACCAGCACCACAACCACTACTACCACTACTACTACTACTACTACTGCTACTACAACAGCTGACTGCTTCTTACCAGTTCAAAGGCATCGCCGTAGTCTAGTCCTTGGTTAAGTAGCATTTCATACCCCAGTGACCTCACACTTGGATTCCCTGCAGTCATCAGCTGGCCGTGCTGCAGGTTACCCCAGTCCATTATGGTGGCGCTGAAAACACATCACCACTACATGTATCACACATTATTGTTTGTTTTTTCTTTAAATACATGTCAGATTCCATTCCTTGTTGACGTCAATCCGGGTAAATGTCAAATTCGATCGTCTGTTTGTCAGTCCGCGTCGTGCGTCATATCCGGTGAGTGTTTTGATTGCTGAATCCAATAGTGTTCCTGCACACACACACACACACACACACACACACACACACACACACACGTAAAGCAGATACAGCAGGAACAGTTATTACGTCTCAAACTGTAGGGGTTACAAAGCGCAACTTCCGACATACAAGTTACTTTCCTAATCTATCGTGTGTGTGTGTGTGTGTGTGTGTGTGTGTGTGTGTGTGTGTCGTTACTCATAAAGCAACCATTCACTTCCCAACGAGACTAGATCAACAATTAACCGAGGAAAGAAAAGCTACACCTGTATGATCATAACGAAATGACAGACAGAGTGTATGTGAATGTGGTGGAGGTGGAGGGGTGGAAGGCTCTGGATGGAGAGACCGAGGATGAGGTGGAGGTATAGGGTAGGGAAGGGCGTGGGGGAGACCGACGATGAGATGGAGGGATGAGGTGGGGGAGGGCGAAGGGGAGACCGAGGATGAGATGGAGGGGTGAGGTGAAGCGATATATGCCAGTGGGGGCATGGCATACAGATGGCAGAGGACATGGCGACAAGGAGGTGCTTTGTCTGTGGCCACCTCTTGTGTAAACTTGTTTATTGTTGCTGGTGACTGGGGAGCTAATGGTGCATTCTCTGAAATTTGTCCTCATGTGATTAACACCTTTTTAGCAAAACACTGTATTGTACACTCTCATTATATGTATCCGAGAGCTGTAAACACCATGCATTTCAGAATTTATGGCAAAAAAATCTGAAAACAGTTCTCCTCGTGTGTATCTCTTATGAGTAATGACCAGTAAAACTTCTGTATGACTGCCGGTACAGTACAGTGTTCCGCCTTCCATATTTTTCATTCTTCCTCAGATGATGGAGAGTATCCTTCCCTTTCACACTCATTTGTTGCGTGATTTATATTGCCTTCATATAACAATAGTTCATGTAACTCCGTTCTTTGCCTCAGCCGTCAGAGGAATGCCGGAGAACTTTTGCTCATGGCTGTAGCAACACTAATATCAAGGTCAGTATTAAAGTATATGAAGTCTCCCTTAAGGTTAATATAATCGTCCAAGGAAAGTAATAGGAAATAAGTCTGTCAGTGTTTGTTCTACTCAACACACCTAACCCCTTCACCACGAAGAAGTCTTCTTCATTTTACTTGCTCAATTTGACAAAGATTTGTGGAACTGGAGGGGTTCAGTTAGGTTTCATTAACCCTTTGACCACTTTGCTTAGCCTTCATTAACTCTTTTACTACTGTGTGGCTCTCCTAAGCACAGATTAATCGTCTACCAGCAGCAGCGATAAGACAGAAAAGTCGCAATCTCCATAAGTCCCTCAAGAGAGCTTTGCAGAGTATGACAACATCTGAAGGAAATAACAAGAATTAATAGTAAAAAAACGTCGCCCTAGTGACTTAGTAAATTCCTTCACTACGATGAAATCTTGCTGTAGTTTACAATTTAGATATTTTTTCTAAAGGCTTAGGACAATTAACCATACCGTTTACCTATAACTTGACCTGAAATTGCCATCTCTTCATCTTGATTACTTAAGTTGTAACTAGATATTAACACTACAGTGTAATGCTAAATATCAACGTAGTCTCTGACAGAGAGGACTTTAGTTTCAAAAAGTGAGCTGTGGGGTTGTTTTGATGCAGCCATTGGTGATGCATAGAGCACTGTTCTATTTGGTTTAATAGGTGGAATAGCTGGTGTTAAGGCCCCGTCACACGATCAGTGGGCAAGTGTGGTGGCTAACCATGGTGGCGAAGAGCGTGGTTCAGCTGACGTTTTGTGTTGTTGATGAACCTGCTTGAGCAAGGATGGTGCTTCAATTCCGCACGTCTTCACGATCATTTTCCACGCATTCTCCGCTCCCATGCTGATTCACCACACTTGCCCACTGATCGTATGACGGGGCCTTTAGACTGGATGTGTGCCAGTGCAGGGGAGACATAGCACATCAATGACCTAATTATCTGTAGAGGAGTGACTGAGTTTAGAGGTATCAAGAATAAACTAGAATACGGGTAACAGTGTGTCCAGTGTTGTACAGAATAGCTTATAGGTAGACCCACTGATAAATTTCTACCAAAGTTAAATAAATCGTCGAGAGAGAGAGAGAGAGAGAGAGAGAGAGAGAGAGAGAGAGAGAGAGAGAGAGAGAGAGAGAGAGTTCACTGACACACGGCCTGAGTGATCGACCTGGGCCAGTGAGGTGAGTCTTTACGGGAATGGGGGCACAGTGATGTAAGCAAATAAGTTCTCCGTGTTGACAGTCGTTATTATCAGGACTCCCATCCACCACGTCGCCGTCATCAGTTTGAAGGCCATACACACCTTAATCCACCCCTCTTATTGCAAACTCTCTCCAGAAACTAACTTCATCAAACCTGACTTGACCTAACACACCCACCACGTCCCCATCATCAGTTTGTAGTGCAAGCTCATCTCAGTCCTCCTCTGTTAATGCAAACTCGCTTCAGAAGCTAACCTCATCTAACTTAACCCAACCTAACCTAACATAATCCACCCTAACCTACCTCACCCATCAAGTCGCTGTCATCAGTCTAAGGTAGAAATTCTCTCAATGCCTCTTTCTCATAGGAAGCTTACCTCATTACATCTATGATATATCCCAATCTAATCTAACCATACCCGACCTAACCCAACACGTCCACCGTTAGAATCTCATGTCAGTGCACCTCTGTCACTGAAATTCGTATCAGTAACCCAGTCATTGAATATTCATGTCACTGCACTTGTCACTGAAAACTCCTGTCATTACTTCTTTGGCATGTTATGACTGTTATTGGAAACTGACGTCAGTACACCTGTCATCGGAAGCTCATGCCACTACATCAGTGTCACCGGGATTCACGTTTGGACACCCCTGTCATTATAAACCCGTATCATATTACCTGTCATTGAAGAGTCGTGACAATACACCTCTGCCATGTCAGACTCTTATCGTTTCACCGCACTCATTGAAAACCCATGTCATTTCACCCTGGTCATTGCAGTCTCATGTCATTGCACATCAGTAACTAAAAACTCATGTCATTTCAACCCGGCCATTGGAATTTCATGTCATTTCACCTCAGTAATTACAGTCTCATGTCATTTCACCTGTTATTGAATGCTCTCTCTTTGGAAAATATCAGCACACCTTTTATGTCACTTTCATTGGCAACACTTACAATTCTACAATACAACTGCAACTTCACCTAACCTCACCTGACCTAACACTTCGGTCATTGGAAACAAGTCATTATGCCTCAAACCTAACCTAACCTAATCCCACCATCATCTAAAACTCATGATAGTATGCTTCTAACCTACCTTGTCCTGGCCTCACTTAAGCTGACCTGACTTAACCTAACCCTATCATCAATGGAAGCTAATTCCAGCACACCTCCAAACCTACCGTGACCTAACGTAACTTATACTAACGTTGCCTAACCCTTAACCAATATTAAAATTCATACTACTGTAGTACATCTGCAATCTACTCTGATCTGATGACTTTTAAGCTGAATAACCCAACCCCCAATTATCATCTAAGACTCAGGCTAGTGCATCTGCAATCTACAATGACCCAACATATCTAAACCTAACCTAAACTTACTTAACTCCACGATCATTGAAAACTTATGTTAGTACCCCTTTCACAGCCGATCAGACTGGTGGACACAGTTTGATTCTTTTCAGTCCTTGCTTACCCAACAATGGAAAGGGTTTATTAGTAATAATGTTAATTTCTTGGAATCGTGATGGCAATAGACACAGGATCACCTAGGACCACTTCCTTTGTTAATCTGATGATATCTTAACCAAAAGAATCCCTAACACATTAAGCTTCACCGGTGAGGTATCAAGGTCACTAAACGATCACATGATAACTCAGTCAGGCCGGACGTTGTAGTGGTGCAGTAAACTCAAGTGAGGGTGTAGGGAGCTCACTAAACTATTCCATGATAACTCAGTCAGACTGGACGGTGTTGTGGTGTACTAAACTTAATGGGTATGGTATCGCACAGGATACTGGATGCACAGGAGTCTAAGTCTGGTTCAGAAGGGCAAAGGCACTGTTACACTGTCCATGGTGAGGAGACACTGTCGTGAGGCGTTTACTGTTCTGGCACGGAGTTTATAGGCTGAGTACAGGGGGGGGAGGGTATTATTTATTTGCAAAAGGGAGGGGAATATTTGGTAGCAATATTTACAGGCGCCGTTATAGAGGGCGAGGGTAATATCACTGTTCATAATATTCACTGTCTGTGCTTTTGTATTTTAGGGTCTTATGGGTTTACTTGGCCCCACTGTACACTGGTAACTGGAATTCACTAGGGCACCTGTTCTATTATACTCACTGGTGTCGGTCTTTTCTGGCCTCACTGTATTCTGATGTCACTGTAAACTCACTCCTGTGCCTCAAGTGCCGATCTCACTGTTCACTGTAAATTCACTGTCTTTGGGTCCACTTTGTTTCACTGGGGGAAGGGAAGGTCCAGGGCTTACAACTCTCAGCCTGGGATGGGCAGAGGCCCTGTGGGAGTCCCTTCGTCCCGCGGCCACGGGACCACCCTCAGGGGCGTCGTCTCTTTGCTGGGGCTCGGGCTGTGTGTGGTGAAAGGCCCCTCACTGTCGGGGCTGGAGGCTGGGGTCTGGCCCTCGGGACTGGGGCCAAACAGGCATTGGAGGCGCTCACTCAAGTGCCTGGTGGAGGACGGGCGTTGCCTTCATCAGGGTGGGGAGTGGGCGGTCCAGGGGGCGTCCTCGGCAGGGCGCCGGCTGCGGTCTTTTGCTGGGGGTGCCACCATCAGGGATGGGCTGTGGCGTCACTCTTGGCTGGAGTCCATCAGGTAGGCTTCCTCTTCCTCTGGATTGAAGGAGAACAACCCTGGGGACAGTACGGGGCCACTCCACCAATCCTCTGAGCAGTGGTCCTCCTCCTGGAGGTTGCCTCGGTCTGGGTGGACAGGCAGGTAATCTGTGCTCCTGCCAGAGGACAGGACTGAGCACAGCTCACCGTCTCGCTGTGGAGTCACAGGGGGCGAGAGACTTTGGCAACTCTCCCCAGTGCAGCTACAGGCTGTCCCTTCGCTGTTGGCGTGGCTACAGGCCGTCGCCGGGGCCTGACTCCCTAACAGGCACTCAGGTGAGGTGTGGCTACTGGCCTTCACCTGCCTGCTGGCTACAGGCCGTCACCAAGGTCCCATGAGGAGGGCGATGTGCAGGAGAGGAGCGGCTACAGGCCATCTCTTAATTAGTGATCTGGTTACAGGCCATGACCTTTTTTGTGAGCGGCTACAGGCCATCTCTGGTGCCCAGCTACAGGCCATGGCACTTGCTTTTTGTGAGCGGCTACAGGCCGTCTCTTTATATACTGAGCAGCTACAGGCTGTCTCAGCTGCCCGGCTACAGGCCGTGGCTGGGGTGCTGCTCAGAACTGTTAGGCCAGTTCCAACCCGATCCTGTTGGTGGTCAGCTCACCCGGAAGATAGTGTACTTTGACTAAGGTGGTGGCAGCGGGTGAGTTCCGGGGAATACGGGCACACGGCCCAGGTGAACTTATGACCCTGTTGCCCAGGCACGTTCTGCGCACCATCTAGCCCTCTTTGTCCTCCTCCTGGGGGTGTGGTGGCAACCTGAGTTGCCACAGCCAGCATTTTAATAAGATGTGCAGCTGTCTGTACCAGATGCCTGTCAGCACGTACATATATTGGATGTGTGTAACTCCAGTACTGCCACCTCCTCAACCAAAGTAGTGCTGGGTGTATAATGATGTATACAGCTATCATCCTAGTAGTGATTTATCAATAGTCAAGTGGTTATTCACATTGCATACTGTAATGTCCATGATCCAGAATGAAACTGATAACTGCATGAAATCTGAACAACAGAGTAAAGTTGTATTTAAAATTACTGTTTGTTTTCAATATTCTGTTACAAATACAATTACAGTTACTTAATCTTCTATACAAAAAAGAAAATTCAATTACAATTACAGTACTAATTATTGATCCTAGCCTGACTACTACTATTGCTGCTACTACTACTTTATTTTATGTGAGTAAGAAGGAACCAAAAGCCAGGACCCTGCAAACAATTCCGTCCAGAAAAAAAAACAAAAATAATACAAAAGTGAGCCAGATTCAAGATCTGTTCACTTCGAGATGCCTGGACACACTGCGTTTGAAAGACTGGAGATCATAGGAAGTAGGAAATACAGACACAGGGAGACAGTTCCAGAGTTGATCTGTTGCATAAATGAAGGACTGGGAATAACGGTCAACTCTTGCATTAGAGAGCTGGACAGAAATGAGATAAGAGTTTGTTGCTAGACGGGTGCTATGTGCCCATTGTAGAGGTGGAGGGATGCAAGCAGACAGTTTAGAGGAGCAGTGACCATGGAAGTAGCGATAGAAAAGAGATAAAGAGGCAACAGTGCGGCGAAGAGACAGAGGTTGAAGGTAGCCAGTAAGAGGAGGAGAGTTAATGAGATGAAAGCCTTTGACTCCACCCTATTGAGAAGAGCTGTATGTGGGGAGCCTCCCCACACATGAGAGTTGTACTCTACACAGGGGCGAATAAAACCCGTGTATAAAGTCAACAACTGGGCAGGGGTAAAGAAGGTATGGAGTCGGCTTAGCACACCTAATCTCTTGGAAGCAGATTTTACAAGAGATGTAATATGATCTTTCCACGATAAATCCCGAGTGAATGAAACCCCAAGCATGTTCAAGGATGATGCAGGCTTGAACTGGATATTATTAAACATTAGTGGGTACTCCTGTGGAAGAGTATGTTGGGTTGATAGATGTAAAAACTGAGTCTTTGATGCATTAAAAACAACCAGATTTATTTTTACCCCAGTCAGAGATACAAACCAAGTCAGACATTAGGTGTGCCATAGCCTCATCCCTTGTTTGTTGAAGTAACTGCTGAGATGGACGTTGTGGGAACTGAATGGAAAGGTGAATGGTGGAATCATCAGCGTACGAGTGGATAGGGTTAGATGTACAGCTTAGAAGACCATTGATGAATAAAAGGAAGAGAGTTGGTGATAGACAGAGCCCTGAGGAACACCACTGTTGATAGATCAAGGAGAAGAACAATGGTCATCTACAACAGCGGCTATAGAACGACCAGAAAGGAAGCTGTAGATGAAGGCACAGATAGAAGGACAGAAACCGTAAGAGGGCAGTTAGGAAATTAAAGATTTATGCAAGACTCGATCGAAAGCCTTTGAGACGTCAAGTGTGATGGCAAAGCTTTCGCCAAAGTCCCGATAGGAGGATGACCAGGAGTCTGAAAGGTAGGCGAGAAGATCGCCTGTGGAGCACCCCTGACAGAACCCATACTGACGATCAGAAAGAATGTTGTGATAGGAAAGATGCTTTAAAATTTTTCTGTTATGAATAGACTCGAAAACTTTTGAGACACAGGATGTTAAAGCAATTGGACGATAGTTAGAGGGTTGGGAACGGTTACCCTTTGGGACTGGCTGAATGAGAGCAAACTTCCAGCAAGAAGGAAAGGTACAAGTTGAACGACAATAGTGAAAGAGTTTACCTAGGCAGGGTGTAAGCACAAAAGCACAGTTCTTGAGGACAAGAGGAGGTCAGGCCCATATGCCTTGTTAGTATTGAGGCCAGTGATGGCAGAAAATACAGTACATCAGCTGAAGAAACTTTAATGTCAGCCATGAGGAAGTCAGAGGCAGGAAGTGATGGAGGAACTACTACTACTACTACTGCCAGCACCACTACTGCTACTACCATCACCACCACCACCACCACTACTACTACTACTTCAGCTACTATCACTACCACCACCACCACCACCATTACTACTACTACTACTACTGCTGCTACTGCTTCTACAACTATCACCACCACCACTGTTACCACAACTACCACCACAACTTCCATTACTAGTACTACTCCTCTTACTACTACTACTACTACTAGTACTTGAACTGCTCTCATCACCACCACTATTACCACCACCACCACCACCATCACCACCACCACCACTACCACTACTACTACTACTACTACTACTATCACCACCACCACTATTAGTACAACCACCACCACCACCACCACCACCACCACTACTACAACTACTACTACTACGACTACTACAACTACAACTACTACTACAACTGTTACTACTCCTACTACTTCAACTACTCTGACCACCACTATTACTACCACCACTACCACCACCACCACCACAACCACTACTATTACTACTACTACTACTACTGCTACTACAACTATTACTACCACTACAATTACTGCTACTACTACTACTACTACTACTGCCACCATCACCACCACCATTATTACTACAACCACCACCACCACCACCACCACCACCACTACTACTACTACTACTACTACTACAATTACTACTACTACAGTTACTACTACTACTACTACTACTACAGTTACTACTATACTACTACTACTACTACTACTACTACTACCATCACCACCACCATTATTACTACAACCACAACCACCACCACTACTACTTCTACTTATGAAAATACATGACAAATAGGCCGTAGTACTGAAATTCTATTAGTGACACTGTTTCGGCGGATGAGAACAATGCAATTTTGTGGTATATTCTTTTCACCTTAACTTGTCCCAGATTTTCGTCTTTTTGCGGCTTATTTCACGTAGCTCTGTGGCAGAATTGGACACTGCTACGACTGCACATCCTTCCCATTGCACTGCTTCGTGACTGGCATCGTATTCTAGCGTTAATTCATTGTTACAACTCAACATTCAAGATGGAGAAATGGCAATTTTAGGGTAAGTTGGAGAAAAAAGAATAAAGTGTGCTGGAGAGGGACGCCTTCACGTGGTGGCACTGATATAACCAGGTGTCTCCACTCAATGGTTATACAAACGTCCCGCATTTACGTCCCTATCCTACAAAAGAAGAATTGTGGATTGCAGAAGAGGAATTTAAGCCTGAAGTCCACTGGATTGACATTAAGATGAACCTGGGGTTGCTACTACTACTACAGCTACTACTACTACTGTAATAGTGGCAGTTGGAGGAGGAGGAGGAGGAGGAGGAGGAGGAGGAGGAGGAGGAGGAGAAGGAGGAGAAGGAGGAGGAGGAGCAGCAGCAGCAGCAGCAGCAGCAGCCCCAAGTTTATTTGAAACGTGAACCCAGTGGACTGCAGGCTGAAGTTGTCATTTTGCAATCCATCATCCTTATTTCGGGGGATAGGGAGGGAGTTGAGGGACGTTTATATAACCAGGCATTTTCTCCACCCCAATATATCAGTGCCACCACGTGAAGGCGTCTCTACTCAGCGCCATCTTCCCTGTCTGTCCAAGTGCTCTATACTCTTTACTCTAAATTGGCCTAAAATTACCATCTGCCCATATTGAATACTGGTTGTGAAAATAAATTAGCACTAGAATATGATGCTAGTGACGAGGAAGTGCTATGGAATTTGTAGTCCAACTTTCAATCTTACCCAAAGAATCCTTGAACCAACTGATCCATACTCTTTTATATTTTCCTTCCAGCTGTTACTCACAACAATACACACTCCTTGTTTTGCCTTCTCATTCTCACCTACTCCCACTCAGATTCCTCATCCAAACTCTCATACTCTCACACTCTCACCACACGATTTAGTTTCAGTTAATCCACATACATCCACTTTCACATCCCCAAGCACCTGGACAATCTCTCTCTCTTTAACCTCATCAATTGCACCCCTTACATTCCAAGCAGCTATCCGTACCATGTCCTTTGTTCGGTCCTTGGTCGTCGCCTTTTTGTCAGTCCTGGTCCGAGGCTTCTTGTTCGTACTTTTAGTTAATTGTTTTCCGGGGAGGGGCACTAACCCTCCGCCAACCCACTTGTTGTCACGTAGGGAACACGTGTTGGCTGGTTATAAGGTTACCACCCAGTGTTGTAAATGCTTTCCTGGTTTATGTGAAATCATTTAGCTTGCCACTCAATGTAGAGCTACGCTAAAAGCAGAGTACCACTATATTAAGTGGGTAGATGATGGGCGCCCTCACCTACCACTAATGATTGAATGTTTTATGTATATATATAAATATATATATATATATATATATATATATATATATATATATATATATATATATATATATTATATATATATATATATATATATATATATATATATATATATATATATATATATATTGTTACGGAACAGAGAAAGATAATGTACACTCTAAGTGAGAACACTAAAAATCACTACTGTCCCGTAAAGTTCCAGGTTCAAACAAAAAGAGTTAGGTAAAATTACAAGTTAAGTTTAATGCTCAAACTAACAACAAAACATTCAGGACTCATAAGGATAATGTAATGGCAAAAAACAGGTTAAATATATGATTAACTGCAATAGCCTCCATTAACATGAAATTAGCAAGAGTAAATTTACCTAAGTCAGCCCTGATAAAATGAAAATACACTGGGTAATGCTCAGTTAATGCAAGATAAATTATTACAGATACAAAATAGTATTAAGACTGGCTGACAAAATGAATCCTACATAAATTACACAAAAAACCTCACTAGGCCTACAAATCAACACCTTATGCTATACAGTACAAGGAAAAAATGCAATAACAGTTATACTCAAATTACACAGCTGCTAGATGGTTGGAGACTTCCTGAGCACTCTCAATAATAATAACTGTACAGGGGAGGACAGAGATGTGAACAAAATGAGGAGTAGATCTATGTGGCAATGATGCAGAAACAGCTCATTATATAGGGGCCAGCAGAGCTTGATACAACTTGTAAGAAGGACGCGCAAATGAAGCCATGGGGACAAAGAGCTGACAATCCCGCTCTGAACAACAGAAAGGACGACTTACTCTACTATAACGGTAGAAGGGGGGGACTGAGGCAGAACACGCTCGTGATCAAACATGCAGCATACTGTGCGTTAAAATTACACAAAGGATGATGAAATCATAGGCTATGTAACACCTCCCCACAAAGAAAAAGAAATTTACAAAGGAAATTTCTTATTACTCTAAAACAATCTGTCTAAAGTCTAGATAAGCAATCTGCAATAACATTTTCTTTCCCCTTGACATGTTGTATGTCTAATGAATACTCCTGAAGAAGTAGACTCCATCTTGTCAATCTCTGATTTTTATCTTTAAACTTACTAAGGAATTTCAGTGGGTTATGATTGGTATAAATGACTATGGGGTCAAAACCAGAACACAAATAAAATGAAAAATGCTGTAAACCCAAAATCAAGGCCAAAAGCTCTTTCTCAACAGTGGAGTAGTTCTTTTGAGGTGGAGTGAACTTCTTACTGTAATAAGATACAGGGTGTTCAATACCCTGATCATCCTCTTGCAGCAAAACAGCCCCAGCTCCTGTATCACTTGTGTCAACAGCCATCTTAAAAGGCTTAGCAAAATTTGGAGTAGCGAGCACTGGCTGACTTAATAGGATAGCTTTAAGTTTGTTGAAAGAGGATTCACAGTTATCGGTCCAGACAAATTTAACTCCCTTTTTCAGTAGGTCTGTAAGTGGTGATACAAGAATAGAAAAGTTAAGAACAAATCTGTAATAACCTACCATTCCCAAAAATCTTTGTAGCTCCTTCCTACTTTTAGGTCTGGGAAGATCACTTATAACCTGAACCTTAGCTCCTGGTGGTGCAACATGTCCATCACCAATTACATACCCAAGGTACTGAACTTTAGCTTGACCAAACTCACACTTTGATAAATTAGCTACAAGATTAGCCTGAAGCAAACGCTCAAGAAATTTACTGACATGGCATAGGTGATCTTTCCAGTTGTCACTGAAGATTAATACATCATCAATATAAACAACACACCCTGCCAAACCCTCTGTTACAACATTCATGAGCTTCTGAAATGTGGCTGCTGCATTCTTCATACCATATGGCATTACAGAACATGCAAAAGTCTTTCCTAGTGTTACAAAACATGAGATCTCCCTAGCACGTTCAGTCATAGGTACTTGCCAGTATCCCTTTAACAAATCAAACTTACTTATGTACCTAGCCTTTCCGATCTTGTCTATGCAATCTTCCACACGAGGGAGAGGGTAAGTGTCTGTTTTGGTTATCTGATTAACACGTCTGTAGTCAATGCAAAGCCGCTGTGACCCACCTGGCTTAGGGACCAGAGTGACAGGAGAACTCCACTCGCTCTGACAGGGCTCAATCATCTTGTGGTCCAACAGGTAGCCAAGCTCCTTCTGGATGAGAGGAACTTTCACTGGGTTCACACGGTAAGGAGGCAATTTAATTGGCTTTGCGTCTCCAACATCGACATCATGCATCAACACAGTGGTTCTTCCTGGAGTGGCACGGAACACTTGCGGGTACTTCTGCAGTAATGCCGAAAACTCCTGCCTTTCCTCGGGAGGTAGATGAGAAAGCTTAGTCTGGAGATCATTCATGATATCAGGATTCTTCCCCAAACTATCACTCAGGCTCATAATGCATGGGAGAACTTCACTTGCAGACTCGGGTGGAACAGCTACAGTGCAGACTGGGTTATTTTCGTCCCGCCTGTGATATAACTTTAGCATATTGATGTGACAAAGTTGCTTGCTCTTTCTACGATCTGGTGTGGCGATGACATAGTTGACATCACTGAGTTTCTTCTCCACGAAATAAGGACCACTAAACTTGGCTTGAAGAGGTTGCCCATGCACTGGTAGCAGAATCAAAACCTGATCTCCTGGCTGAAAGTGGCATAACCTGGACTTCTTATCATACCAAGTCTTCATCTTCTCCTGAGCAGCTCCTAAATTCTCTCTCGCCAGCTGTAAAGCAGTGGACAGCCGTTCTTTGAACTTCATCACATACTCCAGCAGGTTGACGTCATCTTCCTCCGACAGCCAGCATTCCTTGAGTAGCTTAAGGGGTCCTCTTACTTCATGGCCAAACAGTAGTTCAAAAGGTGAGAAGCCCAGTGATTCATTTGGAGATTCTCTTGCAGCAAATACAATGAATGAAAGACCTTTATCCCAGTCTTTCTGATGTTCCAAACAGTATTTCTTGAGCATAGATTTGAGTGTTTGATGATATCTCTCCAACGCTCCTTGGGTCTGGGGATGGTAAGCTGAAGACGTGATCTGGGAGATGCCCAACTCTTTCAGAGACTGCTTGAAAACATTTGACATGAAATTACTTCCCCGGTCTGACTGTACCTCCTTGGGCAGACCAAACTTTGTGAAGAACCCTAGCATTTCCTTAACCACGTTCTTTGCTGAGATATTTCTAAGTGGAATGGCTTCAGGATAACGAGTAGCCATATCAATCAGGGTCAACACATAAGAAAATCCTGAAGAAGTCTTAGGAAGAGGGCCCACAATATCCACCAACACACGGGTGAAAGGCGCCTCAAAAGGAGGAATGGGAACTAGAGGTGCAACCTTTTCGGTCTGATTACACTTCCTCACAACTTGACAGGTGTGACAAGACTTACAATACCAGGAAACATCCCTGAAGATACCTGGCCAGTAGAAGAGTTTCAAAATGCGTGCCACAGTCTTCCTCACTCCAAGGTGTCCTGCCAAACTGGAATCATGAGCCACTCTAATGATATCCTGCCTACAAACACGAGGGATGACAACTTGATGTACAACCTCCCATTCACAGTCGGCTGATGCTGTTGGGGGTCTCCACTTCCTCATAAGTACTCCTGACTTTTCATAATAACAAGTAGAAGCACCGGCTGACTCTTCTTCACTGTAAGCAGAGTTAGCTAGACCTTTCAACTCAGGGTCAGCAACCTGCAACTCAACCAACTCTTGACGAGACAAATTATCAACACTACGGGGTACTGCCTCATCTGGTGAGTGGTCCAAATTAGCAAGAAAAGTGTCAGCTAGGATAACATCATCATCATCATTATCCTCTAAATCACCAGTAAATTTAGACTTAGCCCTAGTGACAGCACATGCAGGGAACACATCAGGGACACCACAATCCTGGGTCGCAGCCACTGGCTCATTAGACAACTGAGGAGCTGGACACACTTGACTTCCACCAATATCATTTCCAAGTCAGAAAGTTACACCTGACATTGGGAGTGTCTCAACCAACCCAACCATAACGGAACCATTAACAAAACCAGACTCTAAATTCACTCTGCACAGAGGGACAGAGAAGTAATTATTCCCTACACCTTGTAAGATTACAGTTTCATCAGAGGAATTAACATTAGAGCCTAGAACACTGGTCAGCATAAGGGATTGGCAAGCACCTGTATCACGATATATTTTAACTGATTTCCTGTCATTACTGTCCAGAGGACTGACAAAACCATCAGACAGGAAATTAGTACATGAACTCTTGAGAGTGTCACCCACGTTACTGCTCAAAAGAGGAGCTCCATCATGAGAATTTAAGTTACCCCTCAAAGCAGGTTCAGTTAACTCAGTTAAAGAATTCTGGGAAGTCTCAAGGGTGGACACTAGACCAATTGACTGAACATTTAAAGACTCCTTTTTGTTCACATCACGCTGTCTCCTGAAACATTTCTCCGTAGTATGACCAAGCTTACTACAATAAGTACATTTACTTTTCTGAAACCCAGAGGTGAAGCTGGTATTTACTTCCTGAGAAACATCATCTTTATTCTCCTTCCTGTTACCTGTAGTCTGAGTAGAGGCAACGTACTTACTCTCAGCTTTCCCTTTTTTTCTAGAATATCTCTTGTGAGTGAGAACATATTCATCAGCTAAAACTGCAGCATCAGACAAATTATCTATTCTTTTCTCATCAAGATATAGGCTTACATCTTTATAAATACACCTCTTGAAGTCCTCCAGCAAAATCATCTGCTTAAATTTACCAAAATCAGAATCCACATTCTTAGAATTTAACCACTGCTCTAACAGATCTTCTTTGATTTTTGCATACTCAACATGGGATTGCTTATCTTGCTTGTAAGTTGTCCTAAATTTTACTCTATAAGCTTCAGGAAGAAGCTCATAGGCCTTAAGAATCAAGCTCTTAACTACATCATAATTATCAGATTGATCCTGAGGCAAAGATGCATAAGTTACTTGAGCTTTACCGGTGAGAACAGTTTGAAGGAGTACTGGCCAATACTTTTTAGGCCAATTAAAACCTGTAGCTACCCTCTCAAACAACTGAAAGTACTTTGTTAAATCAGATTCATTAAAAGGAGGGACAAGTTTAACATTTTTAGCCACATCAAAATCATCAGAGCTAGATGATCCAGTTCCACCTTGTTTCATGCGATACTCATGGTCTGCCTGAATCCTGGCAAGTTCAACTTGGGATTTGATATAACAACAGGTACAGCCGTTGTTACAGAAGTTTGTGAGGAGATGGTAACTGGGAAAACAAAATGGGGATATATCAGTAGGTGAAATTTGTGGTTCTGTGAGAAAAAGGGCCAGAGAGAATATGGATTGAAGGAAAAAATGAACTGAGTTTAAATTTGTGCTAAGGCCACGTTTGTTGGTGAAGAATAAGGCCGCACTTTCACTTCTCCGCTGACAAGCATCATTGGAAATTGCAAGAGTCGCTGCCGGCAGAGTCACTTGATGGTTCTTGTCCGGCACCTGCAAGTAGTACTGCATCATCAGCATACAACAAATTTGAGATATTCCATCCATCACTAATCATTACCAGTGCCATCCCTCTCTCTATTACTCATGTTTTTACTTTTCTCATCACCCCATCCATATATATATATATATATATATATATATATATATATATATATATATATATATATATATATATATATATATTGTTACATAGCCTATGATTTCATCATCCTTTGTGTAATTCTAACGTACAGTATGCTGCATGTTTGATCACGAGCGTGTTCTACCTCACTCCCCCCTTCTAACCCTTATAGTAGAGTAAGTCGTTCTTTCTGTTGTTCAGAGCAGGATTGTCAACTCTTTGTCCCCTATGGCTTCATTTGCGCGTCCTTCTTACAAGTTGTATCAAGCTCTGCCGGCCCCTATATAATGAGCTCAGTCTCTGCATTAATTGCCACTTAGATCTACTCCTCATTTTGTTCACATCTCTGTCCTCCCCTGTACAGTTGTTATTATTTTTGTGAGCGCTCAGGAAGTCTCCAATCATCTACCTACTGTGTAATTTGAGTATAACTGTTATTACATTTTTTCTTGTACTGTATAGCATAAGGTGTTAATTCGTAGGCCTAGTAAGGTTTTTGTGATTCATATGTTTTGGGTGTCAGCCATTATTAATAATATTTTGTATCTGTAACAACATATCTTGCATTCACTGAGCATTATCCGGTTTTCTCATTTTATCAGGGTTGACTTAGATAAATTTACTCTTGCTAATTTCGTGTTAACAGAGGCTATTGCAGTTAACCATATATTTAACCTGTTTTTTGCCATTACATTATCCTTATGAGTCCTGAATGTTTAGTTGTTAGTTTGAGCATTAAACTTTAACTTGTAATTTTACCTAACTCTTTTGTTTTGAACCTGGAACTTTACGGGACAGTAGTGATTTTTAGTATTCTCACTTAAAGTATTCATTATCTCTCTCTGTTCCGTAACGCAAATTTGGCGACCTTGCCAGGATATTCAGGATATTATCATAAGGATATTGCTTGATATTTTGTGACTGATTTATTCATGATGTCTACTATTACTACTCTTGATGAAGCCAAAGATTTTTTGTCAAATGTGCAAACAGTGTGTGATGTAGAAAACAGAACAAAGAATGAACTTAAGCTTGTTGCTCAACAATTGGGAATTGCTGTTCGCTCTCATCATTCTAAAGATCAAATTGTTGACATGATTAATGAAAGCTTGTTTAATGTAACTCCTTCAAATGAGCAAACGCAGATTGAATTAGCTAAGTTACAGCTAGCCCTGCAGGAGGCTCGTGCTAAAGAGGCTGAATTTCAGGCAAATGCTCGTATTCAAGAGGCACAGGCACAGGCTCAGGCACAAATTGAACTAGCTAGGATTCAGGCAGACCATGAGTATCGCATGAAACAATGTGGAACTGGATCACCTAGCTCTGATGATTTTGATGTGGCTAAAAATGTTAAACTTGTCCCTCCTTTTAATGAATCTGATTTAACAAAGTATTTTCAGCTGTTTGAGAGGGTAGCTACAGGTTTTAATTGGCCCAAAAAGTATTGGCCAGTACTCCTTCAAACTGTTCTCACCGGTAAAGCTCAAGTAACTTATGCATCTTTGCCTCAGGATCAATCTGATAATTATGATGTAGTTAAGAGCTTGATTCTTAAGGCCTATGAGCTTGTTCCTGAAACCTATAGAGTAAAATTTTGGACAACTTATAAGCAAGATAAGCAATTCCATGTTGAGTATGCAAAAATCAAAGAAGATCTGTTAGAGCAGTGGTTAAATTCTAAGAATGTGGATTCTGATTTTCGTAAATTTAAGCAGATGATTTTGCTGGAGGACTTCAAGAGGTGTATTTATAAAGATGTAAGCCTATATCTTGATGAGAGAAGAATAGATAATTTGTCTGATGCTGCAGTTTTAGCTGATGAATATGTTCTCACTCACAAGAGATATTCTAGAGAAAAAAGGAAAGCTGAGAGTCAGTACGTTGCCTCTACTCAGAGTACAGGTAACAGGAAAGAGAATGAAGATGATGTTTCTCAGGAAGTAAATACCAGCTTCACCTCTAGATTTCAGAAAAGTAAATGTACTTATTGTAGAAAGCTTGGTCATACTACGGAGAAATGTTTCAGGAAACAGCGTGATGTGAACAAAAAGGAGTCTTTAAATATTCAGTCAATTGGTCTAGTGTCCACCCTTGAGAGTTCCCAGAATTCTTTAACTGAGTAAACTGAACCTGCTTTGAGGGGTAAATTAAATTCTCATGATGGAGCTCCTCTTTTGAGCAGTAACGTGGGTGACACTCTCAAGAGTTCATGTGCTAATTTCCTGTCTGATGGTTTTGTCAGTGACAGGAAATCAGTTAAAATATATTGTGATACAGGTGCTTGCCAATCCCTTATGCTGACCAGTGTTCTAGGCTCTAATGTTAATTCCTCTAATGAAACTGTAATCTTACAAGGTGTAGGGAATAATTACTTCTCTGTCCCTCTGTGCAGAGTGAATTTAGAGTCTGGTTTTGTTAATGGTTCCGTTATGGTTGGGTTGGTTGAGACATTCCCAATGTCAGGTGTAACTTTCTGACTTGGAAATGATATTGGTGGAAGTCAAGTGTGTCCAGCTCCTCAGTTGTCTAGTGAGGCAGTGGCTGCGACCCAGATGTCCCTGATGTGTTCTCTGCATGTGCTGTCACTTGGGCTAAGTCTAAAGTTACTGGTGACTTAGAGGATAATGATGATGATGATGTTATCCTAGCTGACTCTTTTCTTGCTAATTTGGACCACTCACCAGATGAGGCAGTACCCCGTAGTGTTGATAATTTGTCTCGTCAAGAGTTGGTTGAGTTGCAGGTTGCTGACCCTGAGTTGAAAGGTCTAGCTAACTCTGCTTGCAGAGAGGAAGAGTCAGCTGGTGCTTCTACTTGTTATTATATAAAGTCAGGAGTACTTATGAGGAAATGGAGACGCCCAACAGCATCAGCCGACTGTGAATGGGAGGTTGTACATCAAGTTGTCATCCCTCGTGTTTGTAGGCAGGATATCATTAGAGTGGCTCATGATTCCAGTTTGGCAGGACACCTTGGAGTGAGGAAGACTGGCACACATTTTGAAACACTTCTACTGGCCAGGTATCTTCAGGGATGTTTCCTGGTAATGTAAGTCTTGTCACACCTGTCAAGTTGTGGGGAAGTGTAATCAGACCGAAAAGGTTGCACCTCTAGTTCCCATTCCTCCTTTTGAGGCGCCATTCACCCGTGTGTTGGTGGATATTGTGGGCCCTCTTCCTAAGACTTCTTCAGGATTTTCTTATGTGTTGACCCTGATTGATATGGCTACTCGTTATCCTGAAGCCATTCCACTTAGAAATATCTCAGCAAAGAACGTGGTTAAGGAAATGCTAGGGTTCTTCACCAAGTTTGGTCTACCCAAGGAGGTACAGTCAGACCGGGGAAGTAATTTCATGTCAAATGTTTTCAAGCAGTCTCTGAAAGAGTTGGGCATCTCCCAGATCACGTCTTCAGCTTACCATCCCCAGACCCAAGGAGCGTTGGAGAGATATCATCAAACACTCAAATCGATGCTCAAGAAATACTGTTTGGAACATCAGAAAGACTGGGATAAAGGTCTTCCATTCGTTGTATTTGCCGCAAGAGAATCTCCAAATGAATCACTGGGCTTCTCACCCTTTGAACTACTGTTTGGCCATGAAGTAAGAGGACCCCTTAAGTTACTCAAGGAATGCTGGCTGTCGGAGGAAGATGACATCAACCTGCTGGAGTATGTGATGAAGTTCAAAGAACGGCTGTCCACTGCTTTACAGCTGGCGAGAGAGAATTTAGGAGCTGCTCAGGAGAAGATGAAGACTTGGTATGATAAGAAGTCCAGGTTACGCCACTTTCAGCCAGGAGATCAGGTTTTGATTCTGCTACCGGTGCATGGGCAACCTCTTCAAGCCAAGTTTAGTGGTCCTTATATCGTGGAGAAGAAACTCAGTGATGTCAACTATGTCATCGCCACACCAGATCGTAGAAAGAACAAGCAACTTTGTCACATCAACATGATAAAGTTATATCACAGGCGGGACGAAAATAACCAAGTCTGCACTGTAGCTGTTCCACCTGAGTCTGCAAGTGAAATTCTCCCATGCAGGATGAGCCTGAGTGATAGTTTGGGGAAGAATCCTGATATCATGAATGATCTCCAGACTAAGCTTTCTCATCTACCTCCCGAGGAAAGGCAGGAGTTTTCGGCATTACTGCAGGAGTACCCACAAGTTTTCCGTGCCACTCCAAGAAGAACCACTGTGTTGATGCATGATGTCGATGTTGGAGACGCAAAGCCAATTAAACTGCCTCCTTACCGTGTGAACCCAGTGAAAGTTCCTCTCATCCAGAAGGAGCTTGGCTACCTATTGGACCACAGGATGATTGAGCCCTGTCAGAGCGAGTGGAGTTCTCCTGTCACTCTAGTCCCTAAGCCAGGTGGGTCACAGCGGCTTTGCATCGACTACAGACGTGTTAATCAGATAACCAAAACAGACACTTACCCTCTCCCTCGCATGGAAGATTGCATAGACAAGATCGGAAAGGCTAGGTACATAAGTAAGTTTGATTTGTTAAAGGGATACTGGCAAGTACCTATGACTGAACGTGCTAGGGAGATCTCATGTTTTGTAACACTAGGAAAGACTTTTGCATGTTCTGTAATGCCATATGGTATGAAGAATGCAGCAGCCACATTTCAGAAGCTCATGAATGTTGTAACAGAGGGTTTGGCAGGGTGTGTTGTTTATATTGATGATGTATTAATCTTCAGTGACAACTGGAAAGATCACCTATGCCATGTCAGTAAATTTCTTGAGCGTTTGCTTCAGGCTAATCTTGTAGCTAATTTATCAAAGTGTGAGTTTGGTCAAGCTAAAGTTCAGTACCTTGGGTATGTAATTGGTGATGGACATGTTGCACCACCAGGAGCTAAGGTTCAGGTTATAAGTGATCTTCCCAGACCTAAAAGTAGGAAAGAGCTACAAAGATTTTTGGGAATGGTAGGTTATTACAGGAGATTTGTTCTTAACTTTTCAATTCTTGTATCACCACTTACAGACCTACTGAAAAAAGGAGTTAAATTTGTCTGGTCCGATAACTGTGAATCCTCTTTCAGCAAACTTAAAGCTATCCTGTTAAGTCACCCAGTGCTCGCTACTCCAAATTTTGCTAAGCCTTTTAAGATGGCCGTTGACGCAAGTGATACAGGAGCTGGGGCTGTTTTGCTGCTAGAGGATGATCAGGGTATTGAACACTCTGTATCTTATTACAGTAAGAAGTTCACTCCACCTCAAAGACTACTCAACTATTGAGAAAGAGCTTTTGGCCTTGATTTTGGGTTTACAGCATTTTTCATTTTATTTGTGTTCTGGTTTTGACCCACAGTCATTTATACCGATCATAACCCACTGAAATTCCTTAGTAAGTTTAAAGATAAAAATCAGAGATTGACAAGATGGAGTCTACTTCTTCAGGAGTATTCATTAGACATACAACATATCAAGGGGAAAGAAAATGTTATTGCAGATTGCTTATCTAGACTTTAGACAGATTGTTTTAGAGTAATACGAAATTTCCTTTGTAAATTTCTTTTTTCTTTGTGGGGAGGTGTTACAGAGCCTATGATTTCATCATCCTTTGTGTAATTCTAACGTACAGTATGCTGCATGTTTGATCACGAGCGTGTTCTACCTCACTCCCCCCTTCTAACCCTTATAGTAGAGTAAGTCGTTCTTTCTGTTGTTCAGATCAGGATTGTCAACTCTTTGTCCCCTATGGCTTCATTTGCGCGTCCTTCTTACAAGTTGTATCAAGCTCTGCCGGCCCCTATATAATGAGCTCAGTCTCTGCATTAACTGCCACTTAGATCTACTCCTCATTTTGTTCACATCTCTGTCCTCCCCTGTACAGTTATTATTTTTGTGAGCGCTCAGGAAGTCTCCAACCATCTAGCTGCTGTGTAATTTGAGTATAACTGTTATTACATTTTTTCTTGTACTGTATAGCGTAAGCTGTTAATTCGTAGGTCTAGTAAGGTTTTTGTGATTCATGTGTTTTGGGTGTCAGCCATTATTAATAATACTTTGTATCTGTAATAATATATCTTGCATTCACTGAGCATTATCCGGTTTTCTCATTTTATCAGGGCTGACTTAGATAAATTTACTCTTGCTAATTCCGTGTTAATAAAGGCTATTGCAGTTAGCCATATATTGAACCTGTTTTTTGCCATTACAATATCCTTATGAGTCCTGAATGTTTAGTTGTTAGTTTGAGCATTAAACTTTAACTTGTAATTTTACCTAACTCTTTTGTTTTGAACCTGGAACTTTACGGGACAGTAGTGATTTTTAGTATTCTCACTTAAAGTATTCATTATCTCTCTCTGTTCCGTAACAATATATATATATATATATATATATATATATATATATATATATATATATATATATATATATATATATATCAGGGTTGCCAGTTCGTGCCATAAATGGCATTTTTTGCCAGAAATCTCGTGTTTCCCGAAAAACTACCATTTTGGGGGGCACAAAATAATTGATGCCATAAAAGTGCCATAATTTGTAGCCGGTTTGCCATTTTGTGCCAGAAATTGCCAGAGATATCCAAATTTCTCTTGGGCATATTAAAAATTGAAATTAAAACTTAAAAACTCTCCACTGCCATTGTTTACATTTTTAAAATAATATAGGTAAGTACTCACCACTGAGACAGAGCGGCGACTCTTGGTGGAGAGTGTGACACGTCTGGCTGTACTGTAGATGTAAGGCTTAGCATATGTTATCATGTCCAGCTGCTTGCCCGCCTCACTCAGTGACAGTGCCTCAGCCTCTCTCTGACTGAGCAGTAAGACACAAGAATTTGTCAGACTCAGTCACCGTCTCTCGCTTACTTGAGATTCTGAGCTGCAGTAAAACATATGAAATGTATGGTTAATTTTCAGTTCTATTTTCATTTTTGCAAATTTCAAAAAGACTGCCATTTTCTTTTATTTTCTTGAATAAAGTATAGTATATCAAATATGTGGTTCATTTTCAGTTTTCTATTATAATTTTGTAACTGCCATAAAGACTGCCATTTTTCAAAACAGTTTACCAGAAAATGCCATAAATCACACTCACAGATGCCACATGCGTACTGCAAGACCTGGCAACCCTGATATATATATATATATATATATATATATATATATATATATATATATATATATATATATATATATATACTGTATATATATTGAGCAACCATGGGGACATCATACAACCTTGATGCACGCCCACACCAATCGTGAACCATTAACCCTCTCGCGAACCATAAGTTTTCAATAAGTTTTGATTCCACGCACAGAACCAAAATCTCGTTCAGGCCGGCACCATTCGCACGACAAGGAAAAAAAGTTCTATGGCCCATTTTACCCTCGGAAAGTGCTTATATTGTTATAAATCGTTTCCCATCAACTTCGTTGGTGTTTATGCTATCAGATAAGAAAAAAAACATAAAACAGATGAATAAATGTACAGAAATGAAGCCTGAATAAACCTTATTTACGTGAAAACTAGCTTCTAATAACTTCCCAACATCACCGTGAAAAATTTTTCCCGTGACACGCAGCTGCAAAGAACATGTCTATATGCAGAATTTCACGATCTTTCATCTGTGAAAATTTGAAGCTGATACGTCCAATAGGTTTCGAGTAAACCAAAGAAAACTACGAAAATCACCTAAAAACATCTGATTTGTGTATTATTTCGTATGTTGGTAATGACAATGTAACAAACATAAATGTAAATTCTATCCAGTTTTGTAGCCCAAAGGAAGCTTATGATATAATTCACAGTGTTATAACCATTATTGTTACGGAGAAAATGAATTTTGAAAAGTTACGATGGGTTGCATGCGGTTTGCTTGCTGTGACAGCTCATATGCTCAGCCCGTAGGCTATGTTCATTTTTCGTAACTTTTCCCCATTTATTTTCACACATGTTACTTTACAAAAGTTTGCATAGGAAATCATCAGCCTGATCAAGCTTTTTTCAGATTTTTCATGCGACCTATATTATACGAGTAAAATGACTGAGAATAGCATTGAAATGCACCACATTCTGCCAATGAGAAATATATAGTAAACACACAATTTATACCTTACAGTACAATAGTATAAAAACTAGACAAATAAGCTGGTTACTCAGGTCCTCTAGCAGTGTTGTAGTGTTTCTTGAGAGGAGATGGAGTTGCAGAGAGGAGGACAGGTACGATCACAGCCTGAGTGTGAGTGTGAGTATTTGTGATGTGTTAATGTCTGTGTGTGTGCGTGTGAGTGTCTGTCTGTTTGTGTGTCTATGCGTGCATGCGTGCGTGCGTGTGTGTGTGTGTGTGTGTGTGTGTGTGTGTGCAATGTAATTTACTGCTGTATGCTTTCATCAGTATGATACTGATGAAAGCACACTCCCGTGCAGAGCGGCACATCGCAAATAGGACATACATAGCTGGTGTCCCTCCTCTTGTTGAAGTAGCACAACACACACCGCAGCCTTTTCCTGTCGGGGATCCTCTCCAGGGTGTGGTGCAGAGTGGAGACCAAGCGTGTTCTATCGTCGATATATCGACGGCACTTGGACTGCTGTGCTCCTCATTCTCCTCACCTCCGTACTCCTGCTGGAGGTGCTGTAGCAGCAGCTGGCCAAGTAACTCCTGATGGGCCAGCTACTGCGGGAGGTGGAGAGGTGGTGGCAGTAAATGGAGGAGTTACTCCTGATGGGCCAGCTACTGCAGGAGGTGGAGCGATTGTTACAGGAGGTGGAGCTAGTGTTACAGGAGGAGCAGCGTGGTTGCAGGAGGTGGAGCGGAGGCTGCAGTTAATGTTGTGGTAGCTGTAGGTACAGGTGGTCGTCGGCGCAAGAGAAGGTCTGGGGCATGGTGAAGGTCATGACCCGATGCCAGCCACTCCTCTTCATGGAATGTCAGGAGTTTGTGACATATGTGCTCCTGGAATTCCAGGAGTGTCATAGGTCTCCGGGTGTCCTTCTTGTAGAGGGTGTAGGCATTGAATAGGGCCATGTGGATGAAATAAAAGGTCATTTTCTTTGTCCACTTGACCGTCCTCCTTTGGGCGGGGTAGTATTGGATCATCTGATCGAAATGATCCACCCCGCCCATATGCCGATTGTAGTCCACCACCATGACAGGCTTGTTCACTGTTTTCAGAATGTGGTGGAATCTCCCGTCTGGACCCTTGACCTTCCCATGCACCTGCTTAGGGACGGTGGTGTCGCTGTGGAAGATGGACACCATACTTATGATAGGTTTGTCCTTCCACAACAACACCATTACATTGCCCTTGTGTCTAGCTTCCACTCCATCATCAGGAAGGCTTTTAGGGCTGCTGATGTCCTGCAGCTCCCTTGGTGCTCCCCTTGCCAGTCGTACTGTGATACACACATTCACTCCGTCTGCAAAGAGGCGTTTGCACAGTGATACAGAGTTGTAAAAATTGTCCATATACAACTTGTATCCTTTGCCCTTCAAAGGTTCAATGAGGCCCCTGTGTATACTTCCAAATTCCAAATGTAACCACTCCTTGCCTCAGCCAAGATGTATAGTTTTATGGCATACTTTTGGGGCTTCATAGGGTTATATACATGAAAGGAGTGCCGCCCCTTCCAACCCAGAGATCCCTCATCCAGGCTAAGATATTCACCAGGAATGTAAACCTCCTTGAACCTCTGAAGGAGATACTCCGTCACTATGCGAATCCTTATCAGCCGGTCCTGATTGCCCTTGGGTATGGCGAGACTAATGAAAGCATGAAAGTGCTTCAGGATGGCTCTGAAGCACTTTCCACTCATAGCTCGCCAAAATATGGGGTAATCGTGAACCTCTGATGAATGCCAATAGTTTCTTATGGTTGACAGTTCACAAATTCCCTTAAGAAAGTACAACCCAAGCCATTTTCTCTTCGTTGCTGAGTTATGAAACATCTAATGCAGTCCCCAGAAACGTGGCATATTTAATTGTTTCGATCAGTTAGGTGAGTAACTCCCTGGTAAAAAAAAGTTGGAAGTATTGGAATGGTGTGGTTGGTGTTGCTACTCTCAAACCTGGGGTGTCAGTGAAGGGGCCAGCACTGGGTGTAAATGACCCAGGACTTCAAGCTTCCTCCTGACGGTCACCACCTGGGGAAATGCTTGGCCGTGTACGTGTGTGCCACACACGACACCGAGACAGACGACTACCTCTCGGCCACCCACCACTACCTCGCCTAGGCCCACGCCGCTCTTGTCTTTGTGGTGGCGAGGGAGATAGTGATGATGATTGTGTTGATGATAGCTGGGTGGATGAAGGTTCAGGTGATCCTAGTGATGGAGATGGTTGTGGTGATGGTTGTGATGAAGATGGTTGTGGTGGTGATGGTTGTGGTGAAGTCGGTTGTGGAGGAGATGGTTGTGGTGGTGCTGCTGCTGCTGATGATGATGCTTATATTCAGGGAGAATAAAGTCTGAAGGGGACAGTGACTTTCAAGACTTAGCTGGGGAAGATGATATAGAAATATCTTGGCTGGGTGGTGAGATGCAGGTGGGTTGAAGTGTGGTGAGTGTAGGGTGACTGTGGGGGGAAAGAGGTCAGTGTTTGCAGTGACTGTGGTCAGTGTTTTCCAGACTTAGCTGGGGAAGATTATACAGAAATATCTTGGATGGGTGGTGAGATGCGGGCAGATTGAAGTGTGGTGAGAGTGTAGGGTGACTGTGGGGGGAAAGACGTCAGTGTTTGCAGTGGGGGGGTGGATGATAAGTGGCGATAACGCGGCTCAGTCTCCAGGGTCGGGATGCTTTCAGTGGTGGCTGGCCTGACACCAATGGTGGCAAGAGTGGTGGTGGTGAAGGCAGTGGTGCAGAGGGGGGACAGGAATGATGGTAGGGATGGTGGTGGTCTCTGAGAAGGTGACAGATGTCGTCTGAGTGATGGCAGTAGGAGTGGTAGTAGCACCAGTCGTGGCAGTGGTGAAAGGACCAGTGGTGGCAGTGGTGAAAGGAATTGTGGTAGTGATGGTGCTACTACCACTCTCTACAGTGCTTATCACAGCAGCTGCGACCGTGGGTTTGCCCTCATCACCTGTAGGGTCATGTTTCACCCTCGCTTTCCTGCTCCTCACTCTCTTCTCAACACATTTACTTTCCCCTTCACTTTGACTTTCACTGCCTTCTTCACTCTCACTTCCACTGAATAAGTATTTCATATATCCTTCCTCCGACAGGCCCTCGCGAGACATTTTTCTGGCTTATAATGTAAAAAATGTAAGAACAGCAAGGGAACGGTAAAGTCGGTTTGAAATTTTCACATCTGGCTTTCTCTGAAAATATATAACAAACACTTATAAACATTCTTCACAAGCACACTGCACTATATACAACACAGTATCACTATACACACGTAAAGTATGGATGGTGCGGTAGTAGCCAAACGCAGGTTTAAATGCGCGGCCAGGTGCTCACACACCCTCCCAGCCTGACTGATGGAACAATACTGAGCTAAATATAGGCTACTTACCCTTCTGATAAGCTCCTGGCTGTTGCCATACATTTCCCCTGGACCTGGCAACCCTCAGCTTTGACTCAACTAAATTTGACGCAAATCCATCCAGATGAAAAGCTTCTATGACCATTTATAGGGAAGTTGCATCATCGGTTACTCTTCAGATTACAAGGATTATGACTCGCATTGTGTCATCTTGCGCGAGGGGGTTAACCCGTGCACATGCTTCACTACCATCACAAAAACTCTTGATGGCAACTAGCAGTTTACCATCTACACCATACAAGTGCAAAACCATCCAAAATACTTTTTTCCAGGCCCATGAATGCCATAAACACCTTATAGTCCTTCTCACAACCCTTCTCCACTGTCTGTCTCACTGCAAATATTTGATCCATACATCCTCTCCCATCCATAAAGCCACTCTGTTCATCTCTCGCTATGACTTCTGATATCTCTCTTTCTCTATGATCTATCTATCTATCTATTGCCAGACACTTTAATCCCATAGGGGTGGCCACAAACATATCGCCCCCATGTCGCCCTGTCCCCCGCCATTTCATTGCCATGCTCCCAGCTCACACTCCCCTCCCTCATATACCTCTCTACTCCATCCCTCCACCTTATCATTGGCCTCCCCCTCCCTCTCCCCCCCTCCACCTCACTCACATTCACTCTTCTTGTCAGTCTCTCACCCTCTATCCTCTCCACATGTCCAAACCACCTCAGTGTGTTTTCCTACCACTTCTTATCACATCCACATCCATACCACAATGCTCCTTCACTTCCTCATTTGTCATTCTGTCTCTCCAAGTGACTCCAAATGCACCTCTCAAATAACTCATTTCCATTGCTCTCACTCTTGATGTGTGTACTTCCAACAAGGTCCAAGCTTCACTTCCATACATTAGAGTTGGTATCACAATGGTGTCATGTAGTAACTTTTTCACTTCCATGCGCACTTCCCCGTTTTTTATCACTGCTTTCAATGAACTAGCAACCTTCCCCATTGCACCCTTTCAAGCACTTCATCTTCTAAACTTCCATCCTTACTCATCACACTACCCAAGTACTTAAACGCACTCACACTTTCCATTTCCTTTTCATCCAGCCTCACTGTACATTCACTGACTTCACTTCTCTCGAAGACCATAACTTTACTCTTCCCTAGATTCACCTTTAGATTCCATTTCTTACACACTCTCCCAAAGTTATCCACCAAGCCTTGCAGCTCCCCTTTGTCTTCACTTAACAACAGAGTATCATTTGCAAACAACAGTACAGGTAGTTTCCAAACACTGCCTTCTCTCACTAGGGCCACTCCAACATCCACTGCCCTACCTTTTATCTCTTTTATAACCCCATCCATATACACATTGAACAACAATGGAGACATGACGCATCCTTGTTTCAATCCAATCTTCAAATAGAAAAATTCACTCAGCTCACTATCCACACGCACTGCAGCCTTAGCACCCTCATACATACTCTTCACGGCCTTCAACAACTTCCCATCTACTTTTCTCTATAATAATTCTTCCATATACCTTTCCTACCACACTCAATAAAATCATGCTACGATAATTCTTGCACTCACTTCGCTCACCTTTATTTTTGTTCAGGGGTATAATCACAGCCTTTTTCCACTCTGGTGGCATAGTTTCACTCATCAGTGCCTTCTTATATACAGTATCTCCAACAAGCACGTCATTCCACTCTCTCCACTACAGTTACCTTCATAGAACTTCCCACCATCCTAGTTCAAATTTTGCCAACACCTTCCAAGAGTTAAACATATGTCTGGATGCAGAATTTAATGAGCTTTCTCGTGGACTGTGCGGAATTTCGAAACGACCAATAGTAGTCGAAGAAATCACAAAAAACTTTGAACCATTGACGAGTCACTGTTCTCACCACAAAGGAGGGTAGGGATTGAGGGAGTGAGGGGAGGGAGCCAGGAGGGTATGGAGGAGGGATGGGAGGGGGGAGAGAAGCGAGACTATGGGAAGGATTCTCCCCCTTCTGTCGACAGGTGGACGGGCGCTTTTACTGTACATTTACTCGTGGCTTGTAGTCTGTTAGACACTGAGTGGCCATGCAGAAACACAACTCACCATTTCGACCTTCAATAAAGAGGGGGACGGCAGCTGTTGCTGAACATGTACTCGTGGCTTGTGGTCTGTGTTCAATGAAGGTGGCTGTTGGGAAAGACTTACAGTAGCTCCCGTGGCCTTGCAATATTAGACATTCGGTGGGGAATGCATACGAACATTTTGACACTGCTTGCAGGTTACAGTCATATTACTCGGGTGCTAGAGGTTTGTTAGGAGTTACAGGATGAGCGTGCAACTTTTATCACTCAGTACAGGGGCGGACGGACATTTTAGCTCTGGTTGTGGATTACAGACTACTTCCCACTCACAGCTCAAGCCCAGCAGCCACGATTCTGAATGTCTGAACATTCGGGCAGCCGGCCGAAATTCTCTGGGAATATTATGTCCGAATAATAGCGAGTAAATTCGGATAATTGTTTAATAGAGCCAAGGCCCAGCATCCAGATAATGAACATGTCCAGATACTGAGCGTCTGGATAAATGACTGACTGATATATATATATATATATATATATATATATACACACACACACACATCTATTCATCCCTCATCCAATCCTACGTTGCCCCATGAGGAGCGTAGGAGCCCAGGGCTAGGCAAGTTGGTCCTGACATTTAAGATGAGAGTGACTAGCTAACTCACCCCTGAGTGGCATTACGTGAGCAATAACCCCAATCACCCCTTCGAAATAAACCTTCACTATCTCAATCCGATTGGAGTGCCACACTTACCCATTAAACCACCAGGTGGCATAATTTGGTTATATGGTTACCACCCAGCAGAGTAAATGGTTTCCTGGTGTACAGGAAACCATTCGGCTTGTCACTCAGTGTAGAGTCACCTACAGGCAGAAGGAACTGGAAAGAATGAAGGAAAGAAAGACAAAAGAGGGAATGTAAAGTCACCTGTAGACAGAAGGACAAAGAAAAAATGAAGTAAAGAAAGACAGAAGAGGAAAGAAGGAAAGGAGGAGAGAAAAGGGCAGAATCCCGAGAGCAGCATTATATCGAATAAGTGGATGGTAAGCACCCCCACCTACCACTATAAGTATATATATATATATATATATATATATATATATATATATATATATATATATATATATATATATATATATATATATATATATTGTTACATAGCCTATGATTTCATCATCCTTTGTGTAATTTTAATGCACAGTATGCTGTATGTTTGATCACGAGCGTGTTCTGCTTCAGTCCCCCCCTTCTACCGTTATAGTAGAGTAAGTCGTCCTTTCTGTTGTTCAGAGCGGGATTGTCAGCTCTTTGTCCCCATGGCTTCATTTGCGCGTCCTTCTTACAAGTTGTATCAAGCTCTGCTGGCCCCTATATAATGAGCTCAGTTTCTGCATCATTGCCACATAGATCTACTCCTCATTTTGTTCACATCTCTGTCCTCCCCTGTACAGTTATTATTATTGAGAGTGCTCAGGAAGTCTCCAACCATCTAGCAGCTGTGTAATTTGAGTATAACTGTTATTGCATTTTTTCCTTGTACTGTATAGCATAAGGTGTTGATTTGTAGGCCTAGTGAGGTTTTTTGTGTAATTTATGTAGGATTCATTTTGTCAGCCAGTCTTAATACTATTTTGTATCTGTAATAATTTATCTTGCATTAACTGAGCATTACCCAGTGTATTTTCATTTTATCAGGGCTGACTTAGGTAAATTTACTCTTGCTAATTTCATGTTAATGGAGGCTATTGCAGTTAATCATATATTTAACCTGTTTTTTGCCATTACATTATCCTTATGAGTCCTGAATGTTTTGTTGTTAGTTTGAGCATTAAACTTAACTTGTAATTTTACCTAACTCTTTTTGTTTGAACTTGGAACTTTACGGGACAGTAGTGATTTTTAGTGTTCTCACTTAGAGTGTACATTATCTTTCTCTGTTCCGTAACATAAATTTGGCGACCTCTTATCAGGATATTCAGGATATTACCATAAGGATATTGCTTGATATTTTGTGACTGTGATTTATTCATGATGTCTACTATTCCTACACTTGATGAAGCCAAAGATTTTTTGTCAAATGTGCAAACAGTGTGTGATGTAGAAAACAGAACAAAGAATGAACTTAAGCTTGTTGCTCAACAATTGGGAATTGCTGTTCGCTCTCATCATTCTAAAGATCAAATTGTTGACATGATTAATGAAAGCTTGTTTAATGTAACTCCTCCAAATGAGCAAACGCAGATTGAATTAGCTAAGTTACAGCTAGCCCTGCAGGAGGCTCAGGCTAAGGAGGCGGAGTCTCGTGTTAAGGAGGCTGAATTTCAAGCACGTGCTAAGGAGGCTGAGTCTCAGGCTAAGGAGGCGGAATCTCAGGCTCGGATTCAGGAGGCACAGATACAGACACAATATGCAGTTGACACTATTTTAAATTTCACTTCATCCAGTTTTGATTACTCATTGTATAAACTAAATTGTCAAAATATTATCAAATATATCTGTGTAGTCTATCTGTCCCCCAATGCATGTTCGGAACCCAATGTATTTGATTCCATATCCACACATTAACCTTAACCTTGCCCTTAGCACCGAAATTACCATTTTGAGTGATTTTGACATACGTAATGTTGTTATTGCATTCTACCAGGACTGACGATGCTGGTCTGGAGTGCGAGCTATTTTCAGAATCGTTTAATCTCACCCAGCTGGTAAAACAACCAACCTAAATACCTGATAATCCTGACCACAATGCCCATCTCTTGGATTTATTCTTGACAAATAGTCAGGATCAATACAGGATAGAGGTACTCTCACCACTTGGATCCTCTGACCACAATCTCATCAAAGCCTCATTAGTTAACCCCCTCACACCTCCATGTTCTGAACCTGTCAGGGTGACCCAATGGCAATTTGATAGGGCAAACTGGGATGGATTTAGAATTTATCTTGCTGACATTCCATGGCAGTCTTTCTTCCTTAGTGATCCCAATTCTACCCAGTCCCACATTTGCGACTTAATACTAACTGGTATGGATTTATTCATACCAAGTCAACAGTTCACTAAAAGATCGAACTCTCCAAAATGGTTTGATGGCAACTGTGCCAGAGCAACAGCCCAAAAGTCATTAGCATATAACTCATACTTAAAATAAAAAACATATGAATCACACTCTCAATTTAAAATTGCTAGAAATCATGCAAAAGCTGTTGTAACTTGCAATTCTTTGGTGATAGAAACTCCGTGTACAAACAGCTAGATAAGGAGTTTATTACAAGCTCACAGTAAAACAGTCTGCCCTTGTTGAATGTCTGCTAAGAACTGATGCAATAACGCCGTCTTCAGGCGTGGGAGAGCATGCTGACCTAGCAAATTTAGTGGGGGCATGTATGCATTGGGGGGGAACATATATACATCGGGGGTAGACATATTGTGGAGGGGGTACACTACTCCCCCGGGTAGCTGAGATGGTGTCTCCTGACACCAGGAGGTAAATGGTGGGTGATTATAGTAGTAAGGTAGGACCGGGGAGGTTTGTACAAGGGATAAGTATGATACAGGGGCAGTAGGGGAGACATGGCCATGTTGAGGGGAGGGAATTAGAAGGATATATACATATAAGATATACAAGGAATAATAGGTACAAATCCAGTAAGGGTCGAAGGGATATATGAACATAATGGGAATTACACAATAATAGTTTGAAACATGATAAACAAGGAGTAGATATGAGAGTTCTATTGTTGTTCTTCCTTCATTTTTTTTGTTTTTTTGTGGATTTTCTGTAGGACACACTGTCACTGAGTAATGCAGGAAAGAAATACCATCATTTTCTAGTAGGCAGAGTGCTGTTTACAGTTTGGTTAAATGGTAGATGGCAATGGTAGTCACGGAATGTGAGGGCACTAAGTACGGGGAGTTTCTACGTTGTGGGTAGGGCGTACTATGCCGGTAGCGACTCTGATTTCCTGGAGTCGACGTTCCATTTTTCTGACACAACAATGCACTGCACAGATGATGAGTAGAAAACCTATGAAAGCGATAACCACAGGGGGAAACACAACTGTCGGATGAACCCATGAACGGCTGAAGGCCAGAGAAAATTGATCCATAATGAAATCACCGTCATTGAGGAAGGTGAGCATGCGCAAGTGAGGGGAGGTGATGGTAATGTTGGCAGATGGTAGGGTTGAAGGCATGTCGATTGGTTGAAAGATGTCATAGGAGTGTTTACGAACAGCTTGGTGATAGCGAGTGGTGTAAATGATGACGGACTCTGATTTGACGGTACAATAGTCAGGTGCTTTGTAGAGACCACTAGCGGGGACGGAGCGAACGGAAGAACCAGGACACATGATTGTGACAGAGATGGGAACAGCAAAGAAGAAGTACTGGACATGGTTGAGGTGAGCATGGTGGACCGGGAGGTCAGGAGCTGGGACAAAAGAACAGGCCGAGTAGATGGAATGGTTGCGAACTAAAGCAGACTCACAGGGTGTAGCACTGCTAGGGAAGATAGCGAAAAGGTGGGTAGCACAGAGACGAGAGGTCGGAGTAAGGGAGGAACATTGCTGGAGGTCTGTGGAAGAAAGGAAGGCAACAGAAAGATGATCATGGGAGAGGAGGAAATATTCTGAAGGAACAGATACCTGTAACAAGAAGTTGTTGAGGCGGAAAGGGAAGGGAATGATGTGGAAAAGGTTAAAGGTTATGGCAGAACGGAGAGGAATATGGACGACGACGTATGTAGTGAGAAGAGTGGCTTCGAGAACAGGATAATAATATTCAAGGGAGGAGTAAGGGAGGACTGGGGAGAGACCGAAGGTGGAGTGAGCCCATTCCAGGACAGAACGGAGAGCTGAGACAGGTACTAAGTCGGCAGTGACACGTCCATTGATAGCATCGACCAGGATACGAACCAAGGTAGAGACTTGAGACAGGAGAGAGTCAACGGCCAGTTGGAGATTATCCATGTTGAGTTTGAGGTAGAAGAACTGGGAGATAACGTTGAGATCTGAAAGGTGGCGTTGTAAGATATCGGTGAAATTGTTTAGAGTGGACGTGACTTCATTGAGTTGGGTTGTGAGCTTCTGTAACATAGTGTGTTGGATTTAAATGACTCGGCGTTGTGATTCTAGGGCTGAAGCTAAATGAGTGAGATCAGATTGGAAGCCAGAATTGTCACGGGCTGTAGCAACGCCAAATAAGCCACTCAGAACCTCACCGCCGAAGGCGAAGAAACCTCGTTTCACACGAGAACGACCCACGGGTGTCTGAATGGAAAATGTGTCATTGAGCTCAGTGAATCTGTTACTTATGTATTGCAATTGCCAGGAGAGTGGGAGGAAAAGGTTATAGAGATACTCATTCGGGTTGTGTGTCCCCATGAGGGCCGTGAGATGGTTCCTGATTCCGTGGAGCTGGTGCGTGTAGGCAGGTAGGGCAATGGCTACGTCGGCCAGGGGCGCAAGATCGTAGCGCAAGGAGACCTCGCCTCCTGAGCCGACCAAGGCCCCGGGACGTACTCCACCATCGTCCTGACCTGACCCAGACCCCAGGAGGGTCAGCACTGCCAGCAGGGAGATCGCTAACATCGTACCTAGAAAATCAGGGTAGAGTTAATGGGGGAGGTCGTGAAGAGGTTGATGGGCAGAGCGCAGTTTGGACCGATATTGATTGATTGATGAATGAGCAGGTGGAGATGGAGAGGAAGGAGACTGAGGGATAGGTGGAGACAAAGTAGACTGAGGGATGGGAGGAGGGGAAGAGGGGGCAGGAGGTTGTGTAAGTGACTCTTCCAACACGAGGCCACGGGGTGCTCGCTTTAAGTCATCGACGTGGACCCATCTGGTGTCCCTAGTGGACAGGTCCTGGAGGTGAAATTTGTTGCCTTGTCGAGTGAGGACGCAGTGGGGCCCTGTAAATTTGTCATCCAACTTAGAGGAACGCGTATGGGAATGGGCAAAGACAAGATCGCCTACATTGATAGTGATAGGAGAGGCGGACTTATGTTGGCGCTGCAGCATGTCCTCCTGAGAGGAAGCCAAAGTGGATTGGACATACTGGTGGACTGTCTGGAAGTTGGCCAATTTTAGTTTAACATAATCATCCATGTTGTAGATGGGTTCTGGCTTTGAGGATAAGAGAGAGTATGGGAGGTCCTTGTCAAAACCAAAGAGGACGAAGAAGGGAGATTCAGCAATGGATGCATTGATGGAACTATTGATGGAGGATGCCACTTGGGGAATCCAGTCATCCCAGGACGAACTATGGGAGCCTAGATGTCTGAGGCACTCTAAGATTTTACGGTTGTGGCGTTCTACAAGGCCATTAGAAGCCGGATGGTTAGGCACGACATTGCACTTACTGATATGAAAGTGGCGACAGATCTCATCGAGAAGGCTATTGTTGAACTCTGTACCGTTATCAGTAAGAATGGTATGAGGGGTACTGAACGGGCAAATTACGTGATCTACAAGGGCACGTGCAACGCTCTTCGCGGTCTTGTCAGAGAGGGGAACGAGGACACAGTAGCGGGAGAAGTGGTCGACCGCTACGAACAAGTACTCAGCGCCAGATTCTGTGAGAGGTAGTTTTAAGAGATCGGTTGAGACAGTTTCCCATGGTCGTGATGGGATTGGGTATTGTAAGAGAGGTGCTGGTAAGCCGGTTGATCCTTTGTGGCGGTGGCAGGAGAGGCAAGAGTCACAGTGGGCATTGATATCGCGGCGCATGGTTGGCCAATAGTATTTGAGACGTGCTTGGCGCAAGCATCGGTCTTTACCTGGATGGGAAGCCTGAGGGGTATTATGAACAATATGAAGAACCTTTGGTATCAGGGCAGTGGGGACAACAAGTTGGCGTACTTCGCGATTGGGCATATCTTTGCCTGTTAGCAGTGTTTTCCTGTACAAGAGATCATCATCTAGCATGAACTCATCTAGTGATACTGGCAGAGTAGGTAAGGTCGAGGCATCGCCAGATTCTAGGAAATAAATGACTTTGGACCACATGGGGTCTTGGCGTTGAAAGTTTCGAACAACGTCTGACGTTAGTGTAGTGTTTGCAGTTACTTCAGGCTGCAGTGATGTTATAGCTGCTGCTACCTGACGTGAGAGTGCGTCTGCGACTACATTCAACTTGCCTGGTTCATATTGAAAAGTGGGATTAAAGTCCTGGATGATGACAGACCATCTAGCTAACCTACCTGTTAGGTTGCGATTTTTGAACAAATCACATAGTGGAAGGTGGTCTGTTTTGATATGCACTGGATAACCATAGACGATATCTCTGAAATGTTTCAAGGACCAGATTACCGCAAGTGCTTCGAGATCTGTGACACTGTAGTTACGTTCAGCGGTTGTAAGGGTGCGACTAGCATACGCTATTACGCGCTTCCTTGATGCTTCATCGAGTTGCATCAAAACGGCACCAAGTCCAGTGCCTGAGGCGTCTGTGCAGAGAAGGAATGGTGTGGCATAATCAGGGAATGCTAGAATAGGGGCATTTACAAGAGCTGTCTTTAGCTTTTGGAAAGCCTGTGACTGGTCGTTAGTCCAAACAAAGGGCACATTCTGCTTGAGTAAGTGGGTCAGAGGAGCAGCGATCTTCGCGTAATCGCGGATAAAGCGACGATAATAGCCACTGAGGCCCAGGAAACTTCGTACAGCGTCGGTAGTGGTAGGTTCTGGGAAGTTAATGATCACCTTAGTTTTATCCTCATTAGTATGAATGCCTTGTGCATCTACGACATGGCCTAGGAATTTGATTTTCTTTCGCAGGAAGTCACATTTACTGAGATTGATTTTCAGGCCTGCGAGCTGGAGGCGTTCAAAGACTTGCTGGAGTTTGGTAAAATGATCAGGGATGGATTTACTCACAACAATGATATCATCTAGGTAAGCAAAAAGAGAGTGTCCCATCATACCGCTGAAGACTGAATGGATAAGTCGCATGAACACGGAAGGAGCATTTCTCAGACCAAAAGGGAGTCTCTTAAACTGAAAATGTCTGGAAGGGGTGCTAAAGGCTGTGACTGGGCGAGAGAACTCTTCCATTTCGACCTGCCAGTACCCGCTGAGGAGGTCTAAAGATGAAAAGACTACGTTATTTTCACCAAGGGATTCTAGCAAATCAGTGAGGACAGGTAATGGGAAACGGTCTGGAACGGTGACAGAATTGACCTTACGATAATCGACTACTGGTCTAAAGTTGCCGTCCTTCTTTGGTACTAAGAAAAGTGGGCTATTCCATGGACTGACGGAGGGTTCAATAATGTCCTGGTCTAACATGTTCTGTACCATTTGATCTGTTTCCTTTCTCTGGCTGTGAGGCAATCGATACGCTGGTATGTAAATCGGCTGAGTTCCTGGGAGTAGTTCAATCGTATGTTTGACAAGGTCTGTTCTACCCATCGGTTCACCGGGTAAGGCAACCACGTTTCTGTACGAGGTCAGAAGGTCGAGGAGTTGAGGCATATGTTCTGGGAAATCTGTGCAAGTGAGATGTGAGAGCATATCGGGTGAATGCGTCGGCGCAGATCCCGTAGAGTTAATAGTACATACACCGATTGGCGTATCATCAGTCTGAACAGTAGGAATTGAGGAATCCTGGCACACCTTTACGGCCGCTGGGTATACTAGGAAGTCTCCAATCTTTACACCACTTTTAAGTTTTAGTGGAGCATTTGTGACATTGAGCAAGTACAGGTAGCATAAACTGTCCTCTAAGACTGTACACCACGCTGACTCATAAGTCAAGCCATTCACACAACACGTCTCAGGTAGGGTTAGTACATCCACTCCTTCTTTCGCACCGGCAACACAAACAGAGACTTTGGTGAACTCATGCGGTAACAAAATTGTGCACGTATTCGTTACTGCACGTTTCGTCTCTGCATGTTGGAGAAGATCATTCAGACTGTGTGAGGTAGGTAACTGAGACATGTCTGAGTCAGCGATAGTGATGTCGAGAGAGGATGTAAGAGCCATGTTCGAGGGCTGAGATGATGTATCAGGAGACATTGAGGAATTTATGTCCTTGCTCGCAGTCAGTAAAGGAATGATCTCTGTATTCTCAGATGATGAGAGTGGTGGTTTGGGCTGGGTTGGACTTTTTGGCAGTGATAGGGACAGAGGGAATTGAAGGACTGACTTGATCGTAAGAACAGGACGGGGACATTCCATAGTGTAAACTGGGAATCCAGAAATGTCTATACTACCACAAGCAGGTAATAATGCAATGGAATGTCGTGCCATGGTGGAGAAACCAATAAGGGCATCTGCGGGATACTGCAAGTCATTAGTGACATGAAATTCAATGAGGATAGGGGGCAAAGCTCTGTGGAGTTTGACTTCAAGGGTGGCCCTTCCCTTAACCTTAAACTCTGAGCCGTTAACACCACATAGGCGAATGTCTGGTGCTTCTAGGAAACTGACGTGGCTGTGATGGCGATGAATAATTTGTAAGGAATTTTCGGAGATGAGATTTACTATAGATCCTGTGTCCAAGAAGAATGACGTTGGTATGTCATGACTGCTTCCGAGAATGACTAAACCCGAGGATGTTATGGGACCTACATGGCGGATGGGGAGTTGGGTTTCTGGTTCTACGTGATATTGGTCCGATACGGGCGCGGCGCTTCCCCCGACTGTGGGCGGTTGAGGTAACGACATTCCTCAGTGGTGTGAGTCGTGCTTGATTTGTGGTATTTGCAGTGTGGACGACGTGAGCGGGAAAGCGTACGCTGTCTGGTTTGGGAGTGAGGACGTCTGTATGTACGGTCGCAACTGGATGCTCGATGTCCAGGATGACCACAGTACCAGCAAAGAATCGAAGATTGTCTGTTCCGTCGGGCGCTAGATTGATCACGACCTGCGGTAGGAGAGCGATGTGTGGCAGGTCTGCCGCGTGTGGTGGGACGGGAGCGAGATTGGTCTGGGGTAGTGGAGGTGTGACAGACTGAGGAGGCCAAGGGTTGGGTGGTGCCCTGACGTGTGTAGTTCGATCCTGTTCTTTCATGAATGGCTTTAGTGACCTGAATAATTTTATCTCCTGGATTGAAACCGATTTCCAAGGCTAGCTCTCGCTGTTTAGGAGTAAGCCAGTGAAGGAATCTGAGGTAACCAATTAAGTCAGCAAAGTTGGTGAGTGAAAGCATTGGAACGCCATTCTTGTCTTCTAACCATTTCGTGCCTACCAGTAATTGGAGCATCTCGCTACTAGTTGCTTTCATGGCGGCAGCAGCTTCGCGGAGCTTGGCATATTGCGCTGGGACGCGCAAGTCCTCATCTAGTTGGTTTAGGAGATTAATGAATCCCATGAGAGACGCGGTATTTGAATGCTGGCAACAAAGGCTGATGAGTTCCATACGAAAATCAGCAAAGGTACGAATGCTATCGAAATGTCCTGCACGGATCGCGGATCCGATGTCTGATTTACCGTGATGCAAGCGACCGAGGAGGTAAGCTACTTTGAGCGATTCCTCGGTAATTTGTCTATTATTTATTTCGATTTCGACTTCTCTGAGGAAATCATAGACAGACCAAGTTGGGTCCTGGCTGGTAAATTTGGGACGATTGGCATCGTCGAGATAGAGAGACTGTGGAGGGTTGGCCATGGCTGGAAGTGCAGAAGTGGCGGCAGTAGAGGTGTGGGAGAGAGAAAAGGTAGTGGCAGTTAAGGGCGAGGAAGACGGGGTATGAAGGGAGGCAGGAGAAGTAACGACAGTGGAAGGAGTAGAGGAAGAAGAAGGGAGAGTAGAGGCAGGAGTAGAGGAGGAGGTATCTGGATTTACGAGGGTATGACGGGTAGTAAGTGATTCTGCGGGAAGTGAAACGGGAGTCTCAGGTACAGGGCGGTGGTACTCTTTGCCACTTCGTAAATGAGTGATTGTGTTAGAGTCGGCAGACGGGGTATGAGCAGGTGATGTTTCCGGGTCGAGAGGGCTGGTGGTAAGCAGTTGACGGGGAAAGTATGACATTTAATGCGGCAATGGAAGATGAAAGGATGAAGATGGATACGGAGGTGGAAATGTATAAATAACAATGAGAGAATGGAATACACTAGGTGTGAAAATGAATGAAGGTGCGGGCATGGATGGTTTAAATAAAATGCGAAGGATGAGATGGATAATAAATAATGTAGGTGAAGATGAAAACGGGGCAATGGAAATGAGATGGAATATTTACAATAACCAATCTGTAGAGAAAATCGAGGATAATCTCTATAGAAAGGAAAGATATACTATAGTTACACAGTAGAAACGGGAGGGTCGAGATGTATGACATGCAGGGTGGCTGGGCGTAGCTGGGCTGGGGCGGGGCGGGGCGGGGCGGGGCGACGGGGCGGGGCTGGGCGGGGCTGGGCTGCGGGGTAGAGACAGCTGGGCGGAGAGGAGAGGAGACGCCGCGATGAATCACCGGCAGGGAGTGGCGGTCTTAGGAGGCTCCTTAATGCAGACCAGATGCGGGCGACGGCGGAGGCCGGTAGTGGGTGGTGAGGCAGATGTCGGCGCAAGGCAGGTGTAGAGCTGGTGAATTGCAAATGCAGAGAATGGTGGTGGGCAGACAGCGGGCAGACAGTGATAAGTGGCACCGTGGGGGCAGGAGCTATGATGAGTCCGGAACAGGTGCTGGGAACAGGTGCAACAGGTGCGTAGGCCGGCGACGGTGACACTTGCGGTCAGGAACAAGGCATATGGGTGCGGTTGTTTGAGAGGTGAGCACTGGCGAGAAAAATGGTACACTCGAAAAGCACAGCCAAGGTATAGAGGCACGGAGGAAGGGGCGAGGCTGGCAGATGCGAGACGTCGTGTATCTTGTTGTATCACTAAAAATCCAAGGAGGCGGTCAGAATGTGATGGTTCGAAACACCGCTGCTACCAAATGTAACTTGCAATACTTTGGTGATAGAAACTGTGTGTACAAACAGCTAGATAAGGAGTTTATTACAAGCTCACAGTAAAACAGTCTGCCCTTGTTGAATGTCTGCTAAGAACTGATGCAATAACGCCGTCTTCAGGCGTGGGAGAGCATGCTGACCTAGCAAATTTAGTGGGGGCATGTATGCATTGGGGGGGAACATATATACATCGGGGGTAGACATATTGTGGAGGGGGTACACTGTAATAAATCTAGCTAAATCAATCTTGCTTCAAAAGCAAGCATCAAAACTACTTAACAGCCCTAATGACAATAGAATATTCTGGTCAACCCTTAATTCTTTCAATAATAACTTTAACAGATCATCATCCATTCATCCATAAAACTTCCGAAGGCAACATTACAAATGACTCACGTGCAAAAGCAGATATTTTTGTCAGTACATTTGCCAAAAATTCTACCATAGACGATGCCAGCCAGAATGTCCCAGTACTAGAACTTGACTCTCCTGAAACTGTTCCATTTAAAATGCAGACAAGATACGTAAAATCCATCCTAGACAATTTACCCACCAACAAAGCTCCAGGTCCACATAGAATTCCACCAATTGTTTTGAAAAAGTGTTTCCCTGAACTTGCCTCTGTTCTAGCTAAATTATTCAGACTATGCATATGTACTTCTTCATTCCCAAATTCATGGAAAGAAGCTGATATCAACCCAATTCCGAATAAAGGAAGTTCCTCTGACCCCTCTGATTACAGACCTATAGCAGTCACATCTTCTCTTGATAAGGTATTAGAAACTTTAATTAATAAGCACATTGTTAAACATCTTGAGTCCAACAACTTAATTAGTGATAGACAATATGGTTTTCGCCAAAAAAGATCCACCATTGACATACTCAATCTCCTAACTCATACCATCCATCAATCAATTGACCTACATGGAGAAACTCATGCAGTAGCCCTTGATATTTCTAAAGCTTTCGGCAGAGTATGGCACCGTTCCCTGCTGTCCAAACTCCCTTGCTATGGTCTAACATCCTTTGTTCCTCTGATCTCCTCATATCTTAATGACAGGAAAATAAGAGTAAAAGTAGATGATGTACATTCCAATTTCCACTCAATCACCGCCGGCATGCTGCAGGGATCAGTTCTGGCCCCAACCCTGTTCCTGGTTCATATTAATGATCTCTTGTCAGTCACCCACAATCCCATTCACTCATATGCAGATGACTCAGACACACATTTACAAAGTCTAATATCTCTACCTCTCAACTCAGTACAGCCATCTCCATAAATCAAGACCTATCTACGATCAGTGAATCGGGACAAAACAACCTTGTCTCATTTAATGCTAGTAAAACAAAATATATACAATTTACTAATAGACAGATATTGCCAGATTCGTATATTACCTTCAGTACTACTAATATTCCCATCTCCAAAAGTATTGAAATTCTTGGCGTCTCACTTACCAATGCCCTCAGCTGGACGTCTCATGTTAGGTCATTTGCTAAAACCGCCTCAAAGAAACTTGGAATAACGTACAGAGTCCGTAACTTCTTCACTGACGAGCAGCTAGCTATAATTTATAAGGGTCATGTGCGCTCACAGCTTGAATATTGCTCACCCTTGTGGAATATGGAGAGGTTGCATTAAAACAACTAGACAAAATTCAGAACAAGGCTGTTAGAATCAGTAACAATCCTGCCATTACAAATAAACTACCTCCTCTTCAAGTAAGAAGGAATATTGCCTCCCTTGCATTATTTTACAGATATTTTTATGGCAAATGCTCAGACGAAGTTGCGTTCATGGTGCCACCTCTCCATGCCTTCTCTCGTGCTACACGGGCATCTGGTAGAGCTCATGACTGGAATGTCACTCAGCCATATTGCAGAACTTCTGCATATCGGAATACTTTCAATCCCCGTACTGCATCTCTTTGGAACTCGCTTCCCCAGAGTTGTTTCCCTCCAAACTTCAACCTACAGCTGTTCAGGTCTAACTGTTACAGATATTTTATGAACAGAGGACACCAGTAATCTGGTGTATGGATTGTTTCTTTTTTATTCATTTGTTTTTCCTTCCTCTGTTCTGTTATTAAAAATAAAAAAAAACAAGTGCAGAGTTTTGCTGGTGTGTGTGAGCATCGTGCCTTGAGTGTAAATGTAGAAAAGAGTAAAATGATGGTTATTGAGAGAGAAGATGGCTCCCAGTGCGATGTTACAGTGAATGGAGAGAGACTGGAATTGATGAGAGTCCTAATACCTTGCCAAGGTGATAGAAAAAAAGAGCAAAATGTTCAAAAGAAGTGGAAAGTGGAGTGACACAAGAAAGGAAAGTAGCTGGTGCAATGAAGGCCTTGATAAGAAACAGAGGCTTTAAGGTTGCAGCTGCACGAGGCTTACATCAGGGAGTGTTAGTGCCAACTTTAACATATGGATGTGAGACTATGGTGTGGCAATAAAGTGAAAAGTCAAGAGTGAGAGCATTGGAGATGGAACTGCTGAGGAATGTATGTGGAATGCAGAGAGTGGATAAGGTACAAAACAGTGTGATTCGTGAAAGATGTGGAGTGAGCAAGTCTGTGGACACCAGAACTGAAGATAGTGTACTGCAATGGCATGGTCAAGTGGAGAGAATGGATAACAATAGAGTGGTGAAAAAGGTATATCTGAGCGAATTCGAAGGAGGGAGGAGGCGAGGTAGGCCAAGGAGAAGGTGAAGGGATATGGTGGATGAGTGTGTGAGGAAGAGAGGTTTGAAAGTAGATGAGGCTAGGGAAATGGCAAGAAATCGAGCTGGCTGGACGAAAATTGTGGGGAGAGGTGCATGATCAAGGGTTTGGCACCCCTTTTAATGTGACAGCTTCTGGACTGACTCTATGGGATACGTTTATGTGAAGGTACAGAACGTGGTGAATATTTTTGGCGTATCTGATAGAGCCAGGATTCTGGGGGCTTGAATGGTGAGTGAATGGAAGCGTAACCCAATGGATTGGGCAAATTTGAGCTGTGTGGATATTGCTACTCCTCACCGTGCCCTAGGGTGGGAAAGGAGGTCTGGATGATGATGATCATAATCTAACTGAATGGGTTAATTGCATTTCAATCATCTCATTTTCACAATATAACTCCAACTAACAAATTTTGGTGGAAATAACTTTGCTGAGAGAAGGAGGTAGTGATATAAGTAAAAATAAGCAGTCCATCTCAACATGCTTATGGCTGGGAATATTAACAGTTGGTTACATACTGGTCCCATCTCTACACCCAGTCTGTCTGTCTGACTGAACAGACCCACCAACCACTAGCAAGCATCATTCCTGCAGGGCCGTCCTGAGTAGTGAACTGATGTTCCCATGCAGCTGACAGTGCCTCACCAGAGCAAGGCATGGGCATTAATGTGGAAGTTTGTCCTGGGTAGATGATGCAGTTGTGTCTCTCCATCCAGTTAACTAGGTTATTATGGCAGGCTCCACATCATGCTGTTATTTAACTATATGGTTACCACCTAGAGCTATAAATGAATTCCTGAGTTATAGGAAACCATCTGGATTGTCACTCATGGTAGAGCCACTTGAAATGCAAAGAAGTAATAATCATAGTGTGGTCTTTTGTTTCTCAGAAGCACCAGTTCTTCCATCGGGAATTCGCTAGCGCTCGACACACATATACATTAATTTTACAATTACAAGAATTGTGACATCTCTCATATACAGTACAAGTTTCATCAGTAAAAAAATATATATATATGAAAGTGACAATAATTAACCCGCCCCGTCCCGGAGACGTGAATTCACATCCTCACATGATTTGCACTCATATCCCGGAGACGTAAATTAACGCGGCAACATTGCAAAGTCCCTAATTTGCACAATTTTCAATTTTTGCGAGTGATTTCGTGAGTGATTTTTGGCACGTATACACGGGACACCTTCCTCTATACCTCTACAAGATGCCAAGCAGGGACAATGCCTTACACTGCATAACCTCTCCCCCTCCCTGCACGCCACTGTCTCGGCAATTCACCTGTTATCAGTGACCTGGCCAATAAAGACATTCAGGGCCAGAGTGATTCCCCAATCGATGACAATGTGAAGGACAAAGTTTACATAGCATTAGAGGAAGAAACAGTCAGAAATGATGATCAGGTAATGTGGGAAAAAAAGGTCATGAATGGTGATGAGTTAGTGAGTGAAACAATGCTTATAATGCCTATATTACTGTTTGAAAAACCAATATACTCTTGTACTACATATAAATTCGTACCAAGTAAATAAATAAATACTGTTTATGAGTGGATAAAATAGTTACCCTCCCATAGAACTCGTTTTCTTTGGTGCCAGCCTGTTAGAAAACCCAGTCAGGTAAGGAGGTACTCGTATCTGGATCGAGTATTTTAAACCTTAGGTGAGCAATTTCTCTATGAATTTTCGATGTTTCTCACCAAAAGAGCCTAAAAAAAAAAGGTCCAAAAATGTCGGGACTGGGGCGTACCACTGCCCAGAAAACGTCGGGATGGGGCGGGTTAAACCCTATAGTCATCCGTCATAGTACCACTCTCCAGGTCATAGCATTTTGAAAAAAGAAAGGCTTTCAGCTGTCCCTGAAAGGATTCAACAGAAGAGTGTTGTCTCAAGGACAATGGCAATCTATTATAATTATATTCTAGGGGTTCTATACACAAAAGAACGATCAGAGAAAGATGACTGGTGAATGGCTCCAGGCTCATCAAGACCCAAGAAGTCACCTTCACTACATAACATCACACCTGGGTGTGCCGATGGGAGTTTTAACGATCCAGCAAGATACTTCGGTTCACCAGACTTAAGAACCTTGAATGTAATAAGACGCAGTTTAAATTCAGTTCTAGCCATTACTGGTAACCAATGCAACTTAACTAGGAACGGGGCAGTCGAGGTTCTCGGGGGGGAGACCAAAGATGAGACATGCTGCCCTGTTCAACACAGACTGAACTTTTGTTAGTATATTATTTGGAAGAGTAATCCACAGTGAATGACAATAATCAACACGAAAAGACCACTGCAATGACTATTATTAAAAGACAATGTCTGTTCAAGAATTTTCTCACAGTACAGATTTCTGATGTGCAAGTTACACCCTCTGGCAACATGATTAATATGTTCTTTGTAAATTAACTTTGAACTGAAATTAACACCCAGATTTCGAACAGAACTGACAGGATGAAGCTGTAACACATCAGCGTTCAAAGCCAGGGCATTATCAGAATCATCACCCCTTCCGTTTCCTCTGATGATAATGATCTCAGTTTTACCATCATTCAGCTTAAGTTTCCTCCTAGCCATCCAGATCTTAGAATCACACAATAGAGATTCGAGCTTAGTCTTAGTATCATTGATATCTGACATCTCAACGTAAAACTGGGTGTCTTCAGTACAAAAATGACAGGACACATTGTGAGCATCAAGTAAAGACGATAAACTACTAGTGTAGATAGTAAATAGAATTGGACCCAAAACTGATCCTTGAGGGACTCTGGACAGAAGGGGAGCAGAATCAGAGCAAGTGTAATCAACAACCACTCTCTGAGATCTGTCCGACAGATACAACTTGTTACGAGATGGGAGTACGCAGCACAAGATAACAATCTGACTGCGTAAAAACTGAGGAAAAACAAAGTGAAAAGGGAAATGATCAAATGTTTAACCCCTACACCGCGGGCTTGTTTACCAATTACTTGCGTGTCCCGCGGGGTTATTTGGGCTCTGACAGACTCTCAAAAAATATTTGCTAAAAATCAGTTATTAGTCCTAGAATAATAAAATTATATATGCTTATAGCACATACCTTCAGCTTTCTCCTGGAATGATTGTTGAGCCTTCGTCAGTTTCCGTAGGACTTGTGGAGACCTCTGAAGTAGGGTAACTAAGTCTCCACTTTACACTTCCCGACAACCCGTTATATGATTACCACAGCCAGATACAAACACTATAAACACTATTCTACCATTTTCAAGTAGTTTGGGATCCATACTAAAAAAAAAAACAGTGTGAAAGCAATGGAAATTACGAGCGCGTCTGATCGCCGCACTTGCGCTAGTTAGCTCTAGGCACTCTGTCATTTATTATTCATAAAACCCCTCACACTTTATATTTCTATTACTATATCACACTTATATATATCTGGAGTCTTTCTCCATAAGTTTCCTTCAGTCGTATTATTTTATTGTCACTGAAGCCATTCTATTTTTCAGTCAGTAAAATACGTAGAGAGCCACGGATTCACTCTCACTGTTATAACATAAATTATTTGTACTCATATTCTTATATTACTAATTACTTACATTACTATTTACATTTTCTATTCTATTTTCAATATTTACCCTTCTATTTTACTTACAATATGTTATTCACTGTCACTTTCAGTAAGATGAAACTATAATACACTGTTCAATCATATGAACTGAACATCCATTGCTTTCACCTGCTATTTACACATTATTTACACATTATTTACACATTATTTCCAAATAATTCTGCTTCCACACTTGCACTGTTAGAACTGCTTCTGGCTGTGATAATCGAAGAAGTGGGTTACACAGAGGGGAACCTGGCATTCAGCGCACTGCCAAGAGGTGCGTTTATGCTCAGGTGTGCGGCGTGTGGTATGCGCACATACCTGACACCTGCGAATCGCAGCCTTCCTTTTCCCTGTGGCAGGCATTAGCTCAAGTCTGTGCCGATCCATATACGCCCTCTGCTCAAGTCGGTCGGGAAGTGTAACTGGATGGCGCCTTGGAGTTGCTGCTTGCACCTTACCATATTTTTCCAGCAGCTGCTGGACACAAGTCCTGGCGAACAACCTCAGGGAGAAGGACTTGGGTGGTTTTACCTTCATCTTGTACAGGATGAAGGCGTTCAGCATCGTCATATCTATGAGATGCAGAAAAACTTTCCTGTACCACCTAGTATTCTTCCTGAGGCAGTCGATCTCACCAATCATCATGTCGGACTTGTCCACCAGCCGCATGTTTATATTATAGTCCAACACAGCATCAGGTTTCCTCACAGGGTCGCCTGTCCTACGGTCGACCTTCCCACTGTCTCTCATCTCCCCCTTATGTACGGTGGTGGGTATGTGCACGACTCTCTTGTCATGCCACCGTATTGCCAGCATCTTCTCAGACTTGCGTAGGTGCACGTCTCCTCGCTGCGAGTTTCCCGCCTCTGGGAATTTGGGGAAGTTGGCACGATTACTTTTCACAGTGCTGCAGGAGCCAATGCCGTGCTCAGAAAGGTATTTGGCAAGTTTCGGTGCTGTATAGTAGTTGTCTGTATACAGCACATGATTCCCACCAAAATACTTTTCTAGGAGCACTTTCACTACACAGCCTGAGAAGCCAAGGGGGTGTGTTTTATCGAGATCGACAGTGCTGGCTGAATATATGACGAAGTCAACGATGTACCCCGTCTTACAGTCGCACAGTACAAAGAACTTAATTCCAAAGCGATGGCGTTTGCTTGGAATGTACTGGACAAACCGAAGACGTCCTCTGAACAGAACCAAGGACTCATCAATGACAACCTTCTGAAATGGGTGGAAAAATGACATGAACTTATCCTTCATTCTGTTCAGAATCTCCCGGATCTTCCAGAGTGGGTCGGTTTGGGAAGGTACATCATTATCGGCAAAGTGCAGGTTTCCCATGATGTTCCGGAAGCGATCTCTGGCCATGTACTTGTTGAAGGTCGGTGAGGGTAGTAAGGGGTCCATGGACCAGTATTCTTCCAACTCATGCTTCTTGGAGTGTGGCATAAGAAGCATGAGGGCAAAGAACACATACAGCTCCTGCACTTCCAGCATGGTCCACTGTTGCATCTTGGCTGCACCTGTACCACTAGCAGCACGTTGTGATTCGAACCTGTTGGTCTCATCACATATGTGCTGCATGACTTCGTCATCTAGGAAGGCCAAAAGGTAGTCGACATACTCAGCATTTTCGTCCATAGTGAAGGCAGGCTGAACTCCTGACGAGCTCTCATCGAAAACCAGGTTTTCGGGGACAAAATCTGACCCTTCCGTCCACGCGAAGGCGTCCAGGATTCCCTGGCGTGGCGGTGGAGGGATGGTGGTGGTGGTGGTGGTGGAGGTTGGCTGAGAGGGAGGCTTATCTCGGTCAAGGTCACTCGCACTGACCCTAGGTTGCCGTACAGCACTAGCAGCCCTTACCCTACTAGCTACACTACTTCTCACTCTCTTAGATCTACCTCTACCTCTACGGCCGGCCTTCACTGTTGATGCTGGTGGTGACTCCGACGACAAAGACTCCGGAGATAACTCAGCCGACGATGATGACGAGATGAGTAAAGCGGGGCTTGGGGAACGGGGAGGTGAATGCTCTCGTGACTCAAGGCAGGCTGGGTCACGTGGGGGCATTGTTCTGGGGCTAACACGCCGCCTTTTCACTCCCTTCCCAAATTCTTTTCCTTCCTGCACTAAAGGCTCCTTTCCCTTGGAGCTAGACACAGATTCACTGGTAGGAGCACTTGTTGTCGCTGTTTCTGGCGCGATAACTTCACCCGGCTCATCACACGATTCACCGGAATCGTCAAAATCGCTGTCCATTATTATCATCGACAATTCAGCAAGTTCTCGTGCCACTGCAGAGTCACTGAGGCCTTTCCTGCTTGCCTCAACACTTTTCTTGGGGGTAGAGGTCACGGGGCCCTTTGCAATGGGCGCAGAAGCGGCAGGAATGGTGGGGCGCGAGTGCGACATGTTGTCTCTGCAGTGGAGGACAAGGAACTAAATGCCGCAGCTTATCTGAGAAGGGAAGGGTTGACAATGACACTTTAGGCTGACTGCTGCTAACTTACAGGCTAATTTTTTATAGGTAGAAAATCTCAGCAATAAATAAAGAAATAGGTAGTTCCAGGTGAATGTAAATGTCAATTAGGATTCTCCCTTCCTTTCTGATATATATTTTTATTACAGACATCGATTACAAGGCATAAATCAAAGGGGAAATTACCGTGGTAATGTAGCGAATGAATGCACGTGAGGTTTTGTCAGGTGATAATTAGGCAATTTCTGGAGTATAACACTATCACTTACCTGTTTTTTTTTGGTATATATTATTGGGTAAAAATATTGGGCATAGGGCTTATTTCAATGGATGAAATCTGTGGAAAAAGAAGGGGGAAATTTCCGTAGCGCAGCGCGGCGTGGGAGGTGAGAGGAGAGGGTAATGGAGGGCAGGTAGGGAGGGGAGTCAGGAAGGGGGTAAATTATCTGAGAAGGGAAGGGTTGACAATGACACTTTAGGCTTACTGCTGCTAACTTACAGGCTAATTTTTTATAGGTAGAAAATCTCGGCAATAAATAAAGAAATAGGTAGTTCCAGGTGAATGTAAATGTCAATTAGGATTCTCCCTTCCTTTCTGATATATTTTTTTATTACAGACATCGATTACAAGGCATAAATCAAAGGGGAAATTACCGTGGTAATGTAGCAAATGAATGCACGTGAGGTGTTGTCAGGTGATAATTAGGCAATTTCTGGAGTATAACACTATCACTTACCTTTTTTTTTTGGTATATATTATTGGGTAAAAATATAGGGCATAGGGCTTATTTCAATGGATGAAATCTGTGGAAAGGGAAGGGGGAAATTTCCGTAGCGCAGCGCGGCGTGGGAGGTGAGAGGAGAGGGTAATGGAGGGCAGGTAGGGAGGGGAGTCAGGAAGGGGGTAATATAGCTAAAATGTCGACAATGGATGGGAGTACAGATGAGATTTGGAGTGCTGACTAGTGTTGGACATTGGCAGGACTGATATATGATACAAGCCACCACTTGAGAGCCGGGGATAATTCAAAATAACAGAGAATCACAAAAGTGACGCCCCGCGGTATGATCCATTGTAGCCGAGCGTCACGAAAGTGACGCCCCGCGGTTAAGGGGTTAAGTGATGGGAAACAATAAAAAAAACTAACTCAATCTCGCAACACAGGTCCGAAAGTAAGTCAAATTAGCTGACGTTAGCAAGGGCAAAATAAATACAATGAAAAATATACCTAATACAATATAATGCTAAAAATACTTACAATATTTACAATGAGATAATGAAAAAAACAAAAGAACGAGGAAAGAAAAGTCACTTGATAATAACCTGAATAGTCACACAAAAGTCTGGGAACAAACTTGCCAAATAAAAGATATGAAATCAAACAAAAAGATAACTAAACTGCACTCAGTGGCCACAAATAATAATAATACTAATACTAATAATAATAATGATAATAATAATGAGTACTACTTGTGATAGCATGCTGATACAAAGTGAAAAAAGAATGTTCAGAAGTATATACAATACCCAAAACACTGCTATTCCTCTCTCTCTTCTCCAGTCAAACACACCCTCTCTTGACGCCAACCTACAAAAAATTATCACCATCCAAAATCCTCGGCCCTTTATACGCTCTGATCACATGCACACAACAACACGCAGTTGGGGCCAGATGAGAAACATAAAAGCGTTAAGCAATAATTTCTCCCCTGCCCTACGATAGTTATTAATATCGCTTGTGAATACAAATCTTTATGTCGCATCAGTCCAAGCTCCACCAAAGTCACTGGTATTAATAACAATTTGAGTCATACCCACGAAGAGAGAGCAAACCGATTTACCTAAGTCTTTATAAATGTGTACGCACTAAACGGGCAAGAACGTGAGTGAGTGCATATGTGTGGATGCTGGCACACACGGCATTGACATACATACACACACACCACAGCGACACGCACTATACATAATAAACACAAAAATATATATACACTCTTACACATGCAACACGCCCACACCTAAGAAAGAATTTTCCCTAAGGAAAATTCGTTCTTAAGAACGTGACAAACAATCAGTGATGACATTGTCAGCACCCTTAATATGTCTAACATCCCAGTGAAACTGCGAAAGGAACAAACTCCAACACGTCAATTGCTGATTCTTCATCTTCAAATTATTCAGAAATTTGAATGGGTGATGATCAGAATATACAATGACAGTGGATCCAAATGCATGGACATACACAGAAAAGTGCTGCAGGGCGAGGATCAGGGCTAATAGTTCCTTTTTGATAAAAGTATATTTACGCTGAGAAACAGAAAACTTCTTACTGAAATAACAAACAGGATGCTCTACGCCATGATCGTCGTACTGCATTAACACAGCTCCTGCACGCACATTACTAGCATCTACAGCAAGTTTAAATGTCTTATCAAAGTTTGGTGCAGCCATAACTGGAAAATTACATAATACCTCCTTGCCTGCATCAAAACTCTTCTAACACACATCAGTCCAGATGTATTTTCTATCTTTCTTAAGCAACTCAGTAAGAGGGGCCACTACTGTTGCACAGTTCTTCAAAATATGATGATAGTATTCAATACTGCTGAGGAATCTCCGAAGCTTGCGCCTATTTTGAGGTGCCTAAAAATTATTTTTTGCCTCCACCTTAGAGTCAGGGAGGCATACACAACCATGACCAATCACATAACCAAGGTACTGAACTTGTGCACAAACTTGCACTTCTTTAAATTCACTACAAGGCGAGCCTCAGAAAGCCTGGACAGCATAACACCAAATTTTCTTAAGTGGCTTTCCCAATCATCGGTAAAAAGTACTACATCATCCAAGTATACCACACAATGCTTCATACCACTGACAACCATGTTCATTAATTGCTGGAATGTTACCGGGGTGTTTTTCACACCATACGGCATCACATTACACTGATATGTTTGTCCGTCTGCCACAAAACATGAGACTTCCTTAGCCCGTTCAGTCAAAGGTACTTGCCAGAAGCCTTTATGGAGATCTAACTTGGTGATATAACTAGATGAGCTGATGCGATCAATGCAGTCCTCAAGCCGGGGCAATGGGTACGTATCAGTCTTGGTTAGCACATTCACCCGTCTGTAGTCTATGCAAAATCTTGCGGTGCCGTCTGGTTTAGGCTGCAAAGTCATGGGGAAGCTCCAGGGACTAACACAGGGGGATATAAACCCATGGTCCAACATATAATTAAGCTCCTGACGCAGCACGCCAACACGCTGAGGATTGACTCGATAAGGGGGCAACTTCACAGGAACGGCATCACCCTCATCCATGTCTTGTTGAATCCAATCTGTCTTCCCAGGAGTAGTGCTAAATACTTCCTTGTAAGTTGAGAAGAGGGCAACCAACTGTGATGCTTGGTCCTGAGGTAGATGTGCTAACTTGGAGCTGAGAGTGGACTCCGCCTCACTACTCTTCACCCAGCTACAATCTGGTAACTCGCAGTGCACCTCAAACAAGCCACTATCAACACCCTCCTCAGCAGCAGCACCAGTGGCGGAGACAAGGTGTACAGGAGCTGAAGAATCTGGCGCACGATGGTATGGCTTCAGCATATTCACATGGCACAATTGGTGCTTCTTCCTTCTGTCGGGGGTCTCCACCAGGTTGTCGGTATCTCCAATACGCCGCACTACAGGGTAAGGACCACTAAACTTAGTGGCCAGTGGCTGACCTTGCAGTGGCAGCAACACCAAAACCTCGTCGCTGGCCTTAAACTCCCTCAGCCTGGCCTTTTGATCAAACCACATCTTTATGTTTTCTTGTGCCTGCTTGAGATTTTCCCTGGCCAGCTCAAAAGTCTCACTCATACGGGTCTTGAAGTCCTGCACATAACGGAGTAAGCTCTTGCTCTCGGCAAGATTACTGCTCCAAGTCTCCTTAACCAAGCTTAGGGGACCCCGAACTCGATGGGCAAACACGAGCTCGTTAGCAGAGAAACCCAAACTCTCCTGAGGAACTTCCCTCGTAGCAAGCAGAAGTAACGGCACAACACAGTCCTAGTCCTTAGAGTGCTCTAGACAGTACTTGCAGAGCATATTCTTGAGAGTCTGGCAGTAACGCTCCAAGGCACCTTGTGTCTCCAGATGGTAGGCACTGATCTTGATGTGTGTGATGCCAAGTTGAGTTAATGACTGCTGGAAGATGTTGGAAAAGAAATTAGACCCTCTACCTGACTGAAACTCACGGGGCAAACCAAATTTTGTAAAAAAAAATCTAGCAACACTCTAACCACTATCTTTGCCTTAACAGAACATAAAGGTATTGCCTCAGGGTACCTCGTGGAGGGGTCAACGATAGGGAGCAAATATGAGTTACTACAAGAAGTTGGGGGCAAGGGTCCCACCACATCAATAATCAACCTGGAAAAAGGGGGATCAATGGCAGGAACGGGAACAAGAGGGGCCTTAGGGACAGACTGATTCGGCCTACCCACTACTTGACAGGTATGACAATGTCTGACAAACTTAGCCACATCCGCTGTCATGTGGGACCAGTAGAATTCCGCATGCAGCCTCTCCATGGTTTCCCTTGCACCCATGTGACCTGCAAATGGAGTAGAATGGGCCAGTTGAATTAACTCCTGCCTGCATGCATTAGGTATTATGATCTGATGGTAGTCTCACATCCCATCATCTACATTCACATGTGGAGGTTTCCACCATCTCCACAAAATCTCATCTTTCACATAAAAACATCCACCCTTCTCCTTCTCAAAATCATCCACCACATACAACTTCAACCTCTGAATCTCCTGGTCTCCAAACTGCAACTCCTTTAACTTCATAATGTTCACCTCCTGCAATGGAACGGGTGGAATATCTTTTAAAGAACCCATAAATGTATCTGCCAAAGATATCTCATCGTCTGGTTGTTTTATGTCCTCGGACGTAGGACTAACTATTGCCTCTGGTACGGTGATGCTGGGGATAGTACAAGCTACCTTCTCCTGTCGACTCTTCTCTATACATGACATGGACCTAGTCACTGCACAAACTGGGAATATCTCTGCATCATCGGGATCAACCTGCGAGGAAACTTCAGGAACTGGCATCTCTGAGAAAACTGAAGTGGTAATATCTTCACCTCTCACTAGATAATTGCCAAGTATTAAGTCAACACCACTCTCAGGTAAATAATCTACAACACCCAATCGTGCTGGACCATCAAACAACTGACATTTAACCTCATAAGAAACTAGTAGCACAGTCTTTGCATCTCTTACTCCCCTAATCAGAATAAACTCTCCTCCTGCAACATCAAAGACTTCAATATTTGGCCTTACCCACAAAGAAATTGAAGAACCAGTGTCATGAAGAATGCATACCGGATGCTGCACACCATTCACCTTCACTGAACCAGAATACAGGTAGGGGGCATACAAAAAAGCAGGGGCAATGCTCGACACAGCCTGTACCACACCTCCTGAAACAGTGGGCTCTGACACAACTGTGGCCTCCTTCCCACCTTCCGGAACAACATCAACCCTAGAAGGGGGTAAAACATCAGACTTTCCCTGACTAACAACAGGAGAACCAACTGAAGGAGTAACCACGGGAGCTCTGTGAGAAACAAAGCTCACTGGCTTCACAACACCTGACTTTCACCAACATCTATCTACAGTGTGACCTGACTTCTTGCAATATGAACAAGTAAATGGGTGGCATGTAGGTTTGGGGGATATGTGAGGTGTATCAGGTTTCGGTGTGGAGTAATTCATGGAGTTGGGCTTCTGAGATGGTTGTTTGGGGAGATGAGTGGGGCAACACTTCTGAGGAACACTCCTAGGAACTTCCTTACCCATATTCAAATTCTTAATCAATAAGCAATGATCTACATAAAATGCAGCTTCAGCAGCATTCTTAACTTTCTTATCAGCAAGATAAGGTCTTAAGTCTGTATCAATCTTATCCAGGAACTTCACAAGGATAATAAGTTCCTTAATCTTAACCCCTCAAGACCGATGCGGCATGATCGTGCTTTTGCTCAATTTGACACGCCAGCCTATCCCGCTCGATCGCTAAAGACACACAAAATATGGGGGAGGGTAACTCCGCCCCTTTGGTGACGTATACGGGATCAGACCAATGAGAGCTAGAGTGTCTGGGGTGGTATGGAATGATTGGCCCCCTAAAGTGAGGGAGAAGGAACCCCTCACCACCACCATTACTTTACCTCCCTCAGTCCCACTGTATAATCTCCACATTGTCCCCTCCCAACCAACCATACCCCAACATAACCCCAACAGCAGTGTGTGTGGATAGCAACCTTTCTCCCCTCTCCCTCCTCCCCTATCCCTCCATCCTCCTCCCCCCTCCAGCCATACACATTCCACCTCCACTTTTCGCTTGGCTTGTTTTGTTGCTATGGGCGTATGCCACACTGACAGCTTATCCTACCAATTATAAAGGTGAGTTTTGACATTAGCTATGTATATATAATTATTTACCTTAAATAATAATTTTCTGCACATTTTTTAGTTTTGCCCATGGGGGATTGGTAACTTTTTTCCATCTTTGATGGGCAATTGTGCAATAACTATTTGGTCAATCTGGCTGAAAAATTCATTTTCAGGTGTGTATATTCAGTCTCTTGAAATGTGGAAGAAAAATTTTTACCTTGGAGAAAGTCGAGAAAGCAACCCTGTTCTGCGGCTGGAGGGACAGACCTGCTGAGCGAATTGCGTAGTTCAGAGGTTAACATAAGATTCTGAGACATCCTCACTTCGCATCCATTGATTAAATGCATCAGCCATCTGCCTACTGAAATCTACAAAAGTGTCATGAGGGCGCTTCCTACAGTTCCTAAATTTCTGCGTATAAGCTTCAGGTCTCATCTCGTATGCACGCAGTATGGCTTTCTATAGTACCTCATAATCTTGTGTTTCTTGGTGGCTAAGACTGTTATAGGCCTTCAATGCTTTACCTCTGATTACTGTCTGAACTAGAGATGACCAGCTGTCTCTGGGCCACTTGTTACCTGTAGCAATCTTCTTAAATCCGTCAAAGAACTTCAAGACTAAGCATTCATCGAATGGGGGAACTAATTTAGTGGGTTCAACTGCTTTAAATTCTGGAAAAGAATGGGGAAAATTAGTTGGTGCATTTAGGCAATTCATAAACATTTCATAGTCAAGCTTCAACTGCACCAGTTTTATCTTTTCCTCCTGTAGTCTACTATTCTCCTTCTCCTTCTTCTCCCTCTGAAGCTGTAGTTGAAGCTGTAACATCCTATTCTCCTCCTGTAGTTTAAGCTGCAGCATCCTATACTCATGATCGTGCTTACCCTGCTCTACATCAGCATATTCTTTCTGGTGGATGACAGTGACCTCAGCTAAACTATCATGGGATAAATGAACTGATCTAGAAACTGATTCAAGGTCTGGTATGGATCCAGGGACTTCGTAAGGGTCTGTGCCAAACAGTCGGTGGCAGATTAAGTTAGTTAATGGGAGGGCATTACCTGACGCACTCCGAATATCAAGAGCTTGGGCAACTAAGGCTAACTCCTGCCTCTGCAACCTTCTAACCTTATCCTCCGTTGGTCGTGGGTTAATAATGTCAACTGCATCTTGGTGAGTCACAATATGTAGGGTTGCCACAGTAACATCACTAGTTCTAACCTCCATAATGACACACTACAATGACACGATAATAAAAATATCAGGGTATTATCCTGGCGAGGTCGCCAATTTATGTTATAAGATGGGAGTATGCTACACAAGAGAACACTCTGACTGTGTAAAAAACTGAGGAAAAAGAAAGTAAAAAGGGAAATGATCAAATGGTTAAGTGATGAGAAACAATAAAAAAAAAAAATTAACTCCAATCTCGCAATGCAGACCAGAAAGTAAATAAAATTAGCTGACGTTAGCAAGGGTAAAATAAACACAATGAAAAATATACTTAATATAATATAAGGCTAATAATATTTACAATGAGATAATGAAAAACAAAGAATGAGGAAAACAGAGTCACTTGATAATACCCTGAATAGTCACACTAAAGTCTGGGAACAAACCTGCATAATAAAAGAAATTAAAAATACAAAAAGATAAATAAACTGCTCTCAATGGCCACAAATAATGATAATAATAATAATAATAATAATAATAATAATACAGTAATACATGCAATAGGATGATGATATGAAGTGAAAAAGAATGTTCAGAAGTATATACAATACACAAAACACTGCTACTCTTCCCTCTCTTCTCCAGTCAAACACACCCTCTCTCGATGCCAACCCACAAAAAACCATCACCATCCAAAATCCTCGGCCTTATATACGCTCCGGTCGCATGCAAGCAACAATAATGCAGTTGGGGTCAGACGAGAAACACAAAAGCGTTAAACAACAGTTTCTCCCTTGCACTGCAATCGTTATAAATATCGCTGGTGTGTACAAATCTTTATGTTGTGCCAGTTCAAGCTCCACCAAAGTCACTGATATTAAAAACAATTTTAGTCACACCCACATCGAGAGAGCAAACAGAATTAACTAAGTCTTTATGAATGTGTACACACTAAACAGGCAAGAACATGAGCGAGTGCATGTGCGTGGATGCTGGCATACATGGCAGTGACGCATATACACTACACACACGCACACACAGCGACACGCACTATGCATAATTAGCACAAAAATATATATACACTCTTACACACATAACAGACATAAGGAGCAATAGAGCACTATCACGTACACCATAAAAATACAGATCATCCAGCAATAGTTTGTGATCTACTGCATCAAAACCTGCAGACAGATTCAACAGAACTAAGAGAGAGGACATCCCACTACAAGTGTTTGCCACCAAGTCACTATGAAGTCTTGTTAATGCGGTTTCAGTTGAATGGTATTTTCTGTATGCTGATTGAACAACAGGAACAACCCTGTTGTGTTCCAGTAGTGGTAAGAGTTGAACATGTATGGTTCGCTCAATAATCGTGGATAAGAAAGACGGGTTAGAGATGGGACGATAATTTGTCATGCTCTTGACATCATGGCCAGGTTTCTTGATTTGGGGCCTAAGCGAGGCAGGTTTCTCTGACTGCTCAAAATTACTTTCTAAGAAGTATCTATTTCTTATGTTGCAGATAAAGTCTGCTGCGTGCTCATACACATCAGGCGGTTGTGACATGTTGCATGGATCGAGTGGGTGAAATGGTTTGTTAAGTTCTCTGATATAACATTTGATTTTATTTACATCCAGTGGATAAAATGTTGAAAGCAAATGATCCCCAGTGCACCGTGATTGGAAGTCAAGTGAGTACACTTCACTAGAAGAACTGTTGTCTAAATAATCATTTATGCAAGATACCTTATTTCTAAAAAATGAAGCAAAATCAGAAGCCAATTGGGCATCAGATACAGAAGTTGGCTTAACAATTATATTCCTCCGACCAACCAAATTGTTCACAACTGCATTTTTTTTTTTTTTAATCACCACATGAATCGACTTTGTATTGATAATATCTTGCCTTTTCAGTTTTACAGAGTGAACAACCGCTCCTCTCACACAAACATAATGCAAACGAGTTAATTCGGTCTGTTGCAAGCGTCACTCACGTCATGCCTTTCTACGTTGTCATCGAAAAGAATTAATGGATTTTTTTTTTTTTTTTTTTTATGTGTCCGACTCTGGGCATAGGCTTCACAGCCTGCTATCAAGGCCCAGCAGTCCTCCTACACATCATACACCTCTACATGTCACCACTTCGGCGCTAACATCCATCGTCCATATTGAATACATGCTAGGGCTGTCTCATACAGGACTGGTGTATTGGTATTAGCGGGGGTATTTTTACGACATGTCGGCGGATGGACCATACTATCTGTCTATCTATTGCCAGACGCCTAAATCCCGTAAGGGGTGGTCACAAACAAATCACCTCAATGTCGCCCTGTCCCCCGCCATTTCACTGCCCTGCTCCTAGCTCACACCTCCCTCTCTCATATACGGTACCTCTCCACTCCATCCCTCCATCTCATCCTTGGCCTCCCCCTCCCTCTTTCCCCCTCCACCTCACTCACACACACTTTTCTCATCAGTCTGTCACTCTCAATCCTCACCACATAGCCAACCCACCTTAATGTGTTTCTGCTAATGCTTCCTATCACATCCATATCCGCACCACAATGCTACTTCACATCCTCATTTGTCAGTCTGTCTCTCATGTGACTCCACAGGCTTGTCTCAAATAACTCATTTCCACTGCTCTTACTGGACTTCTGTCCCTCCAACAAGGCCCAAGCTTCACTTACACACGTTAGAGTTGTTATCACAATACTGTCATGTAACTTTTTCACTTCCATGGTCACTTTCCTGTTTCTTATCACTGCTTTCAAGGAACCAGCAACCTTTCTTCCTTGTTATACCCTTTCAAGCACTTCACCCTCCAAACTTCTATCCTTACTCATCACCGTACCCAAGTACTTAAACGCACTCACATTTTCCATTCCCTCCTCATCCAATTTCACTGTACATTCACTGACTTCGCTTCACTCGAAGATCATAACTTCATTCTTCCCTACATTCACCTTTAGATTCCGTTTCTTACACACTCTCTCAAAGTCAGCCACCAAGCCTTGAAGTTGAAGCTCCCCTTCGTCTTCACTTGACAACACAGTGTCATCTGCAAACAACAGTACAGGGAGTTTCCAAACACTGCCCTCTCTCATCCACTGCCCTACCTTGTATCTCTTTTATAACCCCATCCATATACAGATTGGACAACCATGGAGACATGACACATCTTTATTTCAATCCAACCTTCAAATAGAAAAATTCACTCAGTTCACTATCCACACGCACTGCAGCCTTAGCACCTTCATTCATACTCTTCACACGGCATTCAGCAGCTTCCCATTTACTCCATATATTCTTAATACTTTCCACAATCCTTGTTTATCCACCCTGTCAAATGCTTTCTCCAAATCCATGAAGCCTGTATACAACTTCTTTCTCTTCTCTAGAAACTTTTGCACTAAAGACCTAAGGATGAATGTCTGATCTACACAATCTCTTCCCTTCCTAAAACCTCCCTGTTCTTCTCTAACTAATTCATCTGTTATTTCCCAGACTCTGTCAGTAAGTATGCTACCATACCGTATACTTTTCCTATTACAATAAGAAGACAAATGCCTCTATGATTACCACACACTTCTTTTTCCTGTTTTCCTTTGTACAGGGGAATAATTATACAGGTATACCTTGATATAGGATACCCCTTAATGCGATACCCCGGCTTAGCTATGGGGGTAGAAATACCACCATGCCCCGCCTAATGATGGCCAAACCTTGGTTTAATGATGGATTTTGAGTTCTTTTATCGATTTTAATGATGTTTTAGACTAAAGTTATGTGTTTAGGTTGATTCATAAACTGTTTTTAGGCTTAGATTAATGTGTTTTAGCCATTGATGGAGTGAACATTGTCATTTTGGGGTACAGTTTACTAAGCTTGATTTTTTCCAGGCTTATATTTGATGATTTTCAGATTTTATTTGTTGGTTTTAGTGAGTAATTTACGGGTGTTAGGCTTAGGTTAGCTTCTGTTACAGCTGTTAGGCCATTTAGATTGGCTTTAAACTTGTTTTTGTACTTATCTGGGTGGGTTCAGGACATGGTTGGGGGGGGGGAATCTAAGGCTCAAAAATGCATCCCAATACTTTACATGTTAAATCTACCCCAATATATGATACCCCGCCTAACGATGGGTTTACTTAACCAATTTCATCATTAAACTGGGGTTTACCTGTACCTGACTTCCAATCCCCGGGACTCGACCTTCCTTCCAGGCCAACCTGCACATCTTCCAGAATTATCCATTCCACTTCTATCTCTCCCCCATGCTTAGGTCATTTTAATTTAGGTTAAAAGGGACAAACAATTAGTGACAGATTGACTTTGGAGCCGAATGAGCCTGAAAGTCCAACATGACCAGTGGCCATTTGCCATGGTTTGTGTTTTTTTTTATTTTTTATTTTTTTTTTTTTTAAATTTTATCGAAGAAGGAACCAAATGCTAGAAACCTGTAAGATTGTTCCCTACAAGTAAAAATAAAAACAAGATAACGGAGAGCCAAATATAAGATCTGTTCACTTCAGGATGCTTGGACACACTGTGTTTGAAAGACTTGAGATCATATGCAGTAAGAAATACAGACAGAGGAAGACAGTTCCACAGCTGACTTGTTGCATACATGAAGGACTCGGAGTAACAGTTTATTCTTGATTTAGAGAGTTGGACAGAAAAGGGATGAGAGTTTGATTCTAGACGGGTGATACATGCCCACAGTAGTGGTGGAGGGATGCAGGCAGACAGTTCAGAGGAGCAGTGACCATTGAAGTAGTGATAGAAAACAGATAAAGATGCAGCAGTACAGTGAAGAGACAGAGGTTGAAGGGAGCTGGTAAGAAGAGGGGGGTTAATGAGACAGGAAGTCCCCCTACCCCTGGGGGTAGGTTTTTTTTTTTTTCAAGAATACTCCCCCAGTATCCCTGCTTGTCGTAAAAGGGGACTAAAAGGGTTGGCGGAGGGTTAGTGCCCCTTCCCTGAAAACAACTAACTAAAAAAACAAACAAGAAGCCTCGGACAAGGACTGACCAAACGATGACGACCCAGGACCGGACAGAGGACTTGGTAATGGGTACATGGAATGTAAGAGGAGCGAATGATGAGGTGAAAGAGAGAGAGATTGTCCAGGTGCTTGAGGGTGCGAAAGTGGATGTATGTGGAATAACTGAAACAAAATGGAGAGGAGAAAGTGTGAGAGAATGGGAGTATGGATGGGGTATATGTGCAGGAGTAGGTGAGAATGAGAGGGCAAAAGAAGGAGTATGTATAGTTGTGAGTAAAAGATGGAAGAAGATCATAAGACAGTATGGATCAGTTGGGTCAAGGATTGTGTGGGTAAAGTTGAAAGTTGGAATACAAATGTGGGCGATTGTGTGTGTGTATGCGCCAACGCAAGATCGTGCTAGAAGAGTGAGAGAAGAGTTCTGGACAAATGTAGAAGTGTGCATAGAAAAGTTTGGAAGGAATGAGAGAGTGTTTTTGATCGGTGATATGAATGGTAAAGTTGGGAATGTGAAGGTGGATGGAATAGTTGGTGAGTGGGGTGTACCTGCTGAGATAGATGAGAATGGGAGTGCGTTAGTGGACATCTGTGCTGGGAGGGGGTTGGTGACAGCCAATACCCTCTTCAGGCATAAAATGATCCACAGGTATACATGGCGAGTGATGAGAAGGGTGGGTGGTGAACTGAATGAAAGGAAGGCAATGATTATGTGTGTGTGGATGAAAGGATGCGAAGATGTGTAATGGATGCAAGAGCTTACAGAGGTTGGGTGAGTGGACTTTCTGACCACTACTTGGTGGTGGCCAGAACTAGGATTCAAGTAACATGGAGGAATAGAAGAAGGGAAAGACGAGAGGAAGGAGTAGTTTCAAGGAGAGTGGAAAGGTTACAAGAGGATGAGAAAAAGGAAGAGTATAAGAGAGAAGTGGAGGAACGATTGGGCAAATATGAATTGGAGCAGATGGGAGACGTGGAAGGTGTGTGTAGGATATTTACAGAAGAAATATGTGCAGCATGTGATGTGGTGTGCGGAGGGAAGAGAAGCCGGAGGGGGGTGCAAGGAACAGCATGGTGGACTGAAGAGGTGAGACAGGCTGTGGCACAAAAGAAAGAAGCATACAATGAACGGATGAGAAATAGGGGCGTGGAAGAAGTTGAGAGGTGGAAGAGAGAGTTATTTATAGAAAGAAAGAGAGAGGTGAAAAGATTAGTAAGAGAGAGTAAGAAGAGAGTGGATGAGGAATTTGGAAGGAATTTGAGTGTAAAGTGGAGGGACTGTAAGAAAATATTCTGGAAACAGGTGAAAAGAGTAAGACAGGGTGAAAGTGAAGTTAGCATGGGAGTGAAAGATAAAAATGGTAAATTACTAATGGAGAAGGGAGAAAAAGTGAGCAGATGGAGAGAACACTTTAAGGAATTGTTGAACATAGAGGATGGAAGTAATGCGAGTATAAGTGGCTGGGGAATGGCTGGGAGAAGGAGGGAGGTGAGAAGACAGGAAGAAATCAGTAGGATAGAAGTTGTGGAAGCAATGAAGAAAGTTAAATTGGGGAAAGCCCCAGGAATTGATGGAGTGTGTGGTGAAATGCTGAAGCATGGGGGAGAGATAGTAGTAGAATGGGTGTGGAAGATGTGCAGATTGGCCTGGGAGGAAGGTAGAGTCCCGGAGGATTGGAAGTCAGGTATAATTATTCCCTTGTACAAAGGTAAAGGGGAAAAAGAAGTGTGTGATAATCATAGGGGCATTTGTCTTTTTAGTATAATAGGAAAAGTGTATGGTAGGATACTTATTGACAGAGTTAGAGAAAGAACAGAGAAATTAGTTGGAGAAGAACAGGGAGGCTTTAAGAAGGGAAGAGGTTGTGTAGATCAGATATTCATTCTTAGATCTTTAGTGGAAAAGTTTCTAGAGAAGGGAAAGAAGTTGTATGCGGCTTTCATGTATTTGGAGAAAGCATATGACAGGGTGGATAGACAAGGATTGTGGAAAGTGTTAAGAATATATGGAGTAGATGGGAAGTTGTTGAATGCTGTGAAGAGTATGTACGATGGTGCGAAGGCTTCAGTGCGTGTGGATGGTGAACTGCATGAATTTTTCTCTTTGAAAGTTGGGTTCAAACAGGGATGTGTCATGTCTCCATGGCTGTTCAATCTGTACATAGATGGTGTAATAAAAGAGGTATAAGGTAGGGTAGTGGATGTTGGAGTGGCCCTGGTGAGAGAGGATAGTGTTTGGAAACTCCCTGTACTGTTGTTTGCAGATGATACTGTGTTGTTGAGTGAAGACGAAGGGGAGCTGCAAGGCTTGGTGGATGAGTTTGGGAGAGTGTGTAAGAAACGGAATCTAAAGGTGAATGTAGGGAAGAGTAAAGTGATGGTCTTTGAGAGAGGTGAAGTCAGTGAATGTACAGCGAGGTTGGATGGTGAGGAATGGAAAATGTGAGTACTTTTAAGTACTTGGGTAGTGTGATGAGTTAGGATGGAGGTTTGGAGGGTGAAGTGCTTGAAAGGATACAGCAGGGAAGAAAGGTTGCTGGTTCTTTGAAACCAGTGATAAGAAACAGGGAAGTGAGCATGGAAGTGAAAAAGTTACTACATGACAGTATTGTGATACCAACTCTAACGTATGGAAGTGAAGCTTGGACGTTGTTGGAAGGACACAAGTCAAGAGTGAGAGCAGTGGAAATGAGTTATTTAAGAGGAGCCTGTGGAGTCACATGGAGAGACAGGCTGACGAATGAGGATATAAAGGAGCGTTGTGGTGTGGATGTGGATGTGATAGGACGCGTTATGAGGAACACACTGACATGGTTTGGCCATGTGGAGAGGATGGAGGGTGAAAGACTGATGAAGAGAGTGTATGTGAGTGAGGTGGAGGGGGGAAGAGGGAGGGGGAGGCCGAGGATGAGATGGAGGGATGGGGTGGAGAGGTATATGAGAAAGGGGGGTGTGAGTTGGGAGCAGGGCAGTGAAATGGTGGGGGACAGGGCGACTTGGAGGCGATTTGCTTGTGGCCACCCCAAACGGGATTGAGGCATCTGGCAATAGATAGACAGATAGATAGAAGTCTTTGATTCAACATTGATGAGATGACCTGTATATGGGGATCCACCCTACACATGAAAGCTGTACTCGACACAGAGGCATATGAAACCTCTGTATAAAGTCAACAACTGTGAATGAGTAAAGAAGGCATGGAGTCGGCTTAGTACACGTAATCTGTTGGAAGCAAATATTGCAAGGGAGGGAATATGATCTTTCCAAGATCAAGAAAATAAAACCATAAGTATGTGTAAAGATGATGAAGGACTGACTTGGATAATGTTAAAAATTAAAGGTCACTCCTGTGGAAGATTCTGATGGGTTGTATAGCTGGTCCTGTATCTTCAAAAGTACGCATGTATGCAACTTTTTAAGCCTTTCCCAGTGATAGTTACAATATAGTTTATTCTGAAAAAAAAAAAAAAAAAGCAGTTGTATTGGAGCTTTCCTGCAGTTTCACCGAAATTCCAGCCTTGCCATAACTGTCACCCTCACATTTTTAAAAATCAAGAGTAGGAATGAAAGTGCCTGCTACTTACAGATGCCATAATAAAACTGATGATGATAAACTCAATCACTAAACCATTAACCCGCCCCATCCCGACGTTTTCTGGGCAGTGGTATGCCCCAGTCCCGACATTTTTGGACCTTTTTTTTTTAGGCTCAGACATTTGCTTTTGGTGAGAAACATCGAAAATTCATAGAGAAATCGCTCACCTGAGGTTTAAAATACTCGCTCCAGGTACGAGTACCTCCTTATCTGACTGGGTTTTCTAACAGGATGGCACCAAAGAAAACGAGTTCTATGGGAGGGTAACTATTTTATCCACTCATAAACAGTATTTATTTATTTACTTGGTATGAATTTATATGTAGTACAAGAGTATATTGGTTTTCAAACAGTAATATAGGCATTATAAGCATTCTTTCACTCAGTAACTCATCACCATTCATGACCTTTTTTTCCCACATTACCTGATCATCATTTCTGACTGTTTCTTCCTCTAATGCTATGTAAACTTTGTCCTCCACATTGTCATCGATTGGGGAATCACTCTGGCCCTGAATGTCTTTATTGTCCAGGTCACTGGTAACAGGTGAATTGCCGAGACAATGGCGTGCAGGGGGGGGGGGAGAGGTTATGCTGTGTAAGGTATTGTCCCTGCTTGGCATCTTGTAGAGGAATAGAGGAAGGTGTCCCATGTATACGTGCCAAAAATCACTCGCGAAATCATGCGCGAAAATTGAAAATTGTGCAAATTAGGGACCTTGCAATGTTGCCGCGTTAATTAACGTCTCCGGGATATGAGTGCACATCATGTGAGGACGTGAATTCACGTCTCCGGGACGGGGCGGGTCAAATGAAATGCTAGCTCCCTACTTTTTTTAACACATTCTAAAGTAGGTGGGTAGAGTGGTACATGTTTAGCTTTCTTAAGTAGTTGCTAGCTGCACTCAATGATGTTGGATACAAGATGATCATAACAAATAACCTGAGGTGCACCAAAAATTATGATGTAATGTTACGGGTTTGCATTTCAGTTTGTGATTTAAGGGGGAAGCGGTGGCTCAATTGGTAGAGAGTGGCCTGCGGTTCTAGTGGACCCAGGTTCAAATCTCCGCTGGGGCAGGGAATAGTTTAAGGATTTGAATTTCATAAACTCAGACTTTACTGAATACCAGAAGACCCACCGACATGTCATAAAAATACCCCCACTAATACCTGTAAACTAGTCCTGTATGAAACAGCCCTAGCATGTATTCAATATCGACGGTGGGTGTTAGTGCCGAAGTGGTGACATGTAGAGAGGTGTATGGTATGTAGGAGGACTACTGGGCCTTGAGAGGAGGCTGTGAAGCCTATGCCCAGAGTCAGAAACATAAAAATAAATAAATAAATAAATAAATAAATCACTGAGTTGCCAGCCAGCAACTCAGCCAGTGGTTGGCTAGAGCATACCATGTGACACTCATACAGTCTGCCAACTAATATCATTCATATCATATCGTTTATAAAGGCTCCAATATGCTTGCATACATCAGCCTTGGTCACCTAATGGTGGCTCTCGATGCTGCACCATCTCTGGCAGCCTTTCTGTTCAGTCCATTATTCCTGAGGTCATGCTTCATGACGTCGTCCCAGATCTTTTCTGTTTGCCTCTCGCAGTCCTACCCCTGATGTTCACAATTCTCGCCTTCCACACGCAGTTGTCGTCCTCCATCCACTCAGCATCCCCACACCATCTCATTCTACCCCTCCTCATCACAACACAGATTCATTCCGGTCCCGTCCTTCCTCTCAGCTCTTCAGTCGCCACCCCAAACCCCCCAGGCCTTGTATCCAAGGATGCACTACATATCTATCTAATCATTGTTATTTCTGTACGTTTGAACCCGTGAATATCTCACTTCCATACAGCATTACATGCCAACACATGTCACACACAAAGATCTCTGTAAGGAGTGGCTACAGCTCCCAGAACTGCCCCCCCTTCCTCCCTCCCCCAGTTATGGACCATAATGAGAAAAATATTTCTTGAAGTACGGTAGCTAATCAGTACAAGTTGATAAATTTTCACAGGTTGCCTATAGCTAATGTTTATATACATAAGTCCTATTTTTTACTTCCGGTTGTTGTTGTTGTTGTTGATCCCCAGTCTGCCTGGTCAAGTAGAACCATGAACCATAGCCACCCCTGCAGGGTTTCCTTTAGCTAGACAGCGCCTCGCCACAGGAAGGGACTGGGAAAAATGTGAAGGTTTGGTCTTTCATTGATCCCGCATTGGTGCCTCTCCAGCTGGTTAACAGGGTCACTATAGCAGGCTCCACATCACCCTGTTATTAGGTTATGTGGTTACCACCCACCATTGTGAATGTTTTGGGGGTTACAGGAAACCATTAATCTTGCAACTCAGTGTAGAGCTTCCTGAAGTGAAAAATAAAGTAATAAAAAGTGACAAGAAGGATGGAAAAAATAGGAAAAGAGGAAGGCAGATGAGAAAAAGAATGAAAAACGGTGAAGGTAGGGAGCACTACATCAAGTGAAGAAATGATAGTCACCACCACCTACCACCTTAACTAATGGTAATTGTCATATGTATCACCTGAGCCATTAAAGGCTCCTAAATATTTACCTGAATACCTTATGAACTACCACATTAATTATTTTTTTTCACCTCTATGACTGACAGTTCATTGTTGTAATAAAGGTATATAAACAACAAAAAATACCGATGTTTAATTAAAAATATTCGTTACTGCGATGGCTTAGTAAAGGAAATATTCAGTATGTATTGGATCAGGTTATAAATATTACCCCCCTCCCCTTGTTGAGCTGCCGTGTAACCTGCAGTTTAGGCTTTTGCTCACAGTGATAAAGAGATTGTCTTGTGTCATTGCCTTTACAGTAATTAGCTTCCTAAATAATTCTCTAGTATGATTCGTGGGTTGTGGAGAACCTCCCATTCAAAGTACACTATTGAGGTTTCTAAAGTGGACATAAGAAGCTAGTTCATATGTTGGGTTTAAGTTTACCATCATTCAGCTTGCTATACTACCGTCCACTCACTTCATAAAGCTGGCCTAGCATGTATTGCATTTTGTATGTTTTTTCTTGAATATGTGCAGTAGGTGGAGAGAACACTTTATGGAACTGTTAAACACAGAGACTGAGAGTAACACTAATATAAGTGACTGGGGAAAGGCTGGGAGGAGGGAGATAAGAAGGTAGGAAGAGATCAGTAGGACGGAAATACTGGAAGCAATGACGAAAGTCAGAAAGGGGAAAGCCCCAGCAATTAACTGTGTGTGTGGTGAAATGCTGACTTGCGGGGGAGATATAGTAGTGGAGTGGATTTGGAAGATATGGAGGTTGTCCTAGGAGGAAGGTAGAGTCCCGGAGGATTGGAAGTCATGTATAATCATTCCTCTGTTCAAAGGAAAAGGGGAAAGAGAAGTGTGTGGTAATCATAGGGGCATTTGTCTTCTAGTGTAATAGGAAAAGTCTATGGTAAGACACTTACTGGCAGAGATAGGGAAATAACAAAGGAATTAGAAAGGTATCAGGAAGGGAAGTGGTTGTGTAGATCAGATATTCATGCAGAGATGTTTAATGGAAAAGTTTCTAGAGAAGGGAAAGAAGTTCTATGCTGCCGTCATGGATTTGGGGAAGGCATAAGACAGAGTGGTTAGAAAAGGAATGTGGAAAATATTGAAAATATTTGCTATAAACCTATGGAGGCACTAGGGCTGCAGTGTGTGTGAATGGTAAACTGAGTAAGTTTTTCTGTCTGAATGTAGATTGAAACAGGGATGTGCCATGTCTCCATGGTTGTTCAGTTTGTTTATGAAGGGAGTTATAAGAGATTGAAGGTAGGGCAGTGGATGTTGGAGCACCTCGAATGAGAGAGGGGAATGTCTGGAAACTTCCTGTTCTGTTATTGGCAGATGGTACCAGTACGGTATTGTTAAGTGAAGACAAAAAGGAACTGCAAGGCTTGGTGAATGAGTTTGGAAGAGTATGCAAGAAACGGAATCTAAAGGTGAATGTAGGGAAGGATAAACTTGTGGTCTTCGAGAGAAATGAAGCCACTGAATGCACAGTGAGGCTGGATAATAAGCAAATGGAAAAATCTATCTATCTATCTAACTATCTACCTATAGCTAGACACCATAGTTCTGTAAGGGGTGGTCAGTATTCTCTGAGTTAGTTGTTTTATGAGGAGGGGCACTAACCCTCCACAACCCCACTTGTTGACACATGGGGAACACATATGGGTTGGTTATATGGTTACCACCCAGCATTATAAATGGTTTCCTGGCTTACAGGAAAGCATTTGGCTTGTCACTCAATGTAAAGCTATATGAAAAGGAAAGAAGAGTAATAAAAGGTGACAGAAGAGATGGGAGAAATAGGAAGAGAAACAGCAGACACAGAAAAAGAGTGATTAGGGTGAAGGAAGTAGTAGGCAGCACTACATCAAGTGAGTAGATGATGGTCACCACCACCTACCACCTAAATGGAAAATGTGAGTGCATTTAAGTACTTGGGTAGCGTGATGAGTAAGGATCAAAGTTTGGGGGATGAAGTGCTTGAAAAGGCAAAACAGGGAAGAAGGGTTGCTGGTTCCGTGAAAGCTGTGATAAGAAATAGGGAAGTGTGCATGGAAGTAAAAAAGTTGCTGAATGACAGTACTGTGATACCAACTCTAACGTTTGGCAGCAAAGTTTGGATCTTGCTGGAAGGACACAAATCAAGAGTGAGAGCAGTGGAAATGAGTTATAGTGTTTGAGGGGAGCATGTGGATTTATATGAAGAGACAGACTGACAAATGAGGAAGTGAAGGAGCATTGTGGTGTAGATGTGGATGTGACAGAAAACATTAGGAGAAATATATTGAGGTGGTTTGGCCATGTGGAAAGGATGGAGAGTGAGAGGCTAACTAGGAGAGTGTATGTGAATGAGGTGGAGTGGGGGAGAGGGAGGAGAAGACCGAGGATGAGATGGAGGGATGGAGTAACATGCTATATGAGAGTGGGGGTTGTAAGATTGGGAAGGAGCAGTGAAAAGGCAGTGGACAGTTTGACATGGGGAAGATTTATTTGTGGCCACCCCTTATGGGATTAAGGGGTCTGGCTATAGACAGATAGTCATACTTTTTCTGGATACGTGTCATTCCTGGTGTCCACTAACATATAGCTACAGGTATTATGCACAAGGCGTTTGTGACTAAAGAAGAGTCAGTGTACAGTCAAAGAACAGCTATCTTTTCAATTCTGTCTGAAGAAAATTTCTATCTATCTTGTCAGGTGCCTCAATCCCATAAAGGATGGCTAGAGACAGATCGCTTCCATGTCGCTCTGTCCCCTTCCATATCATTGCCCCCCCCCCCATATATCTCTCCACCTCCCTCTTTCATATACCTCTCCACTCTATCCCTCCATCTCATTCTCGGTCTTCCTCTCCCTCTCCCCCCTTCCACCTCACTCACATACACCCTCTCGTTAGTCTCTCACTCTCCATCCTCTCCACGTGACCAAACCACCTCATTCTATCACATCACATCCACACCACAACGCTCCTTCACTTCCTCATTTGTCAGACTGTCTCTCCATGTAACTCCACATGCCCCTCTCAAATAACTCATTTCCACTGTTCTCACTCTTGACTTGTGTCCTTCCAACAAGGTCCAAGCTTCACTTTCATGTTAGAGTTGGTATCAGAATACTGTCATACTTTAACTTTTTTTTATACTTCCATGCTCACTTCCTTATTTCTTATCACTTCTTTCAAAGAACCAGCAACCTTTCTTCCCTGTTGTACCCTTTAATGGACTTCATCCTCTAAACTTCCATCCTTACGCATCACACTACCCAAGTACTTAAATGCACTCACATTTTCCATTTCCACACCATCCAACCCCACTGTTCATTCAGTGACTTCATTTTTCTTGAAGACAATAACTTTACTCTTCCCTACATTCACCTTTAGATTCTGTTTCTTACGCACTCTTATTAAATTCATTCACCAAGCCTGGCACTTCCCCTTCGTCCTCACTTAACATCCAATACCCTACTTTGTATCTATTTTATAACTCCATGCAGATACAGATTGAAGAACCAAGGAGACATGACACATTCTTGTTTCGTCAACTGCAATGCTGGGAACGCTACTAATAAAAAGAAGCGGCGCTCCCATTCCCGTTACTAGCTCGAAAAGTAGTGGCGTTACTGGTTTCGCTACTTGATACGAAATGTAGCGGCGCTCCCGCTCCCGCTACTTTGGATAAGAAAAAGGTACACGAAGGAAAGGTTAACAAAAATTTGTGACATAGCAATACACTATATACTGTTTTGATAGTATTAGTCTGAGTGGTTATGTTGTTTACCAGTAATGTCAGTATGTACTTATATTGAAAAAAATAAAAACATCATATATATACCTGTCGGTGTCAATTTCATGAAGCTTAGAGCCGAAGGTACAAGAAAAAGCTATTTACTGTATAATGTAACAAATGTTCTTTTACATTGTTACTTAATATACCTACTGTAAGTAACATACGTAAATAAAAGGCAAAAAATTGTAGCCTACCATTGATACGTATATAGATTTATTATATTTTCAATGATACCTATTTAAGATATGTAAGAAAACGAAAGTAAAAATGAACTGGACTTTCTTTTATAGGCTATTTATACAATAGCAATGTTTTTTCCATTAATTTAAACTGAAAGTAACATACTGTTACGAAATAATGAAGTAGTAAGAATTAATCTGAAAGAGAGTGTGAGGGAGAGAGCGGGAGTTAGTGTGTGTGTGTGTGTGTGTGTGTGTGTGTTGCCTACATCTAGCTGACATCCTTATTTATCTTAATTTAAATAATCGATAATTAACTAGCTAATTCCTGTCTAATTATTGCACATTACTAATAAATAATAATTAATAAATTACTGATGTAATGTATAACAAACATCATTAACTGACAGAACTGACGAAAGTATTATTTTTCGTCATTAATAAATACAACCAAACCGTCGGCATATCTGTATGTACTCACAGACTCCAGGATCTATATTCGTCGCGTGAGTAGCGAGGAGAGCGGTAACGCGTGATTACGGCCAAAAAGTAGCGGCGCTCTCAGTTCTGCTACTGACTAAAAAAAGTAACGGCGTTACCACCATCGCTATTAAAATAGTAGCCGCGCTATTCCCAGTTTTGATCAACTGGCACAATACAATGAAAATCCCATCTCAATTACAGTATGTTTCAAATGGTTTGATTTTTCTGCTATGTATTAGTTAAACTTTGGAAATATATTTATGCCTTTCTGTACATGCAGGGCAGAAGGTTAGGTTTTGGAACCCCGATACAGAGGGAGTCACTGTATGTGCAAAGAAATGGGTTTGTTTCTGGAACCACTGTATACGGTATTGCTTTAAAAAGAACAAGACAAAATATCCCCAAGAAATCCCATTAAAACATCTTTGGACACTATTTCTGTTCTGTTATCCACAAACTCTACACTTGGACAACTGGAAGACAGAATGTGGTGTTGCTGTTTACTCAGATTTGTGCAACTTTTGGTTATCTGTTTCTCAGGTAAAATAACCCAGATATTTCTTCCCTCTTACTGTTTGTACATTAGAATGGAGTGTTATGCTTCAGGTGAATGTCGAGAGAGCAGTTGGATCTTGGATGCCTGATGTACAGTACAAGTCATCCATCAGGCAATGCAGCAGAGGAGCTGGTTCGGACCGTGCTGATCCTAGCTATAAGGTAAGGGTTGTGGCATGATTCATATCTTCATGCTGTGCCTCCTGGCCGTGTGTGCATGAAGTGTTATACAGTGCTATCAGGTTCTTTGATACAGTATGCTGGTCTGATGGCCGCTGATGTTCCAGGTCCACAGCTGAAGTCACATCACTGAAATAGATGTATCAGCAGTGTGATCTTCAGGCAGCTGTTTGAGCTATAAATGCTGTGTGGTCGTGAGAGACTTCACACTTTTTGGTGTTGCCTGGAAGAATACCTGATATAATTTTTTGAGGACATGCTATTAGAAGCACCTTATGAGTGTCATATAAGAACTCTGAACCATTAATGTATTGTAAGAGTGAAATCTGGATAAAATATTCATGTTGATAGATTATGGTATACTATTATGCTGCAAATGTGTGTAGAAATCAGACATGGGGAAGATTGAAGAAAGTAGTGATCATTTTTATCCATATGTTTAATGGTTTAGTAATCATGATTTTTATATTGACAGTTATGATCCAGTATTAGTGAGCTGTGTTGATATCTTGTGTTTAGGGTTAATATATATTTTTTGACGTGACATTGATGTTGGCTATTTATCATGTTACATGTAAATAGTAAGATGGGCAGTTAGGTGAAGTAGAGTGGAGAACCGACAGAGTTTGGCAGGTATTACGAGAACTCGGGAGGATGATGTAATGGAGGTGATTAAAGGAGCACTAGATATGAAGTCAGAGAGTGAGGAAATAATTGTGGAACCACATGTGAAGTGTGAGAGGGGGTTTAATGAAGAGATAGTTGTAGAACCAGATGTGAAGATAGAGGTTGGGGTGACTGAGACTATCCAAGACACACTCACCCTTTCAGGTGAAGTCGAGAAGTTCAGATGTCTGGAGCGTGGCAAGCTGTTCCCGTGTAAGAGCCAACTCACCCGACATGCTGCAGTTCATTACGTAGCGAAGGAGTTCATGTGCAATGTGTGCGGTAAACTGTTTAGCCAGAAATTTCATCTGACGGGGCATTTGGATATACATTCAGGAGTGATGGAGTTCAAGTGTAGTGAATGTGATAAAGTGTTATTCATTCAGGAGTGAAGGAGTTCAGGTGTCATTACTGTGGTAAACAATTTAATTTGAAAAGTAACCTCACTAAGCACCTACTTATTGATTCAAGGGAGAAGAAGTTCAAGTGTAATGACCGTGGTAAGCTGTTTCATACCAAAGGCAACATCACCCAGCACTCACAGACTCATTCAGAGGTGAAGTTCAAGTGTGATATATGTGGTAAACTATTTAGTCACAAAGGTATCCTCAAACATAACTTACTGGTTCATTCAGGAGTAAAGAAGTTTTAGAGTGATTAGTATGGTAAATTGTTTCAAAAGAATACACCTAGGCATGTTACCTTTCACTGAAGTCAAGGAGCATTGGTGTCTTGAATGTGATGTGGTGTTGTGTCAGGAGCTCTAAGAAATGCCGTTTAATTATATGGCAGGATTTTTTTTTCCTGTTTAATACCCTAGTTAAAAAACTCATTCTTTCAGTCTGTAGTTGTATAGTAGACCCTTGCTTTACTGTACCCCACTGGACTGCATATTGGATTTAAAGAGCACTTTGAGATTCCTGGACAAGTCATCATACACACCGGATACCATCTGGTAAATGGGAAAAACCATATGGACCTGCTGGACAACTCTGCGCCCACCAGACACTTTTTTTTTTTTTTTTTTGCCGTTAACTTATGTTGTACATTACCTGAGGCGCATAATGCAGGCCTACCAGATTGTTTCCCCTGTCCGGAGTGACCCAGAATGCAGTTACCAGTGCTGGCAATGCTATTTTCAACCTGCATAGGCTAGTCATGAAGTGTTATGACAAGGGTGTGAAAGTATGGGCCGCATAAGTGTAGAATGGGTATAGATTTCCTTTTTAGCACTGAAATATGCTATTTCACTATATTTTCCCTTGTGTGCCTGAAATCCCACTTGAGGGGGGGACCATCAGACTTACTGGATTATCAGCTTTATCAGATTGGGTTTGTCCTCAGTTGATCCAGTATACTGTAGAGAGGGTCTCCTGTATGTATAATATGCTCAAGCTGATATGTGAACTTTGGAGACCACTGTATAACAAGTCATTTGTTGTGTGTATCTGCAGAGATATTGTTTCAGATTTAATAGTGTTTTTTTACCATGTTTTAATATGTTTTTACCATGTTTTAACAGTGTTTTTTCCATGTTTTAAGTGTTTTTTCCCAGCACACCTACCTCACTGCAAACAATATTGACATAGAATGAAGTAAGTTACATACTGTAGCAGAAGTCCATGTATAAATCTTTTATCACGTTTTTCCAGGGCCACCTGTCATTCATTTTATGAGAGATTAAAAAGTACCAGTATTAAGAAATCTTAAAATTTGAATGCTACATGAGGATGGAAGCTATTGAATGTATCCATGTGAAGATTATCATAAATTCTAAATGATGATGTCAACTGTTTTTGTATATATGTTTTTCATTAGGAAGTGACATCTCAAAGTCATAAAATGTATTCAAAAGAAAATGCTACAAGTGTTTTACTGCTAACACTCACACAGGAGTAAAACTTGGCAATGAGTGACAAAGAAATTTCTACGGTACAATTCTCAGAAAAGCTGCAGGCATCAGTAGGATGGATGGTGTAAATAATGGAGAAATTCATGAGCATTTTAGAATGGAGGAAAGGGTGACGGGAGGGAGGTGTGAAATAACGTGAATGGATAAGGAGAAATATACAGTACTGGGATGGTATGGACATAAACAAAGAGAGTGAAGCAGTACAGTCATTCCCCAACTTGTGCACATTCATCTCTCATGGATTTAACTTATGTGGTGCTACAAGCTCTATGGTGCTATGAGTTCTATGGTGCTACAAGCTCTATGGTGCTACAAGCTGATGGTGCTACGAGCTCTATGGTGCTACAAGCTCTAACTTGCACACTGACACGTATTGCCCAGCTATTCCCAACAATAAAACATTCATTAGGGCCTATAACAACAGAAATACCCCCCTCTCTCTCTCTCTCTCTCTCTCTCTCTCTCTCTCTCTCATAGACCAGCTTTTTTTTTTTTAATAGTTCAAGACCCTGCCCCACAAACTTTGGAACTAACTAGGCAAAGAGGAAATGATTGTATCTCATTTGAGCTTTCCTTGTACACGTCCTAGGTTATTATTAAAACTTCCAAATACTGTGTCACTATTACCATTGTTTCTTTACAGTATACTAAGGTAATCCACATGGCAAATGCTGTAATTATACTCAGTATCGGTTCAGTGTTTACTCATTAACCCAGCTTTCGGGTCGCTTGTTGTACCTTCGTTTGGATGAATCCTGACGGACTAACATTAAGTGAACATTTGTGTGATAGTACATTTTCTCCTCTTCCTGCTATTAAGATGCCATTATATAAAATTATTTACTGATTTGTCTAAAGTAGGCTATGGAAAAAAATAATCGTAACCAGCACTTCATACATTACATGGTATACTGAACTTATAAATATAAACGTAATGGTAGTGCACTCTGTAATTATTCTAAAGGATATTATATACCAAGCATCATCATTATAATATTTGAGGGCTTCACTGTTACATATAAACGGCATCACTGCAATGTTCCTGACTTTAAACCAGATCATTACAAGAGGCTTTTTATTTATGTGGTATCTTCTCAATGTATGATGAACTCATTGCGGAAAAATCAAAACATCTGAAACACGTACTGGTAGAGATAGGGTTTTATACTATATTTAACCAGTTGTACATTTTCTTCCGACAGAACTGGGAAGATGGTTGTTTCTTTACTGTTCATGTTGGAGAACACTGGTTTGATTTGTGTGTGGTGGTGGTAAGGCAGGATCAGCTAGGGATGGCTGCCCATGTGATGACTCGGTTTGGGGCAACATGGTCATGCTGGTCACATGGTCCGCCTCATAGACATAGTTCACCTTATGTGAACCACAGCAGGTCCTCCACAGCCATTGATGGAGCCTCCCGCAGCTGAGAAACGACAACCGTTTATCCACAGCCTTTGGGCTCAGAGGACCTGGAGGCATCAGTTCAACAGTTTAGAGTCCAGGTAAGCTTTTAAAGGCACTCTATTCCTGAAACTATGAAAGTTACAACTCCATATTTATCTACAAATATACTACACAATAATGAAAGCAGAGTCTTGCCAACAAGAGTGTAGTTTCAGCTTAATATTTTTACATATTATCCAACAGGTTACCGAAAAAGATTGTCATGGTATGGAACTAAGTCTGATTTATTTGGGGTGAGCTTGTGCGAACAATTGATATATGCAAATACTGTATTATAATATGCCCTTGTAATGAATATAGCCATGTTATGGAGCTAGCTCTGTGGCTAGAGTGAGGAGTGGTTGGAAGAAGTTCAGGGAGCTGTTGTCTCTCCTGACATTGAGAAGGCTGTCCCTCCGTGCTAAGGGATCTTTGTATGTGGCATGTGTTAGTAGTGTAATGCTGTATGGTAGTTAGACTTGGGCAGTAAAGGAAGAGGATATTCGCAGGCCCAAACGTACGGAAATGACAGTGATTAGGTGGATGTGCAGTGCTTCCCTGAGTTCAAGGCCTTGGGGAGCTAGATATACGATGGAAGAGTTGAGAGGTAGGATGAGACTGGTGTGTATCGGTGTTGTGATGAGAAGGGGTAGACTGAGATTGTTTAGGCATGTGGAGAGGATGGGGGATGATAACTGGGTGCAGAAAGTAAGAAGTGTTAATGTTTGGGGTAGGGAAGCAAGAGGTAGACTGAAAAGGACCTGGGATGAGGTCATTGGGTGTGACTTCAGGGATACGGGACTAAATAGGGAAGCTGCCAGAGATCGAGCGGCAAGGAGAGCCGCCATTAGGTGACGGAGCCAATGCATGCAAACATGTTGGAGCCTTCAAAAATGAAACCAATGAATCCACCAGATCTACCCTTTTCAGTCTGTCTCCCTCTACTACTGGTTACATCACGGGTTAAAGCTTCCAAGGCTTCACCAACTTTTAAGTATTGAAATTAGTCTTGTGAAGTATGCAAGAACTGACTAAGAGCAGTTGTAATAGAATATCATAATTTTTAAGTCATTGTTCTTGGCATGGAATTTAACCACTTATTTAATCTGTGGGCTTTAACAGAATATACAGAATATAAGAGCATACTTCCAGACCATGTTGAGATTTCATTAAGATGGTATGGCTCCTCTTTTTGTGGATGCACCATTAACTTTGAAAGTTGATTGCATTTGTGTGAAATATATTTATGCTTTATCATTGATAAAGGCTTCAGCATTCTTACATGCATCTGCCTTTGTCACCTAATGGTGGCTCTTCACGCGGCTCGATCTCTGGCAGCATCCCTATTCAGTCCCTTATCCCTGAGGTCACACTGCTTGACTTCATCCCAGGTCTTTTTCGGTCAGCCTCTTGCAACTCTACCCCCGACGTTCATTTTCCGCATCCAGTTGTCATCCTCCATCCTCTGCACATGCCCAAAGCATGTCAATCTGCCCCTCATCACAGCACCATCCTTCCTAACTCTTCAGTCGTAAACCTAGCCCCCTTAGGCCTCACGTTCAAGGACGCAATACACATCCACCTAATCATTGTCATTTCTGTACATTTGAGCCTACGAATATCCTCATTTTTACTGTCCAGGTCTCACTACCATACAGCAGTACACTCCAAACACATGCCACATTCAAAGATCCCTTAGCACAGAGGGAGAGCCCTCTCAATGTCAGGAGAGGCAACAGCTCCTTGAACTTCTTTCAACCACTCCTTACTCTCGCCACAAGGCTAGCTCTAGCACCACCTCAAATAAATAACTTGTCCCCTAAATAACAAGACTTCAACACACTCAAGAAACTCATCAGCAGGATCAATCCTTTCACACCTGACTATCTCTATATGCTCTCCCAGACTCACTGCACACATGGAATCAGCATTATGCACCCCACAAATACTGCACAAGTTGAAGTTAGTTCCCACACTCTTGTGGCAAACTGCCCATGGCCACTCTCCCTCTGCTTTGACAGTATGTGCATCTGATTAACTATGGTATATTTTATTTTTCAGATTCTAAAGTTGAATATCCACTCTATTCCGAAGAAAGGAAGTTCCTCTGACCCCACTGATTACAGACCAATTGCTGTCACATCTACTCTTGGTAAGGTATTTGAAACTTTAATTAATATGCACATTGTTAAACATCTTGAATCCAACAACTTAATTAGTAATAGACAATATGGTTTTCGCCACAAAAGATCCACCATTGACATACTCAATCTCCTATCTCATACTATCCATCAATCAACTGACCTACATGGAGAAACTCATGCAGTAGTCCTTGATATTTCTAAAGCTTTCGACTGAGTATAGCACCGTTTCCTGCTGTCCAAACTCCCTTGCTATGGACTAACATCTTTTGTTCCTTTGATTTCCTCATATCTCGGTGACAGGAAAATAAGGGTGAAAGTAGATGATGTATATTCCAAAACCACTCAATTAATGCTGGTGTGCCGCAGGGATCAGTTCTGGCGCCAACCCTGTTCCTGGTTCATATTAATGATCTCTTATCTGTCACCCACAATCCCATCCACTCATATGCAAATGACTCGACACTACATAGTTCATTCACACTCAGACACCCATTTACAAAGTCTAATATCTCTACCTCTCAATTTAGTACAGCCATTTTCTTAAATCAAAACCTATCTATGATCAGTGAATGGGGACAAACAATCTTGTCTCATTTAATGCTAGTAAAACTAAATATATACAATTTACAGACAGATATTGCCAGTTTCGTATATTACCTTCAGTGCTACTAATATTCCCATCTCCAGAGGTATTGAAATTCTCGGCATCTTACTTAACAATGCCCTCAGCTGGACCTCTCATGTTAGATCACTTGCTAAAATCGCTTCAAAGAACCTTGGATTATTGTACAGAGTCCATAACTTCTATACTGACGAGCAGTTAGCTATAATTTATAAGAGTTATGTGCGCTCACAGCTTTAATATTGTTAACCCTTGTGGAATAGATGTGGAGAGATTGCATTAAAACTAGTAGACAAATTTATTTATTTGCCATTACAAATAAACTATCTCCCCTACGAGTAAGAAGGAATGATGCCTCCCTTGCATTATTTTACAGATATTTTTATGGCAAATGCTCAGACGAAGTTGCGTTCATGGTGCCACCTCTCCATGTCTTCTCTCTTACCACACGGGCTTCTGGTAGCACTCAAGACTGGAATGTCACTCAGCCATATTGCAGAACTTCTGCCTATCAGAATTCTTTCATTCCCCGAACTGCATCTCTTTGGAACTCGCTTCCCCAGAGTTGTTTCCCTCCAAAGTTCTACCTACAGCTGTTTAAGTCTAGCTGTTACAGATATTTTATGAACAGAGGACACCAGTAATCTGGTGTATGGATTATTTTTTTTTTAATTCATTTGTTTTTCCTTCCTCTGTTCTGTTATTAATATATATATATATATATATATATATATATATATATATATATATATATATATATGTGTGTGTGTGTGTGTGTGTGTGTGTGTGTGTGTGTGTGTGTTATGAAAAAGTAGTGTTGGATCTGTATAGAGGAGCAGTGACACAGCTCTGTTCAGAACCTTAAAATGTTCTCTGGAACTACATTAGAATTATGGTCTTGCCATTCTATTCACCTTTCACAACATACCTGTACTTCATGACAACAGTAGGTGACAGAACAAGAATTACTGCTGGTGCATTGCAACTCAGCCATACTAGCACTGCCATTCCAGTCTGCTGCTGCATCACCACTTGTTCCTACCAATGCTACCAGCCCTGACTGTTGGTGTACTACCACCTGGAACAGCTTGGTCTACCAGTCTCCACCACTGATAAACAGTACCACCATCTGCCACTACTGGTGCTAGTCGGTGTACCGCCATCCAGTTTGTCAGTGCTACCAGTGCTAACTGTTGGTGTGCCATCACTATATTACTAGTGCTAACTGTTGGTGTGGGCTCATCCCCACCCAGGCCTACCAGTGCTGAGTGGACATTACAACGGCAAGACAGCTCACCAGTACAGAGGGATATGAGGTTGCTGATGATGAGGGTCATGATGATGCCAGTGATACCGAAGTAGCAGTACGAGACATCATACATGGTCCTGCCCGCACTCCTGCTGGCACCATACAACACACCCTCAAACATTTGCTTATGTAAAGAAATAAACTCACTGAATCATTACCAGTGAATAAGAACAAACGCTGTAGTCATGTCCATGTAAAAAAAAAAAAAAAAATGGAGAAGTAATGGAACTGAGTGCAAAAATTATTGTGATATGTCTGTTCATTGTTGTTGGAAAGTTGATTTGGAAGAATTATCATGGAATAAGTGAGGCAGTATATCAACACACCCGCTGATTGATGAACAGGATGGCTTCATGGTTGGGATTTATGGATCAAATTCCTGTAATGGAACAATGGGAACTGCTTGTGAAAAGAAATGTTAGATGCTTATGCTAGATATCGTTTATATAGGCTCCAACATGCTTGCCTGCATCGGCCTTGGTCACCTAATGGCAGCCCTCCACGCTGCTCGATATCTAGCAACCTCCCTACTTAGTCCATTTTCCCTGAGGATTTGGAAAAAACATATGCCAATGTAACTAGAGGGGTATATGGAAGGTTTTGTGTATGTATGGTATGGACAGAAAGCAATTGATTGCTGTTAAGAGTTTTTATAATGGTAGTCAGGCTTGTGTAAGGGTGTCTTAAGTCTATCTATCTATTGCCAGACGCCTTAATCGCGTAAGGGGTGGCCACAGACAAATCGCCTCCATGTCGCCCTATCCCCCGCCATTTCACTGCCCTGCTCCCAGCCCACACCCCCCTCTCTCATACACCTCTCCACTCCAGCCCTCCATCTCATCCTTGGCCTCCCCCTCCCTCTCCCTCCCTCCACCTCACTCACATATATTCTCCACGTCAGTCTCTCACTCCATCCTCTCCACATGGCCAAACCACCTCAGTGTGTTTCTCCTAACACTTCCTATCACATCCACATCCACATCACAACGCTCCCCCACATCCTCATTTGTCAGTCTGTCTCTCCACATCACTCCACATGCTCCTCTCAGATAACTCATTTCCACTGCTCTCACTCTTGATTACTGTCCCTCCACCAAGGTCCAAGCTTCACTTCCATACGTTAGAGTTGGTATCACAATAGTGTCACGTAGTAACTTTTTCACTTCCATGTTCACTTCCTTGTTTCTTATCACTGCTTTCATGGAACCAGCAACTTTTCTTCCTTGTTGTACCCTTTCAAGCACTTTACCCTCCAAACTTCCATCCTTACTCATCACACTACCCAGGTACTTAAATGCACTCACATTTTCCAGCTCCTCCTCATCCAGCCTCACTGTACATTCACTGACTTCACCTCTTTCAAAGACCATCACTTTACTCTTCCCTACATTCACCTTTAGATTCCGTTTCTTACACACTCTCTCAAACTCATCCACCAAGCCTTGCAGCTCCCCTTCGTCTTCACTTAACAACAGAGTATCATCTGCAAACAACAGTATAGGGAGCTTCCAAACACTGCTCTCATTAGGGCCACTCCAATATCCTCTGCCCTACCTTGTATCTCTTTTATAACTTCATCCATATACAGATTGAACAACCATGGAGAGATGACGCATCCCTGCTTCAATCTAACCTTCAAGTAGAAAAATTCACTCAGTTCACTATCCACACGCACTGCAGCCTTAGCACCTTCATACATACTCTTCACAGCATTCAGCAACTTCCCATCTACTCCATATATTCTTAATACTTTCCACAATCCTTGTCTATCCACCCTGTCATATGCTTTCTCCAAATCCATGAAAGCCGCATACAACTTCTTTCCCTTCTCTAGAAACTATTCCACTAAAGATATAAGAATGAATATCTGATCTACACAACCTCTTCCCTTCTTAAAGCTTCCCTGTTCTTCTCCAACTAATTCCTCTGTTATTTCCCTAACTCTGTCAATAAGTATCCTACCATATACTTTTCCTATTACACTAAGAAGACAAATGCCCCTATGATTACCACACATTTCTTTTTCCCCTTTTGGTTAGTACAAGGGAATAATTATACCTGACTTCCAATCCTCTGGGACTCTACCCTCCTTCCAGGCCACTCTGCACATCTTCCACATCCATTCTACAACTATATCTCCCCCATGCTTGAGCATTTCACCACACACTCTATCAACTCCTGGGGCTTTCCCTACTTTGACTTTCTTCATTGCTTCCACTACTTCCATCCTACTGATTTCTTCCTTTCTTCTCACATCCCTCCTTCTCCCAGCCCCAGCCACTTATTCTCGCATTACTTTCATTGTCTATGTTCAACAATTCCTTAAAGTGTTCTCTCCATCTGCTCTCTTTTTCTCCCTTCTGCACTAGTAACATACCATTATCATTTTTCACTCCCAAACTAACTTCGCTGCCACCCTGCCTAACTCTCTTTACCTCTTTCCAGAACATTTTCTTACATTCCCTCCACTTTACACTCAAATTCCTTCCAAATTCCTCATCCACTCTCTTCTTACTCTCTCTCTTATGAATCTTTTCTCCCCTCTCTTCCTCTCCACATATAGTCTCTCTTCCGTCTCTCAACTTCTTCCACGCCCTGTTTCTCATCCACTCACTATAAGCTTTCTTCTTTTGCGTGACAGCCTGTCTCAGCTCTCCATTCCACCATGCTGTTCCTTGCACCCCTTTTAGTCTTCTCTTCACCCCACACACCACCTCACATGTTCCACAGATTTCTTCTGTGAATATCTTGCACAAACTTTCCACATCCCCCATCTGCTCCAGTCCATAGTTACCCAATTGCTCCTCCACTTCTCTCTTATATTCTGCCTTTTTCTCATCCTCTTGTAACCTTTCCATTCTCCTTGCATATACTACTTCCTCCTGTCCTTCCTTTCATCTATTTCTCCATTTCACTTGGACCATGATTTTCACCACCACCAAGTGGTGGTCAGAAAGTCCACTCCCCCAACCTCTATATACTCTTGCATCCATTACACACCTTCGCATTCTTTCATTCACACATACATACTCAGTCACTGGCTTCCGTTCATTTAGTTCATCGCTCACCCTTCTCAACACTCGCCATGTATACCTATGGATCATTTTGTACCTGAAGAGGTTACCAACCCCTTCCCGGCACAAATGTCCACTAAAGCACTGCCAGTCTTAAGAGTATGATCTAATATCAGTGTTAGAGTGAGATAAGTACTAGGTCTGTTCAGAAAGTTTTTTTTTTTTTTTTTTTTTTTTTTATGTGACCTGCTTTCAAGGCCCAGTAGTCCTCCTCCATATCATACACCTCTACATGTCACCTAAGGCTCTAAAAAATTGAATAGGTAACATGTTGAGCTAGGACATTATTCACCCACAAAGTGGGACCCTTCAGACTTGACACATGTACCCCAGCATTCTTTCCACTCCCTGAAACATTTTCAAAGTCGGATTATCCCTCGCAGGTGCTCCGTCGCATTCATCATGATATCTTCTCACGTCTCAAATCAAGTACCCTTCAGCGCAGTTTTGAGCTCTAGGAGTAACCAAAAGTCACACGGAACCATGTCTGGCGAGTAGGAAGCCTGCCGGGCCTGCGGGATGTTGTGCTTTGCTAAAAATTCCTGAATCTGTTAAGAAGAATGGGCAGGGGTGTTGTTATGTTGCAGCTTCCAACTTGCTGCTTTCCAGAGGTCTGCTCTCTTCACGGAGACAACGGAAAACGTCGAGGTAGTAATGTTTGTTGACAGTCTGAACCCTCTGGTGCGCATTCTTGATGCACAGCATGGTAGCCGAGAAAAAAAAAATTTCAACATGCGAGTTCATTTCACCTTGCTATGGACCTGTCGTGAATTTTTTTGGCCAAGGCAACCCTGCATGCTTCCACTGGGACGACAGTGCTTTGGCTTCTGGACTGTACTCGTACACCCAAGTCTCATCTCCATTGATAACAATCTTCAGAAGGTCTGGATCACGATTTGCACACTCCAACATGTGTTGAGCAATGTTCATCCAAGAGAAGTGCTCATTATGAACGCAATGATTCACCTGTAGGAGATACTGAAAACCGACTTTGAAAATTGTTTCACCCAGTGGAAAGAATGCTGGACTACGTGTGTCAAGTCAGAAGCTAACTACTTTTAGGGGGATTAGTGTCGTAGCTCAATAGGTTAGCTATTTATTTTTTTAGAGCCAAAGGTCGGACACTTTCTGAACAGATCTCGTTTGTGTAACATACTCATGGCTGTTCAATATACATTCCACATACTGTGTATGGATGGGTTTATTAGAGATAAAAAAAAAAAGTCAAGCTATTGAGAGAGGGATGAGGATAGTAACGAGTGGTGAAGGGTGGATTATCTCAAACATGGTGTGGGCAGATGATGCTGTGTTAAATGCCGAACAAGAGATTTGAAGATTGGTGCAGACTGTTGTGAATATTTGTGAGCATAGTGAAATGAAAGCATATATAAATGAGAGAAAAGTGATGGTTGCTGAGGAAGAAGTTGACTTCCAGTGTGATGTGATGGTGTATGATGAGAGACTTAAATTGGTGACAGAGATTCAGTACAGAGGTGGTATAGTGGAGAGTGGTAAATGTGCAAAGGAAGGGAAAAGTGGAGTCTCACAGGAAAAGAAGGTAGCAGTTGCTATGAATATACTGGTGTGAAACAGGTCCAAGTATATTGGCTATGCTTGAGGACTGCATACAGGAGTTTCAGTGCCCACAGTAACATTTGAGTATGACATTGGTGTGAAATGAAAAGCTTAGAGTAAGTACAGTAGAAATGTTGTTTTGGGGGAATGAGCGTGGAATGTGGATGGGATGAGAATTATAGTGTGAGTCATGAAAGATGTGGAGTGAGGAAGTCTATGGACAGTAGAGTGTGTCTTTAGATGGTATGGTAATTTGAAGAGGATGGATGTAAATACTGTAGTATAGCGAAAAGGGTATATCTGTTTAAACATGAAGGTTGGAAGAGGTATGGAAGACCAAGAAGGTGGACAGATATGGTGAAGGAGTGTGTGAGAAAATAAGGCATGGAGGTTGATAGGCTAGGAAACTGTCAGGGGATCAAACTACTTGAAAGAATTTTGTACTAAAGTATGACGTGGTTTGGCACCTCTGTTTTTATCACGTGACTGACAGTCATCAGAGTGGTTCTAGCTAATCAATATGGTGAAGTGCATAGGTGTGGTAAGCTATACTTGTGATGTGGAATCAGGATTCCATAAGTTTGAATGGTGAGTGAATAAGAATGTGGTTCATTTAACTAAGCATGCTGTTGATTAGTTCTCCTTCTGCCATTTTTCTTTTTTGCCCTCTGGCCCTGTCTCACTGAAACCTTGGTTGGGAAAAAAATGTTGGGATGATTATAATGAAAATGATGAAGCTCAAGAAAACTCAAAGGTAAAGGAAGAGAGGGTAACATCCTCTCTTGCTTTACTTTTTACCAAAAAAAATAATTTTATGAGTAATTCTCCTTTCATGTTGAATCTATCTATCTATCTATCAATAGCCCGACGCCCTAATTCCACAAAGGGTGGCCCCAGACAAAACGCCTCCAAGTCACTCTGTCACCCACCATTTGACTGCACTCCCCCCAACTAACACCCCCCTCCCTCGTATACCTCTCAACTCCATCCCTCCACCTCATCCTCGGTCTTCCCCTCCCTCCACCTCATCTTCATACACCTTCTCAGTCAGTCTTTCATTCTCCATTCTCTCCACATGTCCAAACCACCTCAGTGTATTTCTCCTAATTTTCTCAACCACATCCACATCCACCCCACCATGTTCCTTCACATCTTCATTCGTCAACGTGTCATTCCATGTCACTCCACATGCTCCTCTCAAGCAACTCATTTCCACTGCTCTCACTCTTGACTTGTTCCCCTCTAGCAAGGTCCATGCCTCGCTTCCATACGTTAGGGTAGTGATCACAATACTATCATGCAGTGACTTCTTAACTTCCATACTCACCTCCTTATATCTCATCATTGCTTTCAGTGCACCAACAACCTTCCTTCCTGCTGTACCCTTTCAAGCACTTCATCCCCAAACGTTCCATCCTCACTCATCACACTACCCAAGTACTTGAATGCACTCACATTCTCCATATCCTCACCATCCAACCTCACTGTGCATTCTGTTGCTTCATTCCTCTCAAACACCATAACTTTACTCTTTACATTAACTTTCAGATTCCTCTTCCTATACACTCTCCCAAATTCACTCACCAAACCTTGCAACTCCCATTCATCTTCACTCTATCTATCTATCTATTGCCAGACGCCTCAATCCCGTTTGGGGTGGCCACAAACAAATCGCCTCCAAGTCGCCCTGTCCCCCGCCATTTCACTCCCCTGCTCCCAACTCACACCCCCCTCTCTCATATACCTCTCCACCCCATCTCTCCATCTCATCCTCGGCCTCCCCCTCCCTCTTTCCCCCTCCACCTCACTCACATACACTCTCTTCGTCAGTCTTTGACCCTCCATCCTCTCCACATGGCCAAACCACCTCAGTGTGTTCCTCATAACGCTTCCTATCACATCCACATCCACACCACAACACTCCTTTATATTCTCATTCGTCAGCCTGTCTCTCCATCTTCACTCAGTAATACTATATTATCAACAAACAGCAAAACCCGGAATTTTCCATATCTCACCTTCATTCATTAGAGCCACCCCCACATCCACTGCCCTACCTTGCACCTCCTTTGCAACCCCATCCTCATATATATTAAACAGCCATGGAGACATCACACATCCCTATTTCAGTCCCACATTGAGATAAAAGAACTCACTCAGCTCACCATCTATTCGCACCATAGCCCTAGCTCATTCATACATACTCTTTACAGCACTCAACAATTTCCTCCACTCCATAATTATATTCTTAAAGCCTTCCACATACCTTGCCTATCTATTCTGTCATAAGCTTTCTCCAAGTCCATGAAGGCAGCATACACTTTCTTTCCCTTCTCTAGATACTTCTCCACTAATCATCTTAGAACAAATATCTGATCTACACACCCTCTTCCATTCCTAAATCCTCCTTGTTCTTCTCCAACTGGCTTCTCTGTTATATGTCTAACCCTATCAATGAGTATTCTACCATATATTTTTCCAGTCACACTAAGAAGGCAAATACCCCAATAGTTACCACATACTTCTCTCTCCCCTTTTCCTTTGTATAAAGGAACAATTATACCTGACTTCCGGTCCTCTGGAACCTTTCCCTCTTCTCAAGCCAGTCTACACAACCTCCATATCCACTCCACTACAATCTCACCCCCATACTTCAGCATTTCACCATACACTTCATCAATTCCTGGGGCCTTTCCCACCTTGATCCTCTTCATTACTTCCACTACTTCTGCCCTACTGATCTCTTCCTCCCTCCTCTCATCTCTTCTCCCAGCCATTCCCCAATCACTTCTACTCGCATTGCTCTTACTCTCAACATTTAACAAATCCTCGAAGTGCTCCTTCCATCTCCTCAATTTCTCTCTCTTCTCCACCAACAATCTATTATTCCCATCTTTCACTCCCCTACTATTTCCCCTTTCACACTGTCTTACTTTCTTTACCTCCTTCCAAAACAATTTCTTACCCTCCACTTCACACTCAGACTCCTCCCAAACTTTTCATCCACTTTCTTCTTACTTTCCTTCACCAATCTCTTCACCTCCCTTCTCCTCCTCACACATACTTCTCTCTTCTCTTTCATCTTCTCCCCTACCTATACTCACTAGCCATTCACTATATGCCTTCTTCTTTTGTTCCACAGCTCATTTCACCTCATCATTCCACCATGCTGTCCCTTGCACACCCCTGCATCTCCTCCTCACTTCACAAACCACCTCACACACTGCGCCTATCTTTTCCGTGAATACTTACATACGTCTTCCACCCCTTCCATCTGCTCTAACTCATACCTTCCCAATCTTTCTTCCTCTGTGCTCTTATACTCTGCCATTTTTTCACTATCTTGCAACTTCTCCACTCTTCTCACAGGAGCTGTTTCCTTCTGTCTTCCCCTTCGTCTCTTCACCCGTTTTCTCTGCAGCCTTTCCTTGGCCATCACTAGTGATGGCCCGAGATTCCATTCCTCCACCCTCTCCACACTCTTGCATCCAACACTTGTCTTCTCATTTGCTCATCCACACACACGTAATCTATCATTGCCTTTCGTTCAACAAGTTCACTGTCCCTTCCTCCTCATGACTTTCCATGTATACCTGTGGATCATCTGCCTAAAGAAAATGTTGGCTACCGTCAACCCCTTACCAGGACAGATGTCCAACAAAGCACTACCATTCCCATCTACTTCAGCTGGCACACCCCACTGACCAACCACTCAATCCACTTGTACATTCCCAACTTTTCATTCATGTCTCCAATCAAAAACACTCTCTCGCTTCTCTCAAACTTGTCCATACACGCTTCTACACTTGCCCATAACTCATCTTTCACTCTTGCCATTCGGTCCTCTGTCAGCGCATACGCACATACAATCGCCCAAGCTTGTCCACCTACTTTCATCCTCACCCATACAATCTTTGCACCCACTGTTCCATACTCTCTTGTATTCTCCTTTCACTTCTTGCATATCATCAGACATACTCACTCTCTTGCCCTCTCATTCTCATTAACTCCCGCACATTTTCCTAAACCATATTCCCATTCTCTCACCCTTTCACCTTTTCATTTAGTTTCAGTCAATCCACATATATCCACTCTTGCATCCTCAAGCACCTGAACAGTCTCACTCTCTTTCACTTCATCATTCACTCCTCTCACATTCCATGTCCCCACCCTTAGAATGTCCTTTGTCCGTTCCTTAGTCGTCAACGTATGGTCCGTCCTGGTCCGAGGCACTTTATTCGCTTGTTTAGTTAGTTCCTTTTATGGGGTGGGGCACTAATCCACCACCAACCCTTTTAATCGCCTAATACGACAAGCAGGGATACTGGGGAAGTATTCTTGAAAACCCCCCTACTTGTAGTTAAAGAAAAAGTTTCATGTTTGGTGACACTGTTTGTTAACCTGTTAGTGTCAGGTGCCATAGTGGTGAAATCTGCAATCAGGTCAGTGGTGAGATTGGTGCTGGGTGTAGCAGTGGTGATGTTGCTGATGAAGGCGACGATGGAGGCGTTGACAGGGTGGAGGAGGTTCTCAGGACAGCTGGCAACAGAAAGGGGGAGGTGGGTGGGGTGTCCTCCCCCACGCAGGAACTTGCCCACCACCACCCAAATGTTGTAACAGAAGGCCACCAGGAATCCTAAGACTGCACCCTGAAGATTATGGTTTGGTCATATGAATCTCTGTGGTTTTATGTGGACATCAGTTAATATCAAATACTACTTGCATATGTTATAATATTGCCCTCCATATTCCCAGTAGACCTGATATTAAAAAAGGAAGAGGATCAACTGGGATAACAGTCCCATATCCTCTATTCTTACTCTCGGCAGTTTTGCAGCAATCCTCTGATCTAGGTCCTGCACTAGTAATAAGCTAGTTCTTGTGTGTTTTTTTAATGAGGTGTGTTAAGGATTTCAAGGTATGTTGTGTTGGCACAGCGTGAGGCAAGGGTGAACGGGCATGAAGTGGAGGAGTGAGAAGGTGTGAAATGTATATATCAGGTATATATGCGTGAGTGGATGGTGTATGGAAGGAATTGCACTGTTGATGAATGGTGTATAGCAGAGGAATGAAAGATCATAAATTTGTCAGCATAAGATCTATATATGTCAAGTTCCAATCTGAGAGAAAAATGTGATAATAAAAGACATATGGTGATGGGAAAGAGAGAGAGAGTAACCTTGACACTGGTGGTATTAGCATAAGAGCAGTTGAGAGGACTGAACTAATGTTGTAGCTAATTATAATGATACAAATAATTCTTCCTTTGTGCATTATTGTAAAGTACAAAAGTTTTCCTGGTAAAAAATATGAAATCCACAAGAATTACACAGCCGTGTATTGAAATAATTGGCATCCATTGATAATGAAAGTGATTATGAAGAAATGTATGATAAATGAAAGGAACAGTAAGTTATAAACCTGTGACATCTTTGCTTCCCTACATGAGTTTCAAGATGTACAGTGATTATGAAATACAAGGCTATGTAAGAGTGAAAGAATTAGCAATAATTATCTTACGTCACGATTTATATAAAGTAATCCGTGCTGCTTCTGTCATAATAATACAAGGATTGTACAGTTCTGGTGGCCTCTCCTGGCTAGCCCTTTGCATGCACTACAGTATGCTTCAGTAATCAAAGAACTTTCCAGCCAACGTAGCAGCCATCTTTATACAACTTCCCTCTCACACACCACTCACAAGAAGGTAATGATTTGCACTTACTTATTCTGCGTGATGGGCTTGACCATTAGGGAAGGGAAAACATTAGTTTTGAAAGACCTGATACCCCCTCCCCTCTCAAAACCCTGTGTGGGAGGTAATGCCTGCAAGATACAGTAAATCCCTGTAGTTGTAGGTTACATATATAATTTTTTTATTATTAACCCCTAAACTGCGGGGTTGTTTTGGTGCGACTTGCGTGTCCCGCTAGGATATTTGCGTTCCGACAGACTTTCTAAAAATATTTGCCAAAAATCAATTATTAGTCCTAGAATATTATAATTGAATATGCCTATGGCACATACTTTCAGCTTTCTCCTGGGATGTTTGTTGAGCCTTCGTCGAGGACCGTAGGACATGTGGAGACCTCTGAAGTTGGGTAACGAAGTCTCCACTTTACACTTCCCGACACCGCGTAATATGATTACCACAGCCTGATATTATCACTAGAAACACTATTCTATGATTTTCAAATAGTTTGGAATCCATACTCCAAAAAAATCACTGTGAAAGCAATGAAAATTACGAGCGCGTATGATCCTCCCACTTGTGCTCGTTCCTTGCTAGTATTCTGTCATTTATTATTCATAAAAACACTCACACTTTATATTCCCATTACTATATAACACTTATATATATATATACATATATATATATATATATATATATATATATATATATATATATATATATATATTGTTACATAGCCTATGATTTCATCATCCTTTGTATAATTCTGACGTACAGTATGCTGCATTTTTGATCACGATTCGCCTCGTGGCTTTCATAGTGACCAAGCTTCCGTGTTCTACCTCACTCCCCCCTTCTCCTCCCTTATAGTAGAGTAAGTCGTTCTTTCTGTTGTTCAGAGCAGGAGTGTCAACTCTTTGTCCCCTATGGCTTCATTTGCGCGTCCTTCTTACAAGTTGTATCAAGCTCTGCCGGCCCCTATATAATGAGCTCAGTCTCTGCATTAATTGCCACTTAGATCTACTCCTCATTTTGTTCACATCTCTGTCCTCCCCTGTACAGTTGTTATTATTTTTGTGAGTGCTCAGGAAGTCTCCAACCATCTAGCTGCTGTGTAATTTGAGTATAAGTGTTATTACATTTTTTTCTTGTACTGTATAACATAAGGTGTTAATTCGTAGGCCTGGTAAGGTTTTTGTGGTTCGTGTGGAGTTTTGATGTCAGCCAGTAGTAATAATATTTTGTATCTGTAATAATATATCTTGCATTAATTGAGCATTATCCGGTTTTCTCATTTTATCAGGGCTGACTTAAATAAATTTACTCTTGCTAATTTCGTGTTAATAGAGGCTATTGCAGTTGAGCATATATTTAACTTGTTTTTTGCCATTACATCATCCTTATGAGTCCTGAATGTTTAGTTGTTAGTTTGAGCATTAAACTTTAACTTGTAATTTTACCTAACTCTTTTGTTTTGAACCTGGAACTTTGCGGGACAGTAGTGATTTTCGTATTCTTACTTGAAGTGTTCATTATCTCTCTCTCTGTTCTGTAACAATATATATATGCAGTCTTTATCTATAAGTCTCCTTCAGTAATAGTACTTTATTGTGACTGTAGGCATTCAATTTCTCTTTCAGTAAAATACATAGAGAGCCAATGTTTCACTTTCATTCTCATAACTTCAAGTATTTGTATTCATATTCTTATATTACTAATTATTTACATTTCTATTTACATTTTCTATTGTATTTTCAATATTTACATTTCTATTTTACTTACACTATGTTATGCACTGTCACTTGCGTATAAAACTATATTACACTGTTCAGTCATATTTACATCCATTGGTTTCACTTGCTATTTACACATTATTTATACATTATTTACACATTACTTACATTTTCCACTTGCACTTTTAGAACTGCTTCAGGCTGTGGTTATCAAGAAAGCAGGTAACGCAGAGGGGAACCTGGCACTCAGCACACTGCCAAGGGGTGCGTTTGTGCTCAGGTGTGCGTCGGGTGGTATGTGCACACACCTGGCACCTGCGGATCGCAGCCTCCCTCTTGGTTGTGGCAGGCATTTGCACCAGTCTGTGCCGATCCATGAACGCCCTTTGCTCAAGTCTGTCGGGAAGTCTTACAGCATGGCGCCTTGGAGTTGCTCCTGTCACCCTACCATATCTCTCAACCAGCTGCTGAACACAAGTCCTGGTGAACAACCTCAGGGAGAAGGACTTGGGTGGCTTTACCTTCATCTTGTACAGGATGAAGGCGTTCAGCATCGTCATGTCAATGAGATGCAGAAAAACTTTCCTGTACCACCTAGTATCCTTCCTGAGGCAGTCGATCTCTCCAGTCATCGTGTCGGACTTGTCCATCAGTCGCATGTTGATATTATAGTCGATGACAGCATCAGGTTTCCTCACAGGTTCGCCCGTCCTATGGTCAACCTTCCCACTCTTTCATTTCCCCCTTGTGTACAGTGGTGAGCATGTGCACGACCCTCTTGTCATGCCACCGTATTGCCGGCATCTTCTCAGACTTGTTTAGGTGCACATCTCCTCGCTGCGAGTTTCCTGCCTCTGGGAATTTGGTGAAGTGGGAACGATTGCTCTTCACAGTGCCACAGGAGCCGATGCCGTGCTCTGAAAGATATTTAGCAAGTTTCTGTGCTGTATAATAGTTGTCAGTATACAGCACATGATTCCCACCAAAATACCTTTCAAGCAGCACTTTCACTACACAGCCTGAGAAGTCAAGGAGGTGTGTTTTGTCCAGATCGACAGTGTTGGCTGAATAGATGAGAAAGTCAAGGATGTACCCTGTCTTACAGTCGCACAGTATAAAGAACTTGATTCCAAAGTGATGGCGTTTGCTTGGAATGTACTGTACAAACCTATTACGTCCTCTGAACAAAACCAAGGATTCGTCTATGACAGCCTTCTGAAAGGGGTGGAAGAATGACAAACTTATCCTTCATTCTGCTCAGAATCTCCCGGATCTTCCAGAGTGGGTCGGTTTGGGAAGGTACATCGTTGTTGGCGAAGTGCAGGTTTCCCATGATGTTCCAGAAACGATCTCTGGCCATGTACTTATTGAAGGTGGGTGAGGGTAGTAAGGGGTCCATTGACCAGTATTCTTCCAACTCATGCTTCTTTGAGTGTGGCATGAGAAGCATGAGGGCGAAGAACACATACAGCTCCTGCACTCCCAGCACAGTCCACTGTTGCATCTTCGCTGCACCTGCACCACTTGCAGCACGTTGTAATTCATACCTGTTAGTCTCATCACATATGTGCTGCATGACTTCGTCATCGAGGAAGGCCAAATGGAAGTCCACAAACTCAGCATCCTCATCAAGAGTGAAGGCAGGCTGTATCCCTGAGGAACTCTCATCAAAATGGAGATGTTCAGGGAAGAAATCGGAACCTTCTGTCCACAAGAAGGCGTCCAGGATTCCCTGTCGTGGCGGTGTAGGGTGGGTGAGGGTGGAGGGTGGCTGTGAGCAGACTGGGCTGCTTCAGGGTCACTCTCACTGACCCAAGGTTGCCGTGTAGCACTAGCAGCCCTTACTCTAGTTGCTACTCTACTTTTACGAGTCAGGGATTTGCCTCATCCCCTATGGCCTGCTTTCACTGTAGGTGCTGGTGGAGACTCCGACGACGAAGACTCAGGAGAGAATTCTGCTGAAGATGAGAAAGAAATTAGTGAAGTGGGGCTGGGGGAGTGGGGAGGTGATTCACCTCGGGACTCATGGCGGGCTGAGTCACACTGGGCCATTGTTCCGGGGCTAACCCTCTGCCTTTTCACTCCCTTCCCAAATTCCTTCCCTTGCTGCACTAAGGGCTCCTTTCCTTTGGAGCTAGGGATAACTTGGGACACTGAAGCACTCGTACTAGGAGTTTCTGTCACAAATTCCTCCCCAGGCTCATCACACGATTCACCTGAAAGATCAAAGTCACTATCCATCATTATCATTGACAATTCTGCCAGTTCACGTTCCACTGCTGAGTCACTAAGTCCTTTACTGCTTCCCACACGAGTTTTTCTAGGGGTAGAGGTCACAGGGCCCTTTGCAATGGGCACAGAAGCGGCGGAAATGGCGGGGCGCAAGTGCGACATGGTTTTACCTCAAAGGACGACAAGGAACTGATTCCCGTGGCGTATATGGGAAGGCAAGGGTTGACAAGATCAATAGGGTGACAGATGCTAATTTACATGCTATGAAATGATTGGTAGGAAATCTCGACAATACATAAAAAAATAGGTAGTTCCAGGTGAATGTAAATATCACTTAGGCTTCTCCCTTTCTTTCATATTTATATTTTTATTACGAGAATAGATTATAGGGCATATTTCAAGGGGAAATTACCGGGGGAAATTAGCGAACGAGTGCACGTGAGGTGTTGTCAGGTGATAATTAGCCAATTCCAGGTGTATGGCACTATCAGTTACCTTATTTTTTTTTGGTTTATATTATTTTGTATAAGAATAGGGCATAGGGCTTATTTCAATGGATGAAATCAGTGGAAAATTCTGGGGAAGATTTGCTTAGCGCAGCGCGGCCGGGCAGGCAAGAGGAGAGGGTAATGGAGGGGCGGTAGGGAGGGGAGTCAAGAATGGGAAAAAATGGCTAAATTGTCAACAATGGATGGGAGTACATATGAGATTAGGAGTGGTGACTAGTGTTGGACATTGGCAGTACTGGTAGATGATACAAACCACCACTTGTAAGCCTGGGAGAATTCAAAATAACATAGAATCACAGAAGTGATGCCCCGTGGTATAATCCATTGCACCCAAGCATCACGAAAGTGATGCCCCGCAGTTGAAGGGTTAGTAATATGCTCCTCATGGGGCAACATAGGATTGGATGATGAAATTAAATAACAATACTTTTATGTGGAGACTGTAAACCTGTGCCCACCTTTGTGTTGACCCAGGGTGTGCACATGCCAGCCAGGAAGACGCCTAGGATTGGTCCCTTGACAGCTCCTGAAATGCTGTTGAAGACATGGAAGATGTTGCCCAGGTTGCCTGCCAGCATACCCACACAGATGCCAGACAGTCCCATCACCACAGCTGCCACCAACATGCAGCATCAATACACAGTGTCACAAGATGGTGTCTACCAGAATGTAAGGAAAGTGTTTTGCAGTACTCTATGCTGATGATACAATCTGTTTCCACTGTATAAAATTATAAATGTCATGGACAACATGCAGTGATGAGTGTGTATTGACAACACAGGGAATGATTTTTAAAGTTTATGGACCCCTCAAAACTGCTGACTTATTGCTGATAACATGAGAAGAAAGCCTTACATATGAGCTTGAGGACTCTGGTGGCTGAGGCATCTGACATCTTGCTGAAGTATGGAATATCCTTCAGAAAGTCCTCCCACAGCAGGCAAGCCATAGAGTTACCGTAGCTGGACAGCGTACTGTGTTGAAAGTGGGACATTGTTTGATGATTATGAATGTGTTGTTTGAAAGGGAAATTTTCCCCCGAGCTAGACCTTAATAGATCATATAGCCCTACTAGGTGACAGGAGGGCGCTACCCCTCCCGGCATAGCAGCTACCAGCGTGGTTCGAACTCACGATCCCCCAGTCCCAAGTCCGATGCTCTACCACTGTGCCACCCTGACCCCATGTGTTGTTTGATAAATACATAGATGATAACTTTATCAAGAAATTTATAATCTATGATTATTTTTCTTGCATGACTAATGTAAGTATCAGGTAAAGTTTGAAATGTGGCAAATAGTCACGTGAAGTGGAAGGCTAATGTGTGATTTGAAAGTTGTGATATGGAGAAGGAAATTGAACAAAATGGCTGCAGGAGAACTTCAAAAAGGAATATTTACTAGGCTTAGCATTGTCATGTGGAAGGAAGAAACTAACGATAGTAATAAAAAAAAAAAAAAAAAAAAAGGAAAGAGATCCGTTGAGAAATGTGGATTAATATATCCTTGGATAAGAACTGATGTAGTTGAGAACAGAAGCACATTGGAGTTGTTTCCTTCAAGAGCTGTAGACTGCCTTCGGTGTGACAACATGGGATACTTATATTTTGTGGGGGAAGTACATGCACAGTAGATGATGAATGAATGAGATACTGTACAGCATTTCAAACAAATGGACAAACAAAGGTGTGTACAAGACATCAAGATGTGGAGACTGATGAAGCAAAGAATTAGCAAATGCTTCCACTGTATTGAAGATTCTTGCACAGAGCTATGTATGATTCAATTATGGCATTATCTCTCATATTGCTGTGTATGCACTTACTGAGATGAGTTATCTCATAGAATAAGATTTGTTCTCTATCAACCTCAACTCAGGTGTGGAACAGTGCCCCTTGTGGGATACACTTTTAGCCTTTAGCAACGTCAGTGCAGTTACTGGCACTGACAGGGAAGGCTTTGAGGATTGTGTATAAGTAGGTCCCCATGGCTGTAGAACCAGGAATTCCAATAGTTCTAACTTTCTGTATTTTTAAAAATCCCATAAATTTAAAATTACTGCATGCAGATTCCAGAAGCCTTATCTTCACTGCTGGACTTCTTATTCCATTGCTGAAGAGGTTGCTGAGGAGACTGACCACCTTGTTGTAAGAACTCTGGAGCATCCTGCAGAACTGCTTGGTTTTCAGGAAAGCAGAGTTCTTTACTGCAGTTCACAGACTTGATGTTGCTGCTCTAAGGCTACAGATGAAATATTGGAAAATCTCGGGATGCCATATAACTATTCAGTCTTGAGCATGGAATGCACTGATGAGTATGCAGTGACAGTCAGGAATCAGTTTGGTGTGGTCAGTGCTGTTGATGACCCTTTTGAGTGGAAGGTTACTCATAAGTGTGTTACTGTGAGAGAAGCTGATGAATGTGTTGTTGAGTGTCCACGATCAAGTAGGGGATTTGTCTCACCAGGGATGCTAGCAACAGTTGATGGGTTATGCTTCTAGACTGGCTAGGAACTGAGGGCCACAAAGATTTCTGGCTTTTCGGTCAAGAGTTTTACCAAGAACGGACAAAGAGAGGTATGTCAGGGAAATTCGTGAGGAGTTAGAGGGTGTCATTCAAGTACAGTAAAAGTCCTGTAATCCGAATGCCAGGGGACCGAGGGTCTTTCGGACTAGTTTTTTTTTTTTTTTGACTATTGGGGGGACCTCTGAAAACATTAGAAATATGTACAGGATCATTAACCCCCCCATCCCGACGTTTTCTGGGCAGTGGTACGCCCCAGTCACGACATTTTTGGACCTTTTTTTTTTTTTTGGCTCAAACATCCGCTTTTGGTGAGAAACATCGAAAATTCATAGAGAAATTGCTCACCTGAGATTTAAAATACTCAATCCAGGTAGGAGTACCTCCTTACCTTACAGGGTTTTCTATCAGGCTGGCTGCAAAGAAAACGAGTTCTATGGGAGGATAACTATTCCACACCACTCATAAATGGTATTTATTTATTTATTTGGTACGAATTTATATGTAGTACGAGAGTATATTGGTTTTCAAACGGTAATATAGGCATTATAAGCATTATTTCACCCTCTAACTCATCACCATTCCTGACCTTTTTTTGCCACATTACCTGATCATCATTTCTGACTGTTTCTTCCTCTAATGTTTGTCCTCCACATTCTCATCGATTGGGGAATCACTCTGGCCCTGAATTTTGTACCGTGTCATGACATGGCTTTACTGGCCAGGTCACTGATAACAGGTGAATTGATGAGAAAAGGGCATGCAGAAGGGGGAGGAGGTCATGCTGGGTAAGGCATTGTCCCTGCCTGGCATCTTGTAGAGGAAGGTGTCCCGTGTAAACATGCCAAAAATTATTCGCGAAAATTGAAAATTGTACAAATTAGGGACCTTGCAATGTTGCCGCGTTAATTTACGTCTCCAGGATATGAGTGCACATCATGTGAGGACGTGAATTCACGTCTCCGGGATGGGGCGGGTTAAATAAACACTTAAAATGATATGGCTTATTATTTTACTCATCAGAAATGCAAAGAATTGTAGATGAATAGTTGCACGAAGGTATATCCACGTTGAAGAGCAAGTCCAAGCAAGATAAATCTTTAAAGCCCAGAAAATTTTGAAAAAGCCCAGAAAAAAAAAAAAATTGCCTTTCAATATTCGGAGTATTGGGATGTTTGGATTATTGGTGGTCAGATTGGAGGACTTTTACTGTAAATGACCTTCGACCTGCTATCAAGCCCTGAAGAAGCTCTGCTCCAGTCCTGCCTCTCAGGTTAACTCTGCTGAGATAGTAGATAGATGGTTTGTGTCTGGAGTGAGTGACTAGAGGGCTTATTGGCCTGGATACTAAAAGCAGTTGTGTACAGCAGAACCCAGCATGGAGCTTCCATCGGCTGATGTGCAGTCACTAGCTGCCATCCAACCAGTCTACAATGCCATGTCTTCCTTAGATGAATACAGGACGGCAGTGATGGGGCTGAAAAGTGGTAGGGCGACTGGTCTCTGTGGCATCCGGCCAAACTGATCAAAGATGGGGAAGAAGCCATATATGGGGATTACTTGCAGTAATATGGGGGTGAGATTGTAGTGGAGTGGATATGGAAGTTGTGTAGACTGGCTTAGGAAGAGGGAAGGGTTCCAGAGGAGTGGAAATCAGGTACAATTGTTCCTTTCTACAAAGGGAAAGTGGAGAGAGAAGTATGTGGTAACTATAGGGATATCTGCCTTCTTAGTGTGACTGGAAAAATATATGGTAGAATACTCATTGACAGAGTTAGACATATAACGGAGAAGCCAATTGGAGAAGAACAAGGAGGATTTAGGAATGGAAGAGGGTGTATAGATCAGATATTTGTTCTAAGATGTTTAGTGGAGAAGTATTTAGAGAAGGGAAAGAAAGTGTATGCTGCCTTCATGGACTTGGAGAAGGCTTATGACAGAACAGATAGGCAAGGAATATGGAAGGTATTTAGAATACAGTACATGGAGTGGAGGGGAAATTGTTGAGTTCTGTGAAGAGTATGTTCGAAGGAGCTAGGGCTAAGGTGCGAGTGGATGGTGAGCTGAGTGAGTTCTTTGATCTCAGTGTGGGACTGAAACAGGGATATGTGATGTCTCCTTGGCTATTTAGTATATACATGGATGGGGTTGTAAAGGAGTTGCAAGGTAGGGCAGTGGATGTGAGGGTGGCTCTAATGAATGAGGGTGAAATGTGGAAGATTCCAGTGTTGCTGTTTGCTGATGATACAATGTTGTTGAGTGAAGATGAATGGGAGTTGCAAGGTTTGGTGAGCGAATCTGGGAGAGTGTGTAGGAAGAGGAATCTGAAAGTTAATGTAAGCAAGAGTAAAGTTATGGTGTTTGAGAGGAATGAAGTCACAGAATGTACAGTGAGGTTGGATGGTGAGGATATGGAGAATGTGAGTGCATTCAAGTACTTGGGTAGTATGATGAGTGAGGATGGAACTTTTGGGGATGAAGTGCTTGAAAAGGTACAGCAGGGAAGGAAGGTTGTTGGTTCACTGAAAGCAGTGATGAGAAATAGGGAGGTGAGTATGGAAGTTATGAAGTCACTGCATGATAGTATTGTGATCCCTACCCTGACGTATGGAAGTGAGGCATGGACCTTGCTAGAGGGGAGCAAGTCAAGAGTGAGAGCAATGGAAATGAGTTGCTTGACAGGAGCATTTGGAGTGACATGGAGGGACAGGTTGACGGATGAAGAAGTGAGGGAACGTTGTGGGGTGGAAGTGGATGTGGTTGAGAAGATTAAGAGAAATACACTGAGGTGGTTTGGACATGTGGAGAGAATGGAGAATGAAGAACTGACTAAGAGGGTGTATGTAGGTGAGGTGGAGGGAGGGAGAGGGAGGGGAAGACCGAGGAGGAGGTGGAGGGATGGAGTTGAGAGGTATATGAGGAAGGGGGGAGTGAGCTGGGGGGAGGGGAGGCAAATTGTGGGTGACAGAGCGACTTGGAGGCGTTTTGTCTGGGGCCACCCTTTGCGGGATTAGGGCGTCGGTCTATAGATACATAAATAGTTAGACTTGCAGTAGCTGAAGTTGTTCGATGTACTGGTATAATTCCTTCTGATTGGATGAGGTGTTTGGTTAGCCCTGTTTGGGAAGGGAACGGAGATCTGTGTGACTGCAATAACTACCAAGATGTTACAGTTTTCAGTGCTCCTGGCAAGGGTCTGGCTCATATGCTGTTGATGGATATCCAGGACTATTAGTTAAAGATTCAGATGCCTCGGCAATCTTCACCCAAGAAGTCTACACTTGACTGGATTCTAACCATCGTGAGTTTCAATAAGGGTTGCTGGCAGCCTGCATCAGTCTCAAGAAGGCGCTTCACTCAGTAAATGAGGCAGCAGTAGGGGGACTCCTGTCCCCTGGCATCCCCACAGTGATTATCCAGTTGATAACTGGCTTGTATTTAACAGTGTGTGTGTGTGTGTGTGTGTGTGTGTGTGTGTGTGTGTGTGTGTGTGTGTGTGTGTGTGTTCTACTGCTTGACCATTGCGTTTATTTCTTTCATTTTTCAGTGTGAGAATAATGATGAAAAGTGTGAGGGTCATGACGAAAGATGTGATGGTGATGGTCAGGATCGAATCCAGTATTTTGAGGTGTTGTCCATACACAATCCCAAAGTGATGAGCAATTGGCAGTTGGTATCATTTGCTCTTTTATTATATTTTCTGACTTCTGACCCGATGATGAAGTGCTGTGAACATGGATGTGAATATTGTTTGTGTATCGGTATTGTTCGTAACGTTCGTTTCGTTTATAAAAGTTCCAATGTGCTTGCATGCTCTGGCCTTGGTCACCTAATGGTGTCTCTCCACGCTACTTGATCTCTGGCAGCTCCCTATTTAGCCCTTTATCCCTGAGGCCACACTCTGTAACCTTATCCCAGGTCTTTTTCGGTCTGACTCTCACAACCCAACCCCCAACGTGAATAGGTTGTATCATATTTCTATCGTTCATTCATTTTTGAAGAATCTAACACGTTTGCATGAATCGGCCTTGGTCATCTAATGGCGGCTGTCCATGCTACTCAATCTCTGGCAGCTTCCCTATTCAGTCCCTTATCCCTGAGGTCACACTCAGTGACCTCGTTCCAGGTCTTTTTCGGCCTACCTCTTGCAACCCCCAACATTAACACTACTCACTTTCTGCAGTCAGTTATCATCCCCCATCCTCTACACATACCCAAACCATCTCAATCTACTGCTGTTCATCACAGCACCAATACACTCCAGTCCCATTCTATCCCTCAACTCTTCCACTGTAAACCTAGCCCCCCCAGGTCTCACACTCAAGGACGCACTGCACATCCACCTAATCATTGTCATCTCTATACGTTTGAGCCTGCGACTATCCTCTTCCTTTACTGCTCAAGTCCCACTACCATACAGCATTACACTCCAAACACATGCTGCATACAAAGAACCCTTAGCATGGAGGGAGAGCCTTCTCAATGTCAGGAGAGGCAACAGCTCCCAGAACTTCTTCCAACCACTCCCCACTCTAGCCGCAGAGCTAGCTCCTGCCCCACCTTCAGCACATAACATGCCTCCCAAATAACAAAACTCTTTCACACACTCAAGAGACTCACCAACAAGTTCAATCCTTTCATGCCTGACCATCTCCACCTGCTCTCCCTGACACACCACACACATGAAATCAGCATTATCTCGCACTCTACCTCTAACACCACATCTCTCATGCACTCACTTATCACAGACACTGCACAATATGGAATTACTTCCCACGCCCTTGTGGCAAATCGCACATCGTCACTCTCCCTCTTCTTTGAAAGTACCGCCCCCAGCCCTAGATATCATCACTTTTGTTTTATCTGCATTTGCTTGTAAGCCCTTGTGCCCCATACCATCTCTCCACTTCGTAAATCTTTCCTCCGCCCCCCTTTCATTCTCTGCAATGAACACCAAATCATCAGCATACAACATCTCCCACGGGAGTCCATTTCTGAAGTAAGTATGTCAGTAAGTAGGTAAGTAAATGTTTATTGCTTTATGGTCATACATCCATGTATACATTTGAACATTACATAACAAGCAACGGTCTGTCGAGCCTAAGCTCCCTGACAGACATTTTTATAAATACTATTTATAAACTGTGGTTGCTTTAGTTGGATATACCAGCTACAATCGTATGTGTATCAGAAAGTAGAAAATTATATAAATACAAACTACAACCTTATGATAATCGAAAATATACATGCATACACTCATACATATATACATACACACATTCATAAATAAATACATATACATCAATATACATACACACACATACTTTTAAACATATACTGTACATACCTATTCTCACATACACACATGTGCACATATACAGTATGCACACATACTGTACATGAACACATATATACATACATATACATATAGATACATGCACATACATATACACACATATATACATATACATATACATACGCACACATACACATACACACCGCTCGCTGGTGCAGTGGTAACGTTCTCGCTTGCCAACTGGTGGACGGGAGTTCGCGCCTCGCTCAGGTTGCGAATAGTTTCACTGACGAAGTGGGTGGTTACTGTCCCCCTTGAGCAAGAGGACGGGTGTGTGCGTGTGTGAAGGTCACAGCCTTGCCCTTAGATCGGACTATATGAGCTCTCAGCTCCCTTCCGGGAGGGTAAAAGCTGACGATCACGACCATCAAGTGATCCTGACCGACCCGGTGAATATATATATATATATATATATATATATATATATATATATATATATATATATATATATATTATTCTCAAAACACACACAGCTACACATTTACATTCACACACATACACATACTATGCATGAATTGTATCATAACAAAAGGTGCTTTTGTTCTACCTTAAATTATTACAAAATTATATGTATTGTATGTATTGCTGACCTAACAAATAATTTTTCATTTCTCTTTTAAATGTTAGAATATTACTTGACTTAAGAATTTTTTTTATCTATTAGTAAACCATTAAATAGTTGAGGGCCGAAAGATATTATACTGTTCTTGAAGAGGGTTGTTCTAAATTGTGGAGAACATAAATTAATGCTATTACTACGAGTATTATGTGGGTTTTCTACAAACTTAAGTATTTCATTCCCTACATAGGTCGTATACATCAATAGTAATGTATAATACTTATGAATATTTTCAAAGTTCAACACTTTTGTATTTGAAAATATTGGGGTTGTTGAATCGAATTTACCTAGAAAATATATACATCCTATTTTTTTTATTCTGAGCAATTATTTTGTTCAAAAATGAGGGCCAAGTACATGCCCATATGGATGCACAGTATATGAGGTAAGGATGGCATAGTGTATAATAAATGCTGACCATAGCCTCTGTTGTTAGATTATAACGGATTTTGTATAGTACACCACAAACTTTGGATAACTTTAAACATATTTCATCTATATGATATTTATAATTTAAATTCTCATCTATGAGTACACCAAGAAATTTTATTTTACTGACATTTTGTATAGTTTCACCATCAAGTAGTAATGGTGGCAAAGAATTTTTTACTGATCGGTTTTAAAAGAAAACATATTTTGTTTTGGATACATTAAGCTTTAATTTGTTAGATTTTATCCATTGATTTATAAAATTTAATTCCAAGAGTACTGGTAAGTTTGAATATAGGTAATTTATATTTCTGTCTGCTAACAAAAGATTGGTATCGCCAGCATATAGCGTAAACTTAAATTTTGTGCTGACCTTTACTATATCATTAATGTATATTTGAAAAAGAAGTGGCCCAAGGATAAACCCTTGTGGTACACCCTTTGATAAAGATTTAAAAGGCGAGAAATTATTGTTACAAAAAACACATTGTATTCTATTACTGAGATAACTATGAAATAGTTTTAATGGGACACCTCTCATTCCAGTATGTTCGTTTCATCGTTTCGTTTTATTTTTAAAGGCTCCAACATGCTTGCATGCGTCGGCCTTGGTCACCTAATGGCGGCTTTCCAAGCTGCATGATCCAATACAGCCTCCCTGTTCAGTCCCTTAACCCTGAGGTCACACTTAATGACCTCGTCCCATGTCTTTCTCGGTCTACCCCTCATAACCCCACCCCCAATATTAACACTTCTCACCTTCCTCACCCAATTATCATCCCCATCCTCTCCACATGTCCAAACCATCTCAATCTACCTCTCCTCATCACAACACCAATACACTCCAGTCCCATCCTACCTCTCAACTCTTCCATCGTAAACCCAGCCCCCCCAGACCTTGCACGCAGGGACGCACTACACATCCACCTAATCATTTGTCATGGGGTTTTGTGAATTTAAAAATTAAATAAAGGTTATATGTTTTGCTTGAAAATAGACAAAAAATTGACTTGTGAAATCAAGCAGTAAGTTTTACTTTATGCTGGTTTACTTCACCAATTCTCTAAGGATGAGAATTTATAAACTTTCTCAACAGTACACAGCAGAGACTAATTACTCACGAGTGCTGTTTGTAGTACTGTTAGCCTCTCGAGGAAGTGACTCCACCCCTGACAATCAATAACTAATACTAATAGTAATAAACAGGTTCTTGCCGGTGCATTAACTCCTGGTTGGCACAACGGATTTAAGCTTAATACAAAAGGACTGGCCTAAGTACCAGTTATGAATAATGCAAGCGTTTATGCAAACTAGGAGCGGCAACTAGAATAAGCTTAATGTGAAGAAATAAAACACGAGTTTAACTATATATTAAGCTCAAAGGAAAAGAACTGTAAAATTTATTAACTACAATGAAATAAATTTACGTTACATGAGTCTCAAAATGACTTCAAAATAACAAGGAGAATACACTCACTCACTCACTCAAAGCTAAGCACTTAAACCTAGGAAAAACAAAAGAAAATACTGGTCAGTGGAGGGGCTAAGCAGAATGACTGGGCGTCGATACATAGGACGGACGCTGCAAACACGCTAAACGCTCTTCGCTGATTCATCGCTAGGTGGAGATTTCAGGAACTCGCTGTAAACGAACCTACTCTCACGATGATCCGATCCTGACTGACTTCGAATTATGAAAGGGGGCGAGGGATGACCATACTTGCTTCAACGGTCAACGGAAAGAAAGTGAGTGATATACGCTCACAATAAATCACTCAGTGAAGGTGCTAATGTCGCACGCAAGGATGATCACTTATGAAACAGTGAAAAATGTTCTGAAAACCGTCCCAATCGAGTGAACGCTAGGACGGTTGAACTGAGTGATACACAGTGGGATTCCACTAGAATTCGCAGTTTTCACACTGAAACAAAAATGTCACGAACTTATAAACACGCTCGCTCCCATTCGTAACATCATTGTCATTTCTGTACGTCTGAGCCGGCGAATATCCTCCTTCTTTACTGCCCAGGTCTCACTACCATACAGCATTACACTCCTAACACATGCTGCATACAAAGACCCCTTAGCATGTAGGGAGAGCCCTCTCAGTGTCAGAAGAAGCAAGAGCTCCCTGAACTTCTTCCAACCACTTCTCATCCTAGCCACAGAGCTAGCTCCTGCCCAACCTCCAGCACACAACATGTCTCCCAAATAACAAAACTCTTCCACACACTCAAGAGTTTCACCAGCAAGTTCAATCCTTTCATGCCTGACAATCTCCACCTGCTCTCCCCGACACACCATACACATAAAATCACCATTATCTCGCAGTCTACCTCTGATACCACTACATCTCTTGTGCACCCATTTATCACGAACACCACACAAGATAGAATTACTTCCCACGCCCTTGTGGCAAACTGCACATGGCCACTCTCCCTCGTCTTTGACAGTACCACCATCAACCCTAGATATCATCACTTTTGTTTTATCTGCATTTACCCTTAAGCCCTTGTGCCCCATACCATCTCTCCAATTCCTAAACCTTTCCTCTGCCTCCCTTTCGTTCTCTGCAATCAACACCAAATCATCAGCATACAACATCTCCCAAGGGAGTCCGTTTCTAAAGTCACGTGAGAGGGCTTCAAGTACCATGATAAACAACATGGGACTCAAAACTGACCCCTGATGCACACCAACGTTCACGGAAAACTCATCACTCATATCTCCATTCACTCTTACCTGGGTGCGAGCACCCACATACATAGCCATAACTGCCCTAACCAGCCACTCCTCCAAGCCAAGCTTTCTCATTGCCCACTTCACCACCTCTCTAGGGACTCTGTCAAAGGCCTTTTCCAAATCAACAAAAACAAAATACAGATCCCTTCTCCTACCAATATATTTTTCCTGAAGCTGTTGAACAATGAATATGGCATCAGTGGTCCCCCTACCTGGCATAAACCCAAACTGCATCTCATCTATATTCACTCTTTCTCTGATCATACCTTCTAAAACTCTCTCCATTACCTTCATTATCTGATCTAAAAGCTTTATATCTCTATAATTTCCTCTTTCCAGGGCATCACCCTTCCCTTTATACACATTTACAATTACACTCTTCAGCCAATCATCTGGGACAACACACTCATAAATAATCATATTTAATAGTGTCACGGGGTTTTTAAAATATATGCAATTTATTAAAGGATAATATTCAATAATATTGAAGAGCAGGGACAATGACTGTCTTGCTAAATCAAGCAATGATTACTTCACGCTGGCTTGCTTCGCACGATTCTCTAAGAACGAGAATTTATAAACTTTGTCAACAGTACACAGCAGAGACTAATTACTCAATTGCTGTTTATTAGTACTGTTAGCCTCTGGAGAAAGTTACTTCACCCCAGACAATAAATAACTAATACTATTAATAATATCAGGTTCTTGCTGATGCTTAACTCCTAGAAGGCACAACGGATTTTAAGCTTAATACAACAAGACTGGCCTAAGTACCAGTTATGAATGGCAAACGTTTATGCAAGCTAGGAGCTATAAGGGAATAAGCTTAATTATGGAGAAATGAAACATGAGTTTACATTACATTAAGCTCAAGAAAAAGAACTGTTAAATTTATTGATTACAAAATAAATTTAACGTTACATTTCAAAATCAAATTAATGAGATCGCACTCACTCACTCACTCAAGAGCTAAATTCTTACGCCTAAAAAAAAACAACATGCGGCGCAGCCGGCCAGCATGTAAGGAAACAGCACACTTAACTAACTCTTAAGTCTCGGAAAACGAAAAGAAAATACTGGTCAATGAATGCAGTGTATCACCAACGAAGGGTGGGAGCCTGGAGAACTGTAGTCTAGTGGAGCCTGGGTGCTAGCTGACCTCTCACTGCTGGAGCACAGAACCTCACTCCGTCACGGCAGACACTTGACTGACCATTCAAACGATGCGTGTGGTAGAACGCACAGGCCAGCCCAGAAGCGTGGCCAACGGTTTAGGCAAGCAGGGGCGAACAATAAAGAAACAATAATATCGCTCAGTAGAGCACTCAATGACGTGCATTAGATCGGTCACTTTTGAAACAGTGACGAATGTTTTGAAAAGTATACCACCGAAATGGAGAGAGAAACGGTTAACTGAGCGATACACAGTGAGTTTTCCACTAATAGTTCGTGGTTTCTCACAAAAGGAAAATGTTGCGAATTTGATTCGTGACATTACGCCCCATGAAAATCAAATCTTTCTTTCTTCAGAAAAAAAGATTTCAATATACATACATATAATTCCTAACTCAGTCACACAAGATTCACACTGTGGTGTGTGTGCTATCCTGCTACAGGAGAAAATCACTATCGCCAATGAGCGTAAAAACCTCATATTAACGTTAATAAAGGCAAGCTTGAGGGAAAAAACTCCGTGACGACGGTGAAAATCCTGTACTCAGGTCAGACTGAGCGAAAGTTCGCTACATTTACACAGACAACTAATTGTTGTGTAGCGTGGTGTATGTAATACACGGTGTAGGTGTGACAGTTGTAGTGTAACTGTACCTATGTGTAAAATGACACAGTACTATTAATAATATGGCGACAATGAAGGCAGAGGAGAAGAGGCGGCAGCGTGTGGCGGACGATCAGCTGGCCCACACAGCAAAACTGCTACACCCATTGCTGTACCTGCAAAATCAATTAAGGTGGAGCATCAAAAGTGTCAATGAGACAAAAATTCTTATTACGTTACAATTACTCTCTCTGCCTAGCAGTCAGTACATGCTACGAAAGGTACGTTCTAGCTGAAAAATACGAGTGACAGCCTAAGCTTCGTACATTCGAGGTCGCCATTAATTTATTAGGTAGATTATTAACCAGGAAACATAGTCCCTGGACGCCGTTGTCTCAAGGACTCGTGTAGTTTACTGGTTAAACTTAACTCTACACTTACGATTAGTGTCGGCAAGTTGAGAATCCTTATGCAAACTCGGGCTCACGTAGCCTCGAACTGCACATGGGTCCTCAACCTGTGCCTTAACCTAGTGCCTATATTAATATCGGGGAGCTGAGAATCCTTGTGCAAACTTGGGGTTCCGTAGCCTCGAGTCGCCTCTGCGGAGTTCTCTACCGAACTTCCCCCTTAACCTACAGTACTTATATTAATATCGGGGAGCTGAGAATCCTTGTGCAAACTCGGGCTTCCGTAGCCTCGAGTCGCCTCTGCGGAGTTCTCTCTCTTCCCTTAACTTACGGTACATAATATGTATGTACAGGCCCTGGACATGATGTGTCCTGTGGGGCCAATGGGCGAGATGTCAGGTCTGCACCCACTTCACCACTACCCTGTCTCTCAACTGTCTCAGAGATTACGGGTGTGGTTATGAACGGCACAGGAAGGACATGTCCCTGATTAGTGGTGTTACTTTGACACACACTGCAGGACCGCACGAAACTATCTATGTCTCGTCCCATCCCTGGCCAGAAAAAGTCAGCTCGGATACGGCCCTGGGTCTTCCTTTTGCCCATGTGACCTGAGGCTGAACAATGACCCCATTGCAACACTGCTAGGCGGTACTTGGCGGGAACGACAAACTGCAGTCGAACCTTGCCCTCGGGTGTTCGTGACTCACGGTAGAGCCGTCCTTTTTGCGAAGGAACTTGGCTCGACCTCCCCGTGAATACTTAATCGCTCGACTCTTTTGTTTGTTCCGCACGGCAGCAAGTGTCGGGTCAGAATGTTGTTCTTGTACAACAAGTTGGCTACACATCAGATCTTGCGGCGATTCAATGATCACTGGGGTGACACAGTCTGGAGCCTCAGCCATGGCTCGTGTTACCGCAGCCGAAGTCTGAGTAGCGTCATGTTCGGTGCAACTATCCTTGACACCGGAAATGTTGCCTATAATGAGGTCAAATAAGGGTTCTGGCATGACAACTGCGAGTGTCGTACCAGTATAAAATGGAGATGCCACCTGGATACGTGCCTCTAGGAACAATCTCACTGATCCATCAATAAGGTTTGCATGGATCTGTCGACCTGTATACTGCTCAGGCCGAACTAGACTCTGCTTGACAGAGCAACCTGAGGAACCATTATCTCTCAGGACCTTCACAGGAATGCCTCCCACAAACCCTGGCTGAACAAGGAAGGTACTGTCACCTGTGGGAGGGCCTGTGGAGGAAGCAGCTAGCCACTCATGAGGCTGCTGAATTGATGCGGCAAACATTGTGCCTTGAGAATTATATACTTGAGGGGTTGTACTCACTGCCTGGGAAGATGGAACATTGGCCATCTGTGGAGGGGGGTTCACTGTCACTGTGGGACTAGTGAACTGTGGGGGAGTACCCGTACTGGTAGGGACGTGACCACAGTGCTGCTGCTGAGGAATGAAGGCTGCGTTCACTTCCTGCCTCTTTTGAGCTGGTGGTGAAAAAGTTTGTCCCGATGGTCGGTTGCGTGGCTGATACTGCTGCTGGTTAGGGTACCTGTTGTACCTCTTCCACTCAGGTTTCTGAGTGTTTTGCCCCTGGTCCTTCCACTGCGGTTTTGGACCTTGGCCATTATTCTGAGAATGGCCTTGTTGCTGGGGTTCAGTCTGAGACGGTTTCCCAGACTTATCAGCTTTTCTGTTCCAGGTGTTTTGCTTACGAGTTTGATACCCGTATGCAGTGAAATACGCGTCAGCCTTTTCTGCCATTTGGCTGGCATCTTTCACCTGGCAGATCTTAAGCTGTGCTATGAGCTCAGCAGGCCACGACCTCTCTAGCTGTGTACGCAGCATAAGGTCAATTATCCCCTCACGCGTGGAAGGAGTTTCATCTTTCTCCATCCACTCACCTAAGTAAGCAGTGAGACGATCGAGGAACTGAACAGCTGTCTCCTTGTCTTGGAGATGAGCTCGCATGAACTGAACTTTGGCGTCGTCTACTGTGAGACCATATGCCTTAATGAGTGCAGCTTTCATCATCTCATACGTGAGATTGTCTCCACGAATTCTGTGGAGAATATCGAGGGCAGGGCCCTCAAATAAACTAAGAAATTGGAGCCGCTTAGCTGCCTCATCCAGTTGATACATGTCTGCCATGTCCTCAAAACGAGCTATTGTACGGCTTGATTCGCTCGCCTTCCTTGTATGAAGGAAGCTTGATGCGTGGGGTCGCCAGGACATGTGCAGGGAGAACGCTCGTGGAGCTTTGACCAACTGCACCAGATGTATCTGAAGCCAAGAAATCTCGCTTGAGCTTCAGCATTTCATATTCGTGTTTTTCGCGTGCTTCTCGCTCGGCACGTTCGTGTTCTCGTTCTCTGTCTCGTTGTTCACGCTCGTATTCGCGTTGTTCTCGCTCTTGTACTAGCTCGAGTTTGCGTTGTTTTTGCTCATGTTCGCGTTGTTGTCGCTCTTGTTCTAACTCGAGCTCGCATTGTTTTTGTTCGTGTTCGTGCTGTTGTCGCTCGTATTCGCGCTGTTCTCGCACGTGTTTGCGTTGGATTCTACGCTCTTCACGAGCATCTTTCTCACGTTCCTGCTCATAATTAAACCGTGAGAGGACGTAGGTTTGTATTTTTTCTGGGTCAGTGAGGCCCATTTCTTTAGCTTCTTGTACATAGACACTGGCTGCCATGGCACTAATTTACTAAGCAAACCGAAACTGAGTACTGACTGCTTCGCAAACGAATGCTAATAACACAAGTAAAGAATACAGACACAAGCTAGTGGTGACCAGTCTTATCTAGTTAACTGGAAAAGAATAAAGCAAAAATGTAAATGACTGGGAAGACTCAATAATTAACGCAATGGGTACGGCGACTTCCCAGGAGCGAATAAAATCGTCTGGCGTTACCAAGAATAAAGTACTAGAGTTAAGTACTCTATGGATTAATAAAGAAAAATTCACTTGCTAAATTAACGGTAACCACCAGTAAACTTGTGCCTATAAACTTTAATGATAAATACCTAAATATGAACGAGTGAGTATTATCTCGTGAATAGCTTTAGAGCTAGGAGTTAATATCCTGGAATGAGGTCGCCAATTGTCACGGGGTTTTTAAAATATATGAAATTTATTAAAGGATAATATTCAATAATATTGAAGAGCAGGGACAATGATTGTCTTGCTAAATCAAGCAAGTCGAACAGGGCAGTACTCCCGAGGTTGTTGGCAAGCTGGTGATGGGGAGAGCTGGAGCTCCCGTTTCACCAGCCCTCAGGACTTGATCCTGACCATCTCCCTTTTCTGAACATTTTCAGTGCATTCATTTACACAGAGAGTAGGCCAGCATGCTCTCATAATACCTCTACCTTCAACTGTCTACACCACACTACATGCGCATAACATATCACACCTTCTGTTCACATCTATAGTAATGGCCGCTGCAATCTTACAATCAAATGAGGTGGTACCTCGGATTGCCACCACCGGCAGGGTAGGGCTGGAGGCACAGGGTCCTCCCGGTCGCCATCAAGCGACTGTGCCAGCAGCGACTGTTGCTATTTCCGGGAATGCTCGTCGGCGAAGAGGTGACGGTGCGGCTTTATTCTTTACCAACATCCGCGGCCTATACACAAATTTAAACTCAGTTCATTTTTTCCTTCAGTCCATATCCCCTTTAGCCCTTTTCCTCACAGAACCACAAATCTCACCCTCTACCGATATATCTCCATTTTGTTTTCCCGGTTACCATCTCCTTACAAACTTTCGAAACAAGGGCGGCACCTGTTGTTATATCAAATCCCAATATGCAGTTGATACTATTTTAAACTTCACTTCATCCAGTTTTGATTACTCATTATATAAATTAAATTGCCAAAACATTACCAAATATATCTGTGTAGTTTATCGTTCCCCCAATGCTTCTTCGGAACCCAGTGTATTTGATTCCATATCAACTCATTTGAGTAACCTTGACCTTGCCCTTGACAATGAAATTACCATTTTGGGTGATTTTAACATACACAATGTTGAATGGTTATTGCATTCTGCCCGGACTGACGAGGCTGGTCTAGAAGGCGAGCTGTTTGCGGAATCGTTTAATCTCACCCAGTTGGTAAAGCAACCAACCAGAATACCTGAAAATCCTGACCATAATGCCCATCTCTTGGATTTATTTCTTGACAAATAATCCAGATCAATACAGGATAGAGGTACTGTCACCACTTGGATCCTCTGACCACAATCTCATCAAAGCCTCATTAGTTAACCCTCCTACACCTCCCCATTCCGAACCTGTCAGGGTGACCCGATGGCACTTTGGCAGGGCAGACTGGGATGGATTTAGAAATTATCTTGCTGATGTTCCATGGCAGTCTTTCTTCTCTAGTGATCCCAATTCTACCCAGTCCCACATTTGTGACTTAATACTAGCTGGTATGGATTTATTCATACCAAGTCAACAATTCACTAAAAGATCAAACTCTCCAAAATGGTTTGATGGCAATTGTGCCAGAGCAACAGCCCAAAAGTCATTAGCATATAACTCTTACTTAAAATCAAAAACACCTGAATCACTCTCCCAATTTAAAATTGCTAGAAATCATGCAAAAGCTGTATTAAATCTATCTAAATCAAACTTTCTTCAAAAGCAAGCATCAAAACTACTTAACAACCCTATTGACAATAGAATATTCTGGTCAACTCTTAATTCTTTCAATAATAACTTTAACAAGTCATCTTCCATTCCCCCACTAAAATCTTCAGATGGCAATATTACAAGTGACCCACGTGGGAAAGCAGATATCTTTGCTAGTACCTTTGCAAGAAACTCTACCATAGATGATACCAGCCAGAATGTCTCAGTATTGGAACTTGATTCTCCCGAAATTGCCCCACTTAAAATACAGACAAGATTTGTAAAATCCATCCTAGACAATTTACCTACCAACAAAGCTCCAGGTCCAGATGGAATTCCGCCAATTGTTTAGAAAAAGTGTTCCCCTGAACTTGCCTCTGTCCTAGCTAAATTATTCAGACTATGCATACGTACTTCTTTATTCCCAAATTCATGGAAAGAAGCCAATATCCACCCAGTTCCGAAGAAAGGAAATTCGTCTGACCCCTCCAATTACAGACCAATAGCTATCACATCTTCTCTTGGTAAGGTATTTGAAACTTTAATTAATAAGCATATTGTTAAACATCTTGAATCCAACAACTTAATTAATGATAGACAATACGGTTTTCGCCACGAAAGATCCACCATTGACATACTCAATCTCCTAACTCATACCATCCATCAATCAATTGATCTACATGGAGAAACTCATGCAGTAGCTCTTGATATCTCTAAAGCTTTCGACAGAGTATGGCACCGTTCCCTGCTGTCCAAACTCCCTTGCTATGGACTAACGTCTTTTGTTCCTTTGATTTCTTCTTATCTTAGTGACAGGAAAATAAGAGTAAAAGTAGATGATGTATATTCGAATTTCCACTCAATTAACGCCGGCGTGCCACAGGGATCAGTTCTGGCGCCAACCCTATTTCTGGTTCATATTAATGATCTCTTATCTGTCACTCACAATCCCATTCACTCATATGCAGATGACTCAACACTATATAGTTCATTCACACTCAGACATCCATTTACAAAGTCTAATATCTCTACTTCTCAACTCAGTACAGCCATCTCCATAAATCAAGATCTATCTGCAATCAGTGAATGGGGACAAAACAACCTTGTCTCTTTTAATGCTAGTAAAACTAAATATATACAGTTTACTAATAGACAGATATTGCCAGATTCGTACATTATCTTCAGTGCTACTAATATTCCCATCTCCAAAAGTATTGAAATTCTTGGTGTCTCACTTAACAGTGCCCTCAGCTGGACCTCTCATGTCAGATCACTTGCTAAAACCGCCTCAAAGAAACTTGGATTATTGTACAGAGTCCGTAGCTTCTTCGCCGATGAGCAGTTATAAGAGTCATGTGCGCTCTCAGCTTGAATATTGCTCACCCTTGTGGAATGGTTGTGGAGAGGTTGCATTAAGACAACTAGACAAAATTCAGAATAAAGCTGTTAGAATCTTTAACAACCCTGCCATTACATATAAACTACCTTCCCTGCAAGTAAGAAGGAATGTTGCCTCCCTTGCATTATTTTACAGATATTTTTTTGGCAAATGCTCAGACGAAGTTGCGTCCATGGTGCCACCTCTCCATGCCTTCCCTCGTGCTACACGGGCATCTGGTAGTGCTCATGACTGGAATGTCACTCAACCATATTGCAGAACTTCTGCCTATCAGAATTCTTTCATTCCCCGAACTGCATCTCTCTGGAACTCGCTTCCCCAGAGTTGTTTTCCTCCAAATTTCAACCTACAACTGTTCAAGTCTAACTGTTACAGATATTTTGTGAACAGAGGACACCAGTAATCTGGTGTATGGATAATTTTTTTTTCTCCATTTGTTTTTCCTTCCTCCGTTCTGTTATTAAAAAAAAAAAAAAAAAAAAAATGATTACTTCATGCTGGCTTGCTTCGCACGATTCTCTAAGAACGAGAATTTATAAACTTTCTCAACAGTACACAGCAGAGACCAATTACTCAATTGCTGTTTATTAGTACTGTTAGCCTCTGGAGAAAGTTACTTCACCCCTGACAATAAATAACTAATACTATTAATAATATCAGGTTCTTGCTGATGCTTAACTCCTAGAATGCACAACAGATTTTAAGCTTAATTCAACAAGACTGGCTTAAGTACCAGTTATGAATGGCAAACGTTTATGCAAGCTAGGAGCTATAAGGGAATAAGCTTAATTATGGAGAAATGAAACATGAGTTTACATTACATTAAGCTCAAGAAAAAGAACTGTTAAATTTATTGATTACAAAATAAATTTAACGTTACATTTCAAAATCAAATTAATGAGATCGCACTCACTCACTCACTCAAGAGCTAAATTCTTACGCCTAAAAAAAAACATGCGGCGCAGCCGGCCAGCATGTAAGGAAACAGCACACTTAACTAACTCTTAAGTCTCGGAAAACGAAAAGAAAATACTGGTCAATGAATGCAGTGTATCACCAATGAAGGGTGGGAGCCTGGAGAACTGTAGTCTAGCGGAGCCTGGGTGCTAGCTGACCTCTCACTGCTGGAGCACAGAACCTCACTCCGTCACGGCAGACACTTGACTGACTATTCAAACGATGCATGTTGTAGAACGCACAGGCCAGCCCAGAAGCGTGGCCAACGGTTTAGGCAAGCAGGGGCGAACAATAGAGAAACAATAATATCGCTCAGTAGAGCACTCAATGACGTGCATTAGATCGGTCACTTTTGAAACAGTGACGAATATTTTGAAAAGTATACCACCGAAATGGAGAGAGAAACGGTTAAATGAGCGACACACAGTGAGTTTTCCACTAATAGTTCGTGGTTTCTCACAAAAGGAAAATGTTGCGAATTTGATTCGTGACAAATAGGTCAGTGACTAACCTCACCCCTGTATCTCCTGAGGCCTTCAACATTTCGGCAGTCAACCCAGACACACCTGCTGCCATCCCCACCTTCATCCTGCCTATTGCCTCACTCACACTAGCAGCATCACTCAAAGGCCAAGGGCCAAACACTGGATCTGCTGTCTCCAAACCTTCCCTGTCCCAGTCAAACTCCTCATTCAACAACCGGCTATAATAGTCTCTCCATGCATCTTTAATATTCTCACTGTTCACCACTATCCTTCCTTCATCATTCTTCACACACTGCTCACCTATAATATCCCGATTATCCCTCTTCATCTGATTTGCCACGTTAAATATCATATTTTTCCTTTCCCCATGATTCAGGTTATCAAGTAAAAGTCTCTGTGACTCAGACTTCGCCCTGTATACCTCTCTTCTATCCCTACACTTGGCAGCCAAGTATTCCTCCTTGCTACCACCCTTCTTCCATTCCCGGAAAAGCCTTCTTTTCTCTTTAACTGGAGCTTCTACACCCTCATCCCCCCACCAAGTTACTTTATGTCTTGGTGGTCCTCTTGTCCAACCGCATGTTACATCAGTAACTCTCAAGAGATTGTTCTTGAGGGCTCTGTACTGTTCATTAACGCCTCTGTCTATGGCTCCCTGTTCAGCCACCACTCTCCTCATCTCGCTAAAGAAGGCATCCCTTACTACTTCCAACTTGTCAATTAGAATTTTGTGATCTAATGAGTCAAAAGCTTTCGATAAGTCAAAAAATACCCCAACTACATAAGAACTTATAAACATTGTTAACAAACTGTAATATTGCAGATTCTGTTGATTGACCTGTACGAAACCCATGTTGGTATTCAGATAGTAGGTTATTTTCCTCAAGGTATTGTATTAATCTAACAGCAATTACTTTTTCAAATATTTTACTGAAAGCTTGTAGTATAGAGAGTGGGCAATAATTATTAATATCACTTCTGCTACCTATCTTATATGTAGGAATAACTTTGGCCTTTTTTAAGTGATCAGGAAACATACCTGTTTTCAATGTAAGGTTGATTATATGAGTCAAAGGTTTAGATATTACATCTGATGTATATTTTAAACCTTTGGGGGATATATCATCATAACCTGGAGCAGCAGACTTTAAAGCATTCAGGTAATTTTCAACTTCAGTCTGTTCTGCTGGAGATAAGTATATTGAAAAATCAGGAGAGTTATTTAAGTACCTGTTATGGTTGTTTTCCATCCCAGCTGATTCTATGTTAGAGATTTTTAAAAAATGTTCATTAAATAAGGTAGAGGTGTCAAAGCAAGGAGGTTTTAATTCAACAGAGTGCAAAGAGGTTAAGTTGTTCTACCAAGTATTGAATTTATAGTTTTCCACTGGGATTTAGGATTTCCTTGACTTTCTTTCAGTAAATCTTTGTAATACTTATTCTTTGCCTCTCTTAAAGTTGATGTCAGTTTGTTTCTGTATTGTCGATATTTTTCACCATAGGTCAGTGACCATTTTTTTGCCAGTCTCTCTAATTTATTTATTTCTTTAATGCTGTTTTTTAAAGCCGTTGTTATATATGGACTAATTTCACATTTCCTATTTACACGAACCATTCTTAATGGAAAATGTTTTTGATATAATGTATTATATATAATATAAAATATGCTATATGAGTTATTGGGACAGATTGATGTTAATACATTATTCCAATTTACATGGACAAGGTCATATTTGAAGCGCTCTAGTGCAACAGATGTTATCATTCTCTTATTAATAGAATAAGTAACATTAGGTGTTCCATGAATATATTTAAACTGAGAGATTATTGGGAAGTGATGAGTAATGTCTGTTTGTATTATATTGTTACCAATATTTAATTCCACTTGTGTTGTCCAAATGTGATCTATAAGTGTGGCCGACATGTCAGTTACTCTTGTCGGCTTTGTTATTACGGGAAATAAAGAAAAAGAATTCATCAAATTGATAAACTCAGAAACAGAGTTGTCATTACTCTTCAACAAATCCAAATTAAAATCCTCTAATATGTAAATCCCTTGGTATTGTTTATCATGGGCTACAGAAAGAATTTCTGACATTTAATTTAAAAAGCTATTAACATTACCACTTGGAGGCCTATAGATACATATGAATTACAACTTTTTTATTCATAATAACAGTTTCAACACCTATACTTTTTATTCATAATAACAGTTTCAACACCTATACATTCTATAAAAGACTCCATTAATGAGAATTCTTTCTGTACTAACGAGAGATAGTCAGTTGAAATATATATTGCTACACCTCCACCATACTTATTTCTAGAGTTTGTAAACATATTGTACCCTGGTAGTTCATAGAGTGGAGCAAGATGTGGGTCAAACCTTATTTCTGTAAAACCAAGAATATTTATTGCTTTACATTCATTATATAAGACAGTGTCAGTAAAGTATTGAAGGTTTTTTGGAACTGATCGTATATTCATACTTGATATTGTAAAAGTATTGTTATTACTAGGCAGGTCTAGGTCGTGAATGTAGATATATTTTTATTTTGGAATATTTAGGTGTCTTAGGTGGGTGTATAATTTACTGATATCTAAGTCACTGTTATATTTATCTTCATGTATAATAAAGGGATCGAATTCCAAGTTATGAGAATCGTTGATGCAGACTACTAAACTTGGATTATTTAGAATAGTATATAATTCTTCATCACTTGCATTGGCAAAAGGTAATTCTTCAGCAAAACCTATTTCAATAAATTCTGTGGATATAAACTAACCAAAATTTTCAGTTAGAGCTGTAACTTATCTATTTCCTCTTGCGTTTTCTGATGTTCCTTTGCTGCCGCTGTTTAGCGCCGCCAGCCTCTGCCAGGTCACCAGCAGTTTCACTGGAGACCTTCTCACCAGCCCCTCCTGGAGCCGCGGCAGCAGTGGCACCATTTGAGTCTTTAGGTATTGTGTGTGAAGAATCAGCAGTCAAAGCTATCACACTATCGACACCATCAGACGCAACGTCGACAGTACCTGCTGCAGCTGCTCCCTCACCTCCAGTGCTCAAAGTTATCCCTGAAGGTGTTCCGCTGTCAGGTACCCGAACATTTCCCACCGTCACAGAACCACCAAAACTGGTCTCCGACTCTGTCAAGTTACCCCCACTGCCAGAGGTAAAGCAACCTGCCCCTCTCACTGATAATGATCGTTGACCACTTTTCTCCTTTATTATTAATTTGGTATACTTAAAGAAGGCCATTTTTCCTTCTTGTCTTGCTTGGCTCAGCAGGTGGATCTGGTTCTTCTTTATTTCCTGGGATGCCGAACAAAGGTCCTCATTAATGTATATTCCTGTACCCTTGAGTTTCCTGGCATTTCTCATCACTTCTTCACGATCCCCAAAAGTGCTGAATCGTACAACAACTGTTCGAGGAAGGGAGTGATCAAATGGTCCTACTCGGTGTGCACGTTCTAGATTCATTGGAGGTAGCTGAAGCTTCTCTTCCAATAGCTTCATTACCGTTGCGGATGTTTGTTCCCAAGTTTCACAAGGCTGTTCTTGAATCCCAGTGATTCGTAAGTTGTTACGTCAACTGAAGTCTTCTTGGTAGCTTAGACGTCTTTCCAGTTCATCAATTCTTGTTTTTAAACCTTCAATTATAGTTTTCTTTTCATTGTCTGACTTCCGAGGTGATTTTATTTCACCTTTATAATCTAACACTTCGGCCTGGGTGACCTCCAAATTCTTGATCAGGTCAGCAATTGTTCCTTCCATTGTCTGAATTCTGGACTTCAGTTGTTCAACGATAATATCCATAGCTGTCCGAAATGTCCGGTCTTGTGCTTCAAAGAGCACTTTGATAGCGTCAAGATCCATTGCCGTTGTTTTAAGGAGATTCACACTTCTCAGCACTTCAATATATTGCTTCTAAAGTGTGAGGAAAAGCCAAGATCTTGGAAAACACTTGCCAGGCTAAAGGTAGAGGAGCACCCTAGAGGCATGTCCGCTCGCAACCACGCCAGGAGTTGGTGTCACGTGAGAGGGCTTCAAGTACCATGATAAACAACAAGAGGCTCAAGACTGACCCCTGATGCACACCAGCATTCATGGAAAACTCATCACTCAAATCTCCATTCACCCTTACCTGGGTGAGAGCACCCACATAATGGCCACAACCACCCTAACCAGCCACTCCTCCATCCCAAGCTTTCTCATTGCCCACTTCACCACCTCCCTAGGGACTCTGTCAGAGGCCTTTTCCAAATCAACAAAAACAAAGTACAGTTCCCTTTTCTTTACTATATATTTTCCTGATGCTGTCGAACAATGAATATAGCATCAGTGGTCCCTTTGCCTGGCATAAACCCAAGCTGCATCTCATCAATAGTCACTCTTTCTCTAATCATACCTTCTAGAACTCTCTCCATTACCTTCATTATTTGGTGTAAAAGCTTTATGCCTCCATAATTTCCTTTTTCCAGGGCATCACCCTTCCCCTTGTACACATCTCTATGAAGGAAAAAAATAAGAAGGGAAAGACCCAGTTTTAATGTGTATATTGCAGAGTGACACAAATGATGCTTCACTAAACTCATGTGGCAGTATCTTATGTGTTTTGGGGATGGCTCAGTCTGCTAGTATGTGCGCGGATGATGGAATATGCGTATGAAATAAATATGCGATGCAGGGTAGATACTGGTAACACTGAGTGATGATAAAGGATGTAAGAGTGATGATAAATGATGTGAGAGTGATGATAATGGATGTGTGAGTGATGATAAAGGATGTGAGAGTGATGATAAAGGATGTGTGAGTGATTATGGATGTGCGTGATGACAAAGGATGTGTGAGTGATGATACAGAATGTGAGAGTGATGATAAAGGATAGTGTTGATGGATGTCAGAGAGAAGATGAAGGATGTGAGAGTGATGATAAAGGATGTGGATGAAAGTGATGATAAAGGATAGTGTTGATGGATGTCAGAGAGAAGATAAAGGATGTGAGAGTGAGGATAAAGGATGTGGATGAAAGTGATGATAAAGGACAGTGTTGACGGATGTGAGTGATGATAAAGGATGTGGATGAAAGTGATGATAAAGGATAATGATGACGGATGTGAGTGATGATAAAGGATGTGAGCAGTGGCGTACCTGGGGGGGGGGGCATGCGGCCATGGCTCCCCCTTTTGTAAATTATCTATCTATCTATCTATATTTATGAGTAGTAGGGGTAGGCAGCCCCGCCCAGGGAAGTACTACCGCCAAGGTTATGGGAGACTCAAGGAATAGCCTGGATTCCATTTTCTCTCCTAGGGCTTGGTAGCTGGTTACACATCTTTCTGCCTCACACACCGGAGGGTATCAGGCTGCCCTCTTACACAACACACACATCCACATTATATTACATTACCTTAAACCAGCTATCCTCTCCCCAAAAAATACCGATCTTGTCATTACATATCATACCCATTCCACAACACATCCCTGTTCTCCCCCCCATGAAAAGAACCATGGCTGCTGCTATACTGGGGATCAGTGCGGTGGTTTCTCGGGTGACCACCACCGGCAGGGCTGGGTTGTCTGCACAGGGCCCTCCCGGTCGTCATCAAGCGACTGTGCCACCTCCAGTGTTGCGGCGCCCTGAATCTGTTCATCAGTGCAGGAAAATTTTCTTTTGCAATATTAGGGGACTTCACTCCAACATCAACTCTGTTCAAAATTTCCTCCAGTTTGAATCTTCTGATCTGCTATTTCTGACAGAGACACAAGTAAGCTCCACCTCTGATTCAGCTAGATTTAATTTTCCTGGTTCTATCTTGATTCAAAATTTCAGACCCAAAGGAGGCGTATGTTGCCTTGCTAAATCAGAAATTGCCCTGGAGGAGATTACTAAATTTAATTGTCCTTTTTTCGACTATTCCATATACAAATTAAATTCTTTTGGTAAAACTAAGTATTTCTGTTGTGTTTATCGTTCCCCTAATGCCCCTTCAGAGCCGAGTTTATTTGACTCTCTGTCTTCACAACTAAGTGTCCTCAGTATTAATACTGCATCAGAAATTACTATTTTGGGTGATTTTAATGTCCATAATGTCGAATGGCTCACTTATTCACCCAGAACTGATGACTCTGATCTTGAATGTGAGCTATTTGCAGACTCATTTAATCTCACCCAGTTAGTCAGTCAACCCACCCATGTACCAGACAACCCCGATCAAAATCCCCACCTATAGGACTTGTTTCTAACAACCAATTCAGATAATTATAATGTCGAAGTGAAGTCCCCCCTCGGATCCTCGGATCATTGTCTGATTCAAGCCACCAGTTTCACACCTACCACACCCTCCTGCTCTGAACCTGTCGTGATGACTAAATGGCACTACGATGGGGCAGACTGAGAGGGACTTCAAAATTTTCTCATGGATGTTCCTTGGACCTCCTTTTTCTCCCATGATGCAAATTCCACATTGGGCCACATACAGGATTTCATTAAAGTTGGCATGGAAACATTCATCCCATCATAGTTACAGAAAAAGATGTAATTCTCCTAAATGGTTTGACCACAATTGTGCTAGAGTAACAGAACATAAAACAATAGCCTATAACACTTATACAAGGACCAAGACCAAAGAAGCCTTTAACTATTACAATGAATATAGCATCAGTGAAACCATGCCAAAACTATTATCGATCTTTCTAAATAAAACTTTCTACATAGACAAGCAAACAAACTACTAAACAATCCAAATGATAAAATATTCTGGTCAACCCTTAATTCATTCAAAAGTAACTTCACTACCACCTCTTCCATTCCACCGTTACAGTCCCCCAATGGGAATCTAGTAAGTGACCCACGCGGAAAAGCCAACCTTCTTGTTGACATTTTTTCAACAAACTCAACCCTAAATTCAGAAAATCATAACATTCCTATACTTGATTTTGATTCCCCTCAAATACCTCCTTTCATGATTCACACCAGACACGTACAAGCCATATTACAGAATCTATCAGCAGACAAAGCCACTGGTCCAGATGAAATTCCTTCAATAGTACTTAAAAATTGCTCCTCAGTGTTGGCTCCTGTATTAGCAAAATTTTTCTACTTATGCATCCGTACCTCAATTTTTCCAAACCCTTGGAAAGAAGCAAATATCCATCCTGTTCCTAAAAAGGGGGCAACTTCTGATCCATCAAACTATAGACCAATTGCAATAACATCCGTTCTCGGTAAAGTTTTTGAGACACTAATTAACAAACACATAGTCAAGCATCTAGAAATCAATAAATTGATCAATGATGGGCAGTATGGATTTAGACAGGAACGTTCAACTGTAGATATTCTTTGCCTTCTTACCCATCAGATTAACAAAACAATAGACCAACATGGTGAAGCACACACAGTAGCACTTGATATTTCAAAAGCATTTGACAGAGTGTGGCACCAGGCCTTATTGTCTAAGATGTCACACTATGGCCTTGCATCACTGGTTCCTCTAATTTCTTCTTACCTTCATAGTAGAAAAATACGGGTCATGGTAGATGGTATTTATTCTCAGTTTCATTCCGTAAATGCTGGCGTACCTCAGGGATCAGTTTTGGTGCCAACCTTCTTTCTCATTCATATAAATGACCTCCTATCTGTCACGCACAACCCAATACACTCTTATGCTGATGACTCAACCCTTCATAGTTCTTTCACATATAGTGCCTCCTTTACACAACTTGATATTATAAATTCCCATATAAACACAGCAATTTCTCTGAACCAGGACCTTTCTAGAATAAATCAATGAGGACAAAAAAATCTGGTCTCATTTAATGCTCAGAAAACTAAATACATTAATTTCTCCAATAGAAAGAATCCCTCAGACTCTCATATAATTTTAAATGATGTCAGTATTCCCATATCCACTACAATTGATATCCTAGGTGTTACTCTAAACCCCAACCTAAGCTGGACAGCTTATGTTTAATTCCTTGCTAAAAATGCTTCTAAAAAACTGGGACTTATGTACAGAGTTCGTGAGTTCTTCACTGACGAGCAGATGGCCACAATATACAAAAGTCATGTGAGTTCTCAGATCGAATACTGTTCACCACTGTGGAGTGGATGTGGAGCGGTTGCATTGAGGCAGTTAGACAAAATTCAAAATAAAGCCATTAGATTAATCAATAATCCTGCCATAACGCAGGACCTTCCTCCGTTATCAGTACATAGAGATGTTGCTTCTTTAACACTATTTTATCGATATTTTTACCGTAAGTGCTCTAACGAACTGGCTTCAATTGTGCCTCCCCTTCACATTTTCTTCCGAAATACTCGGGCAGCTGGGAGCGCCCATGAACTCACACTCTCTCCCCCACAATGCAGAACCTCTGCTTGTCAACATTCATTTGTCCCTGGAACTACTGCTCTCTGGAATTTACTTCCTGGGAGTTGCTTCCCACATACATTTAATCCTCTCAATTTTAAATCCAATTGTTATAAGTATTTTATGAATGGAGGATGCCTTTAGGCACATGGGCTTATTTTTTTCCTTTGTTTTTCCTTCCTCCATTCATTATCAAAAAAATAAATAAATTATATATATATATATATATATATATATATATATATATATATATATATATATATATATATATATATATATATAATTAGTTATTAGTTTATTACAGTTGTAAAGTTGTTTCATAGAAATATGAGCATTTGAATTTTAGTAATATAAGGTTATTGGAGAGACTGAATCATGGTCAGTGGCACAGAGTACTGAAAAATGACTTTGGAATATACTATATTTATGTCGTTTACCCATTCCGTATGGCCTGAAAGTGATCATAAAATTGGCCAAAATGCAAAATTTTCTGGGGAGGGGGGCCTTCAAGCACCCCCCCCAACCCCCCTAGCTGTAGGGACTCGCTGTGCTCGCCAAAGTCATGGGCTGCGCCGTAAAGAAGATAAAAAAAAAAAAAAAAAAGGTCCTCCCTTTTCAACTTTCTGGGTACGCCACTGGATGTGAGAGTGATGTTAAAGGAAGTGAAAGTGATGATGGATGTGAGTGATGATACAGGATGTGAGAGTGATGATAAAGGATAGCGATGATAAAAGATGTGAGTGATGCTAATGGATAGTGATGATGGATGTGAGTGATGATAAAGGATGTGGGTGATGATAAAGGATAGTGATGATGGATGTGAGTGATGATAAAGGATGTGGGTGATGATAATGGCTGCTGATAAGAAAAGGAAGAACCACTACGTCACCCACCTAAGGACGCCGCCATAGACAGCTGCCACAAAGACCCCAGGAACGCCAGTGAGGTGACCCAACTTCTGCATGACCAGGTAAGGGATCACCTGGTCGGGTTTCTGTATCCTGCCTGATGCCAAGGGATCGCAGTCTCTGAAGGCAGCATAGGCAACCAGGCCGGAGAAGTAGAACAGACCCCACAGCAGCCACATACCCACGGCAAAAGAGATGACCAACCTGTGGGAAAAACACGTAAATTAAGGATTAAATGGTACCAGCAGATACCTTTTAACAACCACACACCCACAGCAAAAGCGACGACCAACATGTGGTAAAAACGTAAAAATTTACTAACAGAGAAGTACAACAGACCCCACAACAGCCACACACCCAGAGCAAGAGATGACCAACCTGTAGTAAAAACAAGAGGCTTACGAGGTCCATATAAATTAAGCATTGGTGAAGTACCCTGTAGTGAGTTGAAACACTGATCTTCTGAGCACTGCAAATGATAGTTCGTGTTTAGTGTTGGGACGATACATGGATTAAGCAGTGTTATGCTGGGCCAGTATTTGTACAGTTTATGTGAATTCTGTGTTTTCAGCCCTTTCCTTAACCCTTACACCGCGGGCTAGTTTCCCAATGTTTTGCGTGTCCCACGGGGTTATTTGGGGTCCAACAGACTCTCAAAAAATATTTGCCAAAAATCAGTTATTAGTCCTAGAATATTAAAATTACATATACATATGGCACATACCTTCAGCTTTCTCCTAGGATGTTTGTTGAGCCTTCGTCTATTACCGTAGGACTTGTGTAGACCTCTGAAGTTGGGTAACGAAGTCTCCACTTTACACTTCCCGACAACCCATAATATGATTACCACAGCCAGATATTATCACTATAAACACTATTCTATGATTATCAAGTAGTTTGGGATCCACACTCCAAAAAAAAACCACTGTGAAAGTAATGAAAATTACGAGCTCGTATGACCTTCCCACTTGCACTAGTTCGCTGTTGGTATTCTGTCATTTATTATTCATAAAACCCCTCACACTTTATATTTCTATTACTATATAACACTTATATATATCTGGAGTCTTTATCCATAAGTTTCCTTCGGTAGTATTAGTTTATTGTCACTGAAGTCATTCAACTTTTCATTCTGTAAAATACGTAGAGAGCCACGGATTCACTTTCACTGTTATAACCTCAAGTATTTGTACTCATATTCTTATATTACTAATTACTTACATTTCTATTTACATTTTCTATTGTATTTTCAATATTTACACTCCTATTTTACTTACACTATGTTATTCGCTGTCACTTTCAGTATCATAAAACTATATTACACTGTTCAGTCATATGTACTGTACATCCATTGCTTTCACTTGCTATTTACACATTATTTACACATTATTTTCACATTATTTTCCTTTCCCACTTGCACTTTTAGAACTGCTTCTGGCTGTGGTAATCAATGAAGCAGGTAACACAGAGGGGAACCTGGCACTCAGCGCACTGCCAAGAGGTGCGTTTGTGCTCAGGTGTGCATCGGGTGGTATGTGCACACACCTGGCACCTGCGGATCATAGCCTTCCTCTTGCCTGTGGCAGGCATTTGCACCAGTCTGTGCCGATCCATGTACGCCCTCTGCTCAAGTCTGTCGGGAAGTGTTACTGGAAGGCGCCTTGGAGTTGCTGCTGTCACCCTACCATATCTTTCAAGCAGCTGCTGAACACAAGTCCTGGCGAACAACCTCAGGGAGAAGGACTTGGGTGGCTTGACCTTCATCTTGTACAGGATGAAGGCGTTCAGCATCGTCATGTCTATGAGATGCAGAAAAACTTTCCTGTACCACCTGGTATTCTTCCTGAGGCAGTCGATCTCTCCAGTCATCATGTCGGACTTGTCCACCAGCCGCATGTTGATATTGTAGTCTAAGACAGCATCAGGTTTCCTCACAGGTTCGCCTGTCCTACGGTCGACCTTCCCAATGTCTGTCATTTCCCCCTTATGTACGGTGGTGAGCATGTGCACGACCCTCTTGTCAAGCCACCGTATTGCCAGCATCTCAGACTTGCGTAGGTGCACGTCTCCTCGCTGCAAGGTTCCTGCCTTTGGGAATTTAGGGAAGTGGGCACGATTACTCTTGACAGTGCCGCAGGAGCCGATGCAATGCTCTGAAAGGTATTTGGCAAGTTTCTGTGCTGATTAATAGTTGTCTATATACAGCACATGATTCCCACCAAAATACCTTTCAAGGAGCACCTTCACTACACAGCCTGAGAAGCCAAGGGGATGTGTTTTATCAAGATCGACAGTGCTGGCTGAATAAATGATGAAGTCAAGGATGTACCCCGTCTTACAGTCGCACAGTACAAAGAACTTGGTTACAAAGCGATGGCATTTGCTTGGAATATACTGCACAAACCTAAGACGTCCTCTGAACAAAACCAAGGATTCGTCAATGACAACCTTCTGAAAGGGGTGGAAGAATGCCATAAACTTATCCTTCATTCTGCTCAGAATCTCCTGGATCTTCCAGAGTGGGTCGGTTTGGGAAGATACATCGTTGTCGGCAAAGTGCAGGTTTCCCATGATGTTCCGGAAGCAATCTCTGGCCATGTACTTATTGAAGGTGGGTGAGGGTAGTAAGGGGTCCATGGACCAGTATTCTTCCAACTCATGCTTCTTTGAGTGTGGCATGAGAAGCATGAAGGCGAAGAACACATACAGCTCCTGCACTCCCAGCATGGACCACTGTTGCATCTTGGCTGCACCTGTACCACTTGCAGCACGTTATGATTCATACCTGTTGGTCTCATCAAATATATGCTGCATGATTTCGTCATCGAGGAAGGGCAAAAGGAAGTCCACACACTCAGCATCCTCGTCAAGAGTGAAGGCAGGCTGTACTCCTGAGGAACTCTCATCAAAATGGAGATGTTCAGGGACAAAATCGGACCCTTCTGTCCACGCGAAGGCGTCCAGGATTCCCTGTCGTGGCGGTGTAGGGTGGGTGAGGGTGGAGGGTGGCTGTGAGGCAGATTTATCAGGTTCAAGGTCACTCGCACTGACCCTGGGTTGCCGTACAGCACTAGCAGCCCTTACTCTACTGGCAACTCTACTTTTACGGGTCATGGATTTACCTCTTCCTCTACGGCCTGCCTTCACTGTTGATGCTGGTGGTGACTCAGACGACGAAGACTCGGAGAAAATTCAGCAGAAGAAGAGGAAGAAATGAGTGAAGTGGGGCTTGGGGAACAGGGAGGTGAATCAACTCGGGACTCATGGCGGGCTGGGTCACGCGGGGCCATTGTTCCGGGGCTAACCCGCCGCATTTTCATTCCCTTCCCAAGTTCCTTCCCTTGCTGCACTAACGGCTCCTTTCCCTTGGAGCTAGGGATAACTTGGGACACTGAAGCACTCGTACTAGTAGTTTCTGGCACGATTTCCTCACCCGGCTCATCACACGAATCCCCCAAAGGGTCAAAGTCACTATCCATCATCACCATTGATAATTCGGCTAGTTCACGTTCCACTGCAGAGTCACTTAGTCCTTTCCTGCTTCCCCCACGAGTTTTTCTGGGTGTAGAGGTCATGGGGCCCTTTGCAATGGGCGCAGAAGCAGCAGAAATGGCGGGGCACGAGTGCGACATGCTTTGACCACAGAGGAGGACAAGGAACTAAATGGCGCGGCTTATCTGGGAAGGCAAGGGTTGACAGTGACAATGGGGCTGACAGCTGCTAACTTACATGCTAATAAATTATTGGTAGAAAATCTCTGCAATACATAAAGAAATAGGTAGTTCCAGGTGAATGTAAATGTCACTTAAGCTTCTCCCTTCCTTTCTGATATATATGTTTATTACAGAAATAGATTACAACGCATAATTCAAAGGGGAAATTACCGTGGGAATGTAGCGAATGAATGCATGTGAGGTGTTGTCAGGTGATAATTAGCCAATTCCTGGTTTATACCACTATCACTTACCTTATTTTTTTTTTTTGTATATATTATTTTGTATAAGTATAGGGCATAGGGCTTATTTCAATGGATGAAATCTGTGGAAAAATCCGGAGGAGATTTGCTTAGTGCAGCGGCCGGGGAGGTGAGAGGACAGGGTAGTGGAGGGGAGGTAGGGAGGGGAGTCAGGAACGGGGGAAAATGGTTAAAATGTCAACAATGGATGGGAGTACAGATGAGATTTGGAGTGCTGACTAATGTTGGACATTGGCAGTACTGATAGATGATACAAGCCACCACTTGAAAGCCCGAGATAATTCAAAATAACACAGAATCACAAAAGTGATGCCTCGCGGTATGATCCATTGCGTCCGAGCGTCACAAAAGTGACGCCCGGTGGTTAAGGGGTTAAGGATTTTTATACACATATGAAGTCTGCTATGAATTTTAACATAAATGAATCTGAATACTTAAATATGCAATGTGTCCACACTCACTCCTCATTATGCAACTCCATAAGAATGTAGTGAGGTTACGCATTTTTGTTGTGCCTGTCCTCTCTATGGTATCCACACACCCTTCTTACCCTCAGCATATTCCCTTCATTCATTTGACTGTCTTGCATCCACTCTCGTCTCCCGTTTTCCCCCACTGCCCATTCAATATAGGCATCCCACCAAATTGAACCTTTCTTACTCCTTGCTACCCGTGCATTCCTAACCACGCACTCCCTTCATCAGCTCCACACGTTTTCCAGATCAATTTATTCCTAATTCACTGACTCTAACTCATCTTTTCCCTCGGTACTCATCTCACTGCTTTCACTTTAAACTTCGCTACTTGTCATTCCCCTTGTCCCCTTCCTCTCTATCCACCACGTTTCTCGCAGCTATATCTTTTATACCATAGTTTTACGATCAATGAACTTCCACCATCACCTCTAACTGCTTTCGTGTCTATAACACTTCTAAGCATCTTTCTAAAAATATTACAACCAATTAGTCTCCCTTCAATATAAATGGGAAGGTAGATAAACCGATGGATAGAGAGATGTAAACAAGGCCATCTAACCTTTGTGCCATGGCGAGGTTGCCGATGGAAGCAAATCTCTGGTAGCTGGGCTGGTTGATGCCAATGACCTCCATGGTGAAGTAGAAGCCAAGCACGGTGGTCGACCAGAAGGTGTGGCGCACGAAAGGACTTGTGTTCATGCTAGGGCAGATATAGGAGACTGTAGTGTGGCCTGTTACTATAGGGTCATGTATATTATTCCTCCTTATTATTTCAGTGTCGTTGAATATTATAAAGCTGACTCTAATGTTAACTCTTACCTGTATGACTTTATGGTTATTTTTTCTTTTACAATTTCAATCACGCTGAATTTTATGAAGTTGACTCGAATAAATGGGCTTTATTATATATGTGTGCAAAATGACAGTAGATAGTTTTTATTGAAATTAAACGCACACCATATTATTTCCTCTCAAAACACACACACACACACACACACACACACACACACACACACACACACACACACACACACACACACACACACACACAGGAAGAGAGAGAGAGAGAGAGAGAGAGAGAGAGAGAGAGAGTTTTGTGCTTTAGGGTACTCCCATTGCAGATTCTGGCGCTTTCCGTCATTTGGAATATGCGCCGAAGTAACGGTGACTCACTTGAAGAACTCTATCCTGGAGCCCTGGTCAGCTATGGTCCAGACATTGACAAGACCAATTTCCTGGCAGCAGATGATGACCACGACCAGCACCCCGCCGAACATGAGCAGCGTTTGCATCACATCAGTATACACCACGGCCTTCACACCACCCTGCAACCACACAGCCCCGGTGGTTAAGGAAGCTCCCTAACGCCTTTTCCCAAGCGATTTATTTTGCTTTTTACATCTTACTGTCCTCTTTTGCGTTATGTAAATCCTTCAGACATAGCCATACTCTGCATAAATAACATGCAAAAGGATACTGACCAGCCACATCCAAAAATAAATCGCAAAGGAAGAGGTGTTAGAGAGACTCCTTACCTGACGACAAAACAGACTACATCTACCTCTCACTTAACCCCTTCCTTACGCTGACGTCTTTTGTAGTTATTCTTGATAGCCACGAACGAGTTTATTATTATTTTTTTTTACTTTGGATAGACCTCCGAAGGAATTAATGAAGGCTATATCTAACCCCTCTAGTTGAGAGAGAGAGAGAGAGAGAGAGAGAGAGAGAGAGAGAGAGAGAGAGAGAGAGAGAGAGAGAGAGAGAGAGAGAGAGAGAGAGAGAGAGAGAGAGAGAGAGAGAGAGAGAGAGAGATCACCTAACCTGCATATAATTCCATAAAGACTGATATACCGACACGAAAAATGAGTCCTCGGTTTGAAAGGCATAACAGCTACACTCATTTTCATCCATCCTATTTCTCTTTTGTATTTCACGTTACCAATTCATTTTCAAGCAAGGAGCGCCTAGTGAAGATCAAGGTGCTCTCCAAGTCGCTCTGTTTATTTTTTCTTTATGCAAGGAAGAAGGAACCAAAGGCTGGGCCCGCATGAATGTTCCTTCCAAGAGAAAACAAAAACAAAAACAATACAAAGAGCCAGATTCAAGATCCATTCATTTCGAGATGCCTGGACACACTGCGTTTGAAAGACTGGAGATCATAGGAAGTAGGTAATACAGACACAGGGAGACAGTTTCAGAGTTCACCTGATGCATAGATGAAGGACTGGGAGTAATGGTTAACTCTTGCATTAGAGAGTTGGACAGAAAAGGGATGAAAGTTTGTTGCTAGACGGGTGCTACGTGCCCGTCGTAGAGGTGGAGGGATGCAAGCAGACAGTTCAGAGGGGCAGTGACCATTGAAGTAGCTATAGAAAAGAGATAAAGAGGCAACAGTGTGGCGAAGAGACAGAGGTTGAAGGGAGCCAATAAGGGGAGGAGAGTTCATGAGACGAATAGCGTTTGACTCCACCCTACTGAGAAGTGCTGTATGTGGTGAGCCTCCCCACACATGAAAGTTGTACTCTAAACAGGGGCAAATAAAGCCCGTGTATAAAGTCAACAACTGTGCAGTGGTAAAGAAGGCACAGAGTCAGCTTAGCACACCTAATTTCTTGGAAGCAAATTCTACAAGATATGTCTTGTGTGAATGAAACTCCAAGCATGTTCAAGGATGATGCAGGATTGTTACGTCCCAGTCCCCGCACGGCCACAGGCTCCAACAGCAGTAGTACAGTACAGGAAGGACGTTGCCCAGTGAGTTGTTCTTCCTATGGTCAGCCTTTAGGTGTGCAGTACACAAGCTCAGCTGAGGCGAAAATAAACAATGGCTCCTTAAAGTTCACTGTCTTTATTTTCCAAGTAATTCCACTGAATGCTTTCCAACTTCACTGTTCTCACAAGCACTGGAGCTATACACACTTTACTAACTGCTATTACACTTAATGCTTAGCAGCACTTCACAGTTATTACACTTACTGCTTGTCAATTCAATGTTCTCTCAAGTTCCAATGATATACAAACTTCAATAACCCGTCAATGTGTGCCACTGTTTTCTCAAGTACCAAAAATATATAATCTTCACTGACACTGACACTGCACTACACTGAACCAAAACCGACTGCACTTCACTCAAACTGACCTGACACCCGACTAAACTTGTAATAATCTCTTCCCCATCCTTATATAGGCTTGCAGTACTCTCGAAACTTCGTGTTTACTCTCGACGGGCAACAGTTGCCAATGCAGAGACAACCAAAAACATGCAAAAGCTCTCTTACATTACATAACACTCTAAATCATTTACCATACGAACTTAAATTACATAATTTAACAAGCAATCACTAAAATAAAACATTATTGAGAAAAAGAGCACAAAAAAGTGAATGTTTAACTTACGACATAACTATGCTCACAAACAACAGGCAAACTGGCAACTCTGATGACTCGTACGGGAACTTAGGTCCGAGAAACGTCTCGAAAGGCTGCCTAACTGGCAAATCTCCCTTTATAACACTACCCTCTCCCTAGTTCTTTGTCGTCCCGACAAAACTGCGCAATATATACAAACATAAACCTTAATCTTAATGGAACATCTAACTATACACAAAATAATCCTTCAACTTATCAGGTCTTCTTCTGTGCCACTTCCGATGATGTCCTTTTTCCTCCAGACAGTCCACTCCTCCAGGAAGGTCTTGGTCCTCTCCTTGATGCACTTCTTCTCTTGAGGAACTGTCACCATCCTCTTGCACTTCATCTCCTTGGTCCTCCTCAACATCCTCGGTTGCGGGTGAGCACAATTCCTCGGAGACGTCCCAGTTGAACTGTCCTGGCCCATGGTACTGCCACAGATGGTTCACGTGTACCACCTTTGGGCAAGACTTCCTGCCTTCCCGAATCCGATATGTTACATCTGATGGGCGGTCCAACACAGTGTAAGGCCAGTCCCATGGGCTCTGCAACTTTTGTGACTGTCCCTTCTTTCGCTGAGGATTGTATAATCAAACTTGGTCACCATCCCTGAAGCTCACCTCACTTGCCTTGGCATCATACTTGCACTTCATCACCTCTCCTGAAAACTTGAGGGCTCCTTACACTTGATGATGTACCTCAGCCATCCTTTCCTGAGGATGTTTTGCATACCCGTGGTGTCTGTAGGCTGCTCTTCACCAGGTGGTCTTTCCATTAACATGTCAATAGGTAAGCATAACTCGTGGCCCAACATCAGTTTTGCTGGAGTATAGCCAGTAGACTCATGGGATGCAGACCAATATGCCATCAGCAATGCGGGTAATTTCTGGTCCCAATCCACTTGTCCATCTATGCAGTACTTAGCCAGTTCTTGTCCCAGGGTCCAGTTGAATTTCTCCACCATCCCATCTGACTGTGGCCTTAGTGGGGTCATCCTGGTCTTCTTGATCCCCAATAACTTGCAGCATTCACGGAACACAGCAGACTCGAAGTTTCTACCCTGGTCTAAATGTAGCTCTTGTGGCATCCCAAAACTACAGAAAAACTGATCAACCAACACCTAAGCAACAGTCGCAGCCTCTTGATCAGGGATAGCATAGGCTTCTGGCCACTTTGTGAAGTAGTCCATGGCAACACATATATGCTGGTTTCCTCTCTCAGTGAGTGACAAAGGTCCAGCAATGTCCACCGCAACTCTTTCCATCAGTGCACCCACTTGGTACAGCTGGAGAGGGGTGCAACCACGTTTCTTGGGTCCCTTCTTGGCACAGCACAAATCACAGGCCCGGCACCACTCTTCAACATCGTGACGTATGCCAATCTAATAGAACTTGTGTCGCAGCCAGCTTAGAATTGTTTCCACTCCCAGGTGCCCACTAGTGATCTGGTTATGGGACTTACCCAAGATCTCAGACCTCATCTTCTTCAGAACAACCAGTTGCCAACACTTGCTGAGGCCATTGGGCGTCTCCCATTGATGCTCCAGTAGTCTGTTTTAACGAAGAAGGTCCCACTGACTCCAGGAGCTCCTGGTTGCAGGGCGACCTGGAAACTCCTCCCCATGATGGTTGCACTGCATTCTGCTGCAGTCACTCCAGCACCGGTTGGAAATCTGCACCCTCCATCTGCATCCTCCCCAGGTCTTCTCCGTCTGACACTGGCCCCGTCACTACAATACAGCAGCATTTCTTCCTATGATTCCCATTCCTACTACGCTACATGTCGTCTGTCCTTCTGTCTTCTCGCACACTATTCATCAAGGTTCTCCTGCATTTCTTCAGTGGTGGGTATTCTGCAGCCTTCTTTTTATCATCCCAACCATTCTGATCCGCAAGTAACTTAAACTGTGCAAGGTATGCTTCCCAAGATACTTTACCATCACTTTCTTGAAGTTTCTTCTTAACTGAATCCCCATTATAGCCATGCACTCCACTGGTTTGGGGCCTAAAAACTGAGGCAACATAATTATGTCCAGGACTTGAACCTCCAACATTCTGATTATTCAACCCTGCAATGCCATCTTCAGACGTCCAGGATCCGCTAAGATTCACCATACACTGTCCATTCCTTTCATATGCTCCCTGTACACTAACCTGAGGCTCAGCATTGCAATATTTCTCTACAGCCTCAATTTTCTCACTAATAATTATCTGCACATGATCAACTACATGCTTCAACTGGTTATCTACATGCTGTCTGCACTCCATCACTATTCCCTCACTAGTCTTCAGCTGGTTGTCCACATGCTGTTTGCACTGTCACTATTTCCTCGCTAATTGTCTTCAGCTGGTCATCTACATGCTGTTTACATTCCATCACATTATTGCTTACCTCATACTTCTGCTGCTCTAGCTTAGCATCTACCTCCTCTTTAGGCTGTTGCTGTTCTTCCTTCATTTCCACCATGAAAGCATCTGGCTGTCCTTGAACCCTCAGTTCCACCTCCCCGCATTGCCCCCGTAACGCCTCCCAAAGCTGTTCATATAGTTCTTTCTGTTCTTCGTTCTGTGCCTGTAATTGTTCCTTGAGTTCGTTCTTGAGTCCTTTCCGTTCTTCACCTTGGGCCTGTAATTGTGCTTGGAGTTTTTCCTGTCCTTCACTCTGTGCTTGTAATTGTGCTTGGAGTTTTTTCTGTCCTTTGTTCTGTGTTTGAATATATGCTTGTAATAGTTTCATAATTCCACCCAACGATGCCTCTTCCTGCCTAGCTTGGCCTCTTGTCTGGACACCTTCCTGCTCCATGTCGAAGATTAGACTCACTGCAGCCCTGAAATAATAATCCCACTCTCCTGACACCAGTGTTACGTCCCAGTTCCCACACTGCCACAGGCTCCAACAGCAGTAGAACAGTACACGAAGGAAGTTGCTCAGTGAGTTGTTCTTCCTATGGTCAGCCTTTGGGTGTGCAGTACGCAAGATCAGCTGAGGCGAAAATAAACAATGGCTCCTTAACGTTCACTGTCTATATTTTCCAAGTAATTCCACTGAATGCTTTCCAACTTCACTGTTCTCACAAGCACTGGAGCTATACACACTTTACTAACTGCTATTACACTTAATGCTTAGCAGCACTTCACAGTTATTACACTAAATGCTTGTCAATTCAATGTTCTCTCAAGTTCCAATGATATACAAACTTCAATAACCCGTCACTGTTTGCCACTGTTTTCACAAGTACCAAAAATATATAATCTTCGCTGACACTGACACTGCACTACACTGAACCAAAACCGACTGCACTTCACTCAAACTGACCTGACACCCGACTAAACTTGTAATAATCTCTTCCCCATCCTTATATAGGCTTGCATTATTCTCGAAACTTCGTGTATACTCTCGACGGGCAACAGTTGTCAATGCAGAGACAACCAAAATAAGCAAAAGCTCTCTTACATTCCATAACACTCTAAATCATTTACCATACGAACTTAAATTACATAATTTAACAAGCAATCACTTAAATAAAACATTATTGAGAAAAAGAGCACCAAAAAATGAATGTTTAACTTTAGACATAACTAAGCTCACAAACAACAGGCAAACTGGCAACTCTGATGACTCGTACGGGAACTTAGGTCCGAGAAACGTCTCGAAGGTAAGAGACTGCCTAACTGGCAAATCTCCCTTCATAACATTATTAAACATTAGTGGGTACTCCTGTGGAAGATTTTGTCGGGTTGATATGTGTTAAAACTGAGTCTTTGATGCAATAAAAACAAGATTATTTTTACCGAAGTCAGAGATACGAGCCAAGTCAGACATTAGGTGTGTCATAGCCTCATCCCTTGTTTGTTGAAGTAACTGCTGAGATGGACTTTGCGGGAACAGAATGGAGAGGTGAAGGGTGAAATTATCAGTGTACGAGTAGTCAGGGTTAAATGTACAGCTTAGAAGATAATTGATGAATAAAAGGGAGTTGATGATAGGACAGAGCCCTGAGGAACACCACTGTCGATAGATCTAGGAGAAGAACGATGGCCGTCTACAACACCATGTATAGAATGACCAGAAAGAAAGCTAGAGATGAAGGCACAGATAGAAGGATAGAAACAGTAAGAGGGCAGTTTGAAAATTAAAGATTTATGCCAGACTCGATCGAAAGCCTTAGAGATGTCAAATGCAATGGCAAATCTTTTGTCAAAGTCCCGAAAGGAGGATGATCAGGAGTCTGAAAGGTAGGTAAGAAGATCGCCAGTGGAGCATCCCTGATGGAACCTATACTGACGATCAGAAAGAAGGTTGTGATAGGAAAGAGACTTTAACATTTTCTGTTAAGAATCGACTCGAAAACTTTGAGACACAGGATGTCAAATGAATTGGACGTTAGTTAGAGGGTTGGGAATGGTCACTCTTCTTTGGGACTGGCAGAATGAGAGCAAACTTCCAGCAAGAAGGAAAGGTACAAGTTGAAAAACAAAGGTGAAAGATTTATCCTAGGCAGGGTGTAAGCACAGAAGCACAGTTCTTGAGGACAACAGGAGGGACTCCATCAGGCCCATATACCTTGTTAGTATTGAGGCCAGTTATAGCAGAAAATACATCAGCTGAAGAAATTTTAATGTCAGTCATGAGGAAGTCAGAGGGGGGAAGTGATGAAGGAACAGCACTGGAATCATCTAAGGTGGAATTGTTGGAGAAAGTTTGAACAAACAGATCTGCTTTATCAGTAGAAGAAATAGCTACCAAGCCATCAGAGTAGAAAAGAAGAGGGAAGGATGATGAGGTAAAGTTGTTACAAAGGTTTTTGGCAAGATGCGAGAAGGAGCGGGAAGAATTCAAGTTGGAGAGTTGAGAACATTTAGTATGGATGAAATTATTTTTAAGAGAGCGAAGAACAGACTTAGCATGATTCTGAGCAGAAACATAAAAAAGATATGATTCTGGGGTGGGTTGGCTCCGGTATCTTTTATAGGCTCTCTCCTTGTTGTGGACAGCATCAGAACAAGCGTGAATAAACCAAGGCTTTCTTTCATTAGTCAGAGGGTATGGGAAAGGAATGCATGCTTCCATGCCCGAGAGAATGACCTCTGTAATGCGCAAGGCACAATCAGATGGCTCCCGGCCATGGAAGCAATAATCATTTCAAGGAAAATCAAAGAAGTACTGCCTAAGGGCCTCCCAATCTGCAGCTCCAAAGTGCCACAGACGACGTCCCTTTGGAGGGTCCATAGGCCATACTGGGGTGATAGGACAGGTTAAGGTAACAAGGTTATGACCGGAGGAGCCCAAGAGAGAGAAAAGATTAACAGAGTATGTTATGCTAGGTGTTTAAGGGTCAGCTTCCCGTCCCTTGAACGCCTAGTATGCAGATGGGTTCTCTTTCTAGACCGGAGCTTAGACAAATGAGAGAGAGGCAGGACACAAAAACTCAAGGCAACAACATTACACGTGTATTGACTAATTCTACTTGTGGAACAGGTAGATGTCACAACAACAGGAATCTGGGTAATTATAAGTCATATATTGGCATCGTAGTATCACGAAGGATACTATTTGGTCAGTAGTTCTGCATAGCAGGTGAATGGCACAATAAATAGTGTTCGTAATATTTTGGGCAGGGGGAATAGCTTGCTGTCACTTGGAAGGAAATAGAAGCTGTACTTAGGCTGGGCAAATATTACACTGGTTTTGTAGTGCAGGGGAATTACACTATAAAGTCCAAGTCTGATGTTTACTGAAATCACTGCACTGTTATTAAATCTCTCTTCTTACTCTCACTGTGTCACTGTTTGCCTAGATCTTGATTAGCACATATTACTAGGCCTTGGACTTATATTCTATTGGAGATCACCTGCTCGATGTTCTAGTCACTATCACATTGTCACTGCACTAATCACTGTCACTCACTGCCGGTGGGGCAGTGGCGTGGTCAGTGAGGGGGCAGGAGGACTCACAGCCCGACTCCTGATTGGGGCTGAGTCCCGCCTGTGGCCTCTGTATCCAGCGGCCACGGAATCACTCGTAGGCGCGTCCTCTCTCATCTGGGGCTAGGGGCGGCGAAGGGCCCTGCACTGTCAGGGCTGGGGCCAAACAGATCCCTGCAACGCACACCCAGGAGCCTGATGAAGGACGAGGGTCATCGGCATCGGGGTGCAGAGAGGCCTTGCCCGGGGGTCCTGGGGGCGGCCATGGGGGCCTGGTGACTGTGGCCTCCTGCAGTCGGGAACACTGTCAGATGTGAGCTGTGGCATCTGTTGTCATCGGAGTCCATCAAGTAGGGTCTCTCTGGAGCCGGCTGGGTGGAGTACAACCCTGGGGATAGCACAGGGCCTCTCCACAGGTCCTCGGGACTGGGACCCTCCTCCAGGAGGATATCACATCGTGGGGGTGTGGCAGCACCTGACGGAGGAGTGGCTGCTGGCCACCTCCTGCCGTAGGGCTCGCCTAATGGCCATGGCCTGTGTGGGGGAGTGGCTACCGGCCATCTCCTGAGGGAGGGGCGAGCAGCTTCTGGCCGTCTCAAGGGCACCTTCGGAGCGGCTACTGACCGTTTCAAGACGAAGGCAGGAGTGGCTACTGGCCGTCTCATGAAGGAGGGATGAGTGGCTGCAGGCCCTCT
>NC_137026.1:12042279-12064779 GCF_032717465.1 Coenobita brevimanus | reverse complement strand
TACTCCTGCGTGGACTCCTTGCCGCGACTCCTGTAGGCTGTCCACACCCCGATACCGACCGACACCGCCAGCATGAGACTAAACACAGCATAATCCACGGCGGTGAAGTGCTCAGCAGCGTGACTCTCATCCGCTCCCGACGCCATCTCTCCACGACCCCGACACTGCTACCAAGAAAGACAGTATTGATTACGTTCGGTTCACGTTCTGTACATAGTTTTTTGGGGCTAAGTTTGATTTCTATTTTTCTGTATTTTCATTCTAACGAAACCAACCCCAACAGACTAACAAACTACCAATAAAGACGGTATTGATTACGGTCAGTTCACGTTCTGTACACCATTTTTTGGCTCTAAGTTGATTTCCATAAATAAAGGATCGAAAATTAGACATAGAATTCTTACCTGTCGACTGCAGTTAAGCGATTTAATATCTAAGATACATTTATCTCCAAAAATACGATACGTGGAGCATTTTATCTATCTGTATATCTGTCTATATCTAGCTATCTATCTATTAAGACGCCTTAATCATTCTCTCTCTCTCTCTCTCTCTCTCTCTCTCTCTCTCTCTCTCTCTCAATTTTAGTATGAATGTATCTATTGATCTATCTGTTTTTCTAAAATATCTCAGTATCTGTCTGTCTATCTACCTATCCATCTATCTGCCTATCTGTCTATCTATCTGTCTATCAGTCTATCTTAACATTTTTTCGTTGTCTATTTATCTATCAATGAATCAGTTACTCAGCCAATCTCTCTCTCTCTCTCTCTCTCTCTCTCTCTCTCTCTCTTACATAGGATATTAAACCCAGACTCATTTTCTCCTTAGAATTTGTAAACGATCGACCAAAAGTTTTCGCCGTATAAGATGCAATTTATGACTTTTTTTTTTTTTGCTTATTTTACTTTATTGTTTTTATTGCTGTGGTTATGTTATCACCTTATATTTAAAGGTCATTAAAATAACTGGATTATTTTTTTTTTATAACTGAAAAAAATCTGGGATTTTCGACTTTTTTTCTTTTTTTTTTTTGGTTCATATCCAAACTCATTTCTTTGGCAATGCTACCATTTTCTGAGGATATGTTGATTTGGTTCTTAAAATTGTGATTGTGATTATTATTATTATTATTATTATTATTATTATTTTTATTATTATTACTGCTGCTGCTGCTGCTGCTGCTGCTACTGCTACTACTATTACTACTACTACTACTATTACTACTACTACTACTACTTCTACTACTACTACTTCTACTACTACTACTACTACTACTACTACTACTATTATTATTATTATTATTATTATCAGAAAACTGACCTAGATTGACATTTTCCTAAGCTGACCTTGACCTAAATTGTTACCGCATGAGTGCACCAAAGTCTCTGTTCATGTTGTGGGTCGAAAATAGGAGTGGATGTACTAACCCTACCTGAGACGTGTTGTGTTAATGGCTTAACTTGTGAGTCGGCATTGTGTACTGTGCTTACACTACTAATGCCCCATTTAAGCTGTATACAGGGACACAGATTGGTGATTTCTTGATATACTCAGCGGCCGTACGTGTATGCCAGGACTTCCCACTCTCTGCTGCAAATGTGTGCTCAGTTGTTCAGTCCACCGACATTATCACCCCATCTAATCTTGAATTTCATGTGAAAGAGAGTGATTATCCAGAGTACAGAAGTCAGTTGCTTGATCCCTTGCGAGACCACCATGAAGTAGTAGCCCTACCTGGTGACAACATGGGCAAAACTAGCTTACTCCAGTACAATATTACATTACAGCCTGAAGCTCAACCAGTGTAGGCCTATATCCCTGCCTACCGTTTACCGCACAGCCAACGCCAACAGGCTGATCATCTTATTCAGGAAATTTGGAATCGAACGTTATCGAACACTCTGACAGTCCGTGGAACAGTCCATTATTTCTCGTTCCAAAGAAAGGTGGTGAGTTGCGACCAGTCATAGATTACAGACACGTAAATGCGCTGACTGTCCCGAACAGATTTCCAATTCCTGTACTCACTGATTTGTCTGAATCCTTAGGAGAAAACAATTGTGTTTTCTCCTCCCTAGATCTTTTGAGTGGCTACTGGTAAGTAGAAATGGAGGAATCGTCTCGTCGAATCACTGTATTTAGCACCCCATCCGGTCATTACCAGTTCCACAGACTCCCATTTGGCTTGAGAAATGCACCATCAGCGTTCATGCAGCTAATTCATACAGTTTTCGGATGATAGGTCACTCAGTTTTTGCTTATCTAGACGATGTCATAATCGTTAGTCACTCTGTAGAAGAACACTTAGAAAAATTGGCCGAGGTGTTCACTAGGCTCAAACAAGTTGGACTGGAAATCAACCTGGCAAAGTGCCATTTTTTATGTACGAAGCTACAGTTCCTAGGACATGTCGATGCTCATGGAATTCATACATCAGATGACAAGATCAGTGAAGTAACAAACTTCCCTACTCCCACTAACACAGATGCAATACGTAGTTTTCTCGATCTTAGTAGCTATTGTCGTCGTTTCATCAAAGGGTATGCCCAAATTGCTGCGCCATTAACGAATCTGTTATAGAAGGACGAGCCTTTTATGTGGTCAGATGAAGTTACCGCATTTACCACCTTGAAAACTGCTCTTGCACAAGCCCTGGTTTTGGCATTCCCTGATTATTCAAAAGCATTACTTCTATGTACTGATGCTTCCAGAGGGGGCCTCGGTGCCGTTTTCATGCAAAATGACTCCAAAGGAAAAAAACGTGCCATTGCCTAGGCCAGCCGTGTGTCAAACTCCATAGAAAAGAATCAGTGTAACTCAGTGGGAAGCCCTAGCTTTGGTCTGGTCTCTGAAACATTTCCGTGACATCATCTCTGGTTACCCTGTTCACATCCAAACAGACCCTCTTCCTCTGTGTGACCTATTTCGGGGACGTAATCTTACCTGTCGATTTGCACCTTGGGCAGTCACTGTTAATGAGTATAATCCAACCTTTGAATACATTCCAGGGAAATCAAATGTTGTAGCCGATGCCTTCTCTCACCACATAGCCACAGTCTCCACTGATTGTGACGTAAATTTAGCGTTCAGTTATGACACACTGCATAGGTTCCAGCATTTTGGTCCTCTATGGTCTTAGGTCATATACTTTCTTGAGTCTGATAATGATTCTTCCTTGCCCAAGTTACCAGTCCCTGTATTTGATTTCTTCCTTGACAGTTGGTGGATTGCGAGTGGGGTAAACGTCATTTCACGTCTTATGTGGGCAACCTCTATGTCATTGCCCCCTTGCCCATGGTACTGCACCTTCCATGATGATAGTCTGTTCCTGACGCCAGCCTCTAGCCTCTTTGCAGTTGTGGTGTGGCTCTGCTATGGAATACCTAACTGTATTTCTGCTACGGAATACCTAACTGTGGTTCTGTTATGGGAATACCTAACTCACACCAACCTCCACCTGCCACCACACCACCACAACCTCAGTAAGTCCTCCACCACTAACCTCACTACCTGCCTGAACTGCCAGTCCTGTAAAACCCATTAGTACATTACCACCCTGCACGGGCTTAGCGATTTAGCCATCATAGCCCCAACCGACCCCCCTAACCCCCACTACAGTGAGTAACCCCCAACCGCCACCAAGCTTGGTGCATCATCACCACCCAACACCAAGCTGCCCTGACGTCATGAAAGAGAGTGGCCACTCACAGAGGGCTACGTCTCAGTCTTCCGCTCCTATCAGCTTCTTGCCTCGCCTCTTACATAACATTATCATCCCACATTCTCGTCATAATTCTCTTCATAAGCATCACCTCTAACTTCAACTTATTTTACAGGAAAGATGTTGTGGGTCTACGTGCTGGCAGTGCTGACCCTAGTCGGGTCTGGATTGGGTGAGGACGATGTTGTCGTACGGCCTGGGGCCTTGGTTGGCGCGGGAAGCGAGGTAATGGTGGTGAAAGATGTAGTCTCCTTGTGCTACGACCTAGGGTTGCTGGCTGCCGTGGCCATCACCGTGTCCGATTTCGCACACCAGCTAGAGGGATTACAGGCTCTTTCGTCTGCTATCAAGGAACAACATCCAAAGGATGCATTTTGCTACCAACTCTACCTACCCATATGCTGGAAGATGGATTATGTAAGGCTTCAATTCTCTCATCTCCAAGACTCTTTCCCTAACCAAACACCTGTAGGACGTTCACGAGTGAAACGTGGACTTTTTGATCTTGTAAATTCTAGGTGGATTAATTGGTGTAGCTACCACCTGTGACCTTTCTGGACTTAAATCTGACCTTGTTGAATTAACCAGTGCCCCAGAATCTCAAAACAGAGTAATTAATGTTCATCATTCTGTGCTACAGAAGATCAAAACCATTTAGATAATGTCACACACAAACATTGAACAACTTCACCACAATTCTAACAAAGGAAATCTCAAAAGTTAATATTGTATCAGAACTTTTGTACGTAAAACTCCAACTAGACAACCTACAGGTTTCTCTGGACTCTCTTGTCTCCTTAGTTTCTATCTTAATTTGTATTCTGGCAAGCACTGTCGATGGTCGTGTCACTGTAGATTTAGTACCTATCTCTGACCTCCGCTCTACATTGGAATGGGCTCACTCCACTTTTGACTTATCTCCAGTGATTTCATTTTGCTCCTTAGAATACTACTACCCAATACTTGAGGCCATGTTCCTTACTAAAGAAATAGTTGTTCATATCCCTCTTCGTTCTTCTATCACATTCGATCCCTTTCACATAATTCCTTTTCCTTTCTGGTACAGTAATTCCCTAGTACTGGCCTCTGTTTCTTCGGAGCACTTCCTTCTCTCACATGATCATATCTCTATTGCTTTCACATCCTCCAATGACCTCAACAGGTGTGCTTTTCTTACACCTAACTCTCAAGTTTGTGTTTCATACCTCCTGACAATCCTAGCAACGTTGCTCCTTGCGAATCTGCCTTAGTTCGTACTTTCTCAGAACAATCTGTCTGTTCCTTTGTTCCAGCCCCCAGGCTCCAAGTGCACCATGCTTGTCTGAACCATACCTGCTATTGCTTCTTTGGTGTTTCAACAATGAATTACTTTACAAAAACTCGGTACTCACAGGTAACAATGTGCCTCGTCACGAGGTTAAGCAACTAGTCATTCCAACAGACTTAATTCCTGCTGGTCTTCGTTTAATCCACGACACCCCTTATGCGTCACACCCTGGCAAAGACAAGCTTACGACAAGCACGTCTTTCGTATTAATGGCCTGCTATGTGAAAGGATATAGAATCGCACTGCGATGTATGTTTATCATGTGCTCGTCATAAAGGAACAATCGGTCAACCTGCTCCTATATTGCAATACCCTGTACCATCAAGGCCTTGGCAAACTGTCTCCCTTGATCTTTTGAAGCTACCCCGTATAGAATCTGGCTTTGTCTATCTGTTAGTAATAGTCGATCATTTCTCCAGATTCATATTATTGGCTCCATTGCGTGACAAATCTGCCAATGCAGTTGCCCATGCTTTCGTTAATTCAGTAATTTGCCCTTTCACACCCCAGAAGTCATTCTAACTGATAACGGGTCAGAGTTCAACAATTCAGTGCTGGAAGAAATTTGTCTTTGATACGGAATTAGGAAATGCAATATAGTTGCCCATCATCCAGCCTTGAATGGCGTCGTAGAGTGCCAGAATAGGAAGATATTGGAGAGTCTGCATCACATGGTGGGGAATCAACAAAACTGACCTTGTCTTAAACTGATCTTCCCCTAAATTGACCTTACCCTAAACTGACCTTGCCCATTGACCCTAACTTAAATTGACTTTGCCATAAATTGACCATGACGTCAATTGACCTTGACCTAAAATGACCTTGCCCTTTGACCTTGCCCTAAATTGACCTAAAATGACCTTGCCCTTTGACCTTGCCCTAAATTGACCTTGACCTAATCAACCTTGGCCCAAATTTCCTTGACTCCTATTGAGCTTGACCTTTGACCTTGCCCTTAATTGACTTTGACCTTAACTGACCTTTGCCTAAGTTGACGTGGCTCTAAATTGACCTTGACCAAAATTGATCTTGACCTAAATTAACATTGACCTAAATTGACATTGCCCTAAATTGACCTTGACCTAAATTGACCTTGACCTAATTAACCTTGGTCTAAATTGACATTGCCCTAAGTTGACCTTGACCTAAATTGACCTTGGCCTAAACTGACCTTGACCTAAATTGATCTTGACCTAAATTGACCTTGATCGAAATTGACCTTGACCTAAATTGACCATGACCAATATTAACCTTGACCTAAATTCACCTTGACCTTAATTGACCTTGACCTTAATTGACTTTGTCCTAAATTGACCAAGACCAATATTAACCTTGCCCTAACTTGACCTTGCCCTAAATTGACGTTCACCAAAATTGACCTTAACCTATAATGACCTTTGACCTCCTTTGACTTTGACCTTTATCGTTGTATTATCCTGAAGCCTTCCACAAAGTTTGGCTTCTCTCTCTCTCTCTCTCTCTCTCTCTCTCTAGCTGTCTATCTGCCAATCTATGTCTACCTATGTATGTATGTATGTATGTCTCTCTCTCTCCCTCTCTCTCTCTCTCTCTCTCTCTATCTATCTATCTATCTGCCAATCTAAGTCTACCCATGTATGTATGTATCTCTCCCTCTCTCTCCCTCTCTCTCTCTCTCTCTCTCTCTCTCTCTCTCTCTCTTTATCTGTCCATCTGTCTATCTATCTGTCAATCTGTGTCTACCTATGTATGTATGTATGTATGTATGTCTCTCTCTCTCTCTCTCTCTCTCTCTCTCTATCTATCTATCTATGTCAATCTATGTCTACCTATGTATATATGTATTTCTCTCTCTCTCTCTCTCTTTATCTTTCTCTCTACCTATCTATCTGTCAATCTATGTCTACCTATGTATATATGTATCTCTCTCTCTCTCTCTCTCTCTCTCTCTCTCTCTTTATCTGTCTCTCTATCTATCTATCTGTCAATCTGTGTCTACCTATGTATGTATGTATTTCTCTCTCTCTCTCTCTCTCTCTTTATGTCTCTCTATCTATCTATCTGTCAATCTATGTCTACCTATGTATGTATGTATTTCTCTCTCTCTCTCTCTCTGCGATGCCTCCCTAACGCTTTGTTCCATGTGGGCGAGAATATGCGAGACTTGACAGAGATAGAGACCGAGACTGTTACAGAGACAGACATAGACACAGAGGAGATAGACGGACAGACATAGAGAGGAGATAGACGCAGACACAGAGAGGAAATAGAGAGACAGACACAGAGGAGATAGACAGACGGACACAGAGAGGAAATAGAGAGACAGACACAGAGGAGATAGACAGACGGACACAGAGAGGAGATAGAGAGACAGACACAGAGGAGATAGACAGACGGACACAGAGAGGAAATAGGAGACAGACACAGAGGAGATAGACAGACGGACACAGAGAGGAGATAGAGAGACAGACACAGAGAGGAGATAGAGAGGCAGATACAGAGAGGAAATAGAAAGACAGACACAGAGAGGAGATAGATAGACACAGAGAGGAGATAGACAGACAGACACAGAGAGGAGATAGACAGACACACAGAGAGGAGACAGAGACAGACACAGAGAGGAGATAGACAGACAGACACAGAGAAGAGATAGAGACAGACACAGAGAGGAGATAGACACAGGCACAGATAGGAGAAAGACAGACACAGATACAGAGAGGAGACAGACAGACACAAACACAGGGAGGAGAAAGACAGACATAGAAACAGAGAGGGAAAAGACGGAGGAGGGGGAGAAGGAGGAGGAGGAGGAAGAGGAGGAGGAGGAGGAGGAAGAGGAGGAGGAGGAGGAGGAGGAGGGGGAGGAGGAGAAGAAGAAAAAGAAAAAGAAGAAAGACGAGAAGAGGAAGAGAAGAAGAAAAAGAAGAAGAAGAAGAAAAAGGAGGAGGAGGAGGAGGAGAAAGAAAATAATAATTAGAAATAAAAGAAGAACAAGAGGAGGAGGAGGAGGAGGAGGAGGAGGAGGAGGAGGAGAAGGAAGAAGAAGTAGAGGAGGAAAAGAAAAAGAAGAAGAAGAAGAAGAGGAGGACGAGGAGGACGAGGAGGAGGACGAGGAGGAGGAGGAAGAAGTAGAGGAGGAAAAGAAAAAGAAGAAGAACGACAAGAAGAAGTTGATGATGATGATGAGTATGATGATGAAGAAAAGAAGATGATAAGATGAAGAAGAAGAAGAGGAGGAGGAGGAGGAGGAGGAGGAGGAGGAGGATTACATAGAATTACATAGGAAAGCAAACAGCAACAGACCTTACGGTCCTTTCAAGGCTGCTTGTTACGGAGAAGACTATGACTACAAGATCTAACTACTGTACATGCTGGAGGAAAAGGATAGTAAAGGAAGACGGCTCCCCCCACCCCAAAGACTCCAGGAAAAAGTGAGAAAAACCACCATGCAGCATGGAAAAACTGACATGGAAATTTCACAGGAAATACTGGAAAGGAAAATCACATTCTATAATACTTTATCTATAAGCTACCCGTTTGAGTAACCTGAAAGAGAAAGTAATCAAATAAACTAATATTTATGGTTGTGCAGTGAATTTATGTGATGTATATCGGGGTAAATCAGATCACAATGAGAAGTTAGAGGTCGAGAATGTGGACTAAGATCTGAGTGAAAATACGTGCGAGTGCCACCCCGGATATTTATAAAGACATATCCCCATTGCTGGAAGAAAGACTGTGAGGAAGAAATATCATTAATATAGACGGGTACATGAGTTAATGGGGCATCTGCAGACATAACGTGGGAACTACACAGTGCACAGTGTGGATGTTTAGGGGTGGTATGGCAGCCTTGCCTGGTGCATTTAAGGTAGGCAGCAGTCAATCAGGCCCTAGCTCCATTCACTCCACTGAGACGAGGAACTCTCCCCTCTGGAACAAGTACACTAGTCTCATCCTGATGCAGTGACTCCTGGTACATTAAGAAAATCCCGATGGTGGTCACTTGTCAGTGATCCACAGTCCATCACAGGTCGAAAGTAACAGTAGTGACTGTCAACTCAGGGCAATCTGTGCAGATCCTAATCTGTGCTTATATAACTTTCTTTGCATTTGGGAAATTGAAAAATACATATGACGAGATGTCTCATAGACAAAAGGGGACTGCACAGTGCACAGTGTGGATGTACACTGCACAGAGTGGATGTTTAGGGGTGGTGCGGCAGCCTTGCCTGGCTCTTTTAAGGTAGGCAGCAGTCAATCAGGCCCTAGCTCTGTTCACTCCACTGAAACGAGGAACTCTCCCGTCTGGGACAAGTACACTAGTCTCATCCTGAAGCAGTGACCCCTGGTACATTAAAAAAAAATCCCGATGGTGGTCACATGTCTAACAGGGACCCTCAGTGATTCCACACCCCATCTCAGGTCGAAAGTAGGAGTAGTGACCGTTAACTCTGGGCTATCTGTGCAGATCCTAATCTGTGCTTATATTACCCTATTTGCATTGAGTAAATTGAAAAATGTATAATGACGTGACGCAAAGATGTACGGGTACAATGTTTACAAGGTGTCTTGTAGTCAAAAGGAGAATGAACTTACACGTTGCTATAAAAGCAAGTTATTCGGACAGAAAAAGAGTCAGCTGAGGATTCTCATGCAAATACTTGTCTATTTTGCTTTTGAATGTCTTAACTGAGATATTATTCATGGTATCTGAGGGTAAACTGCTCCAGATATTTACAATTCTGTTGAAGAAGAAGTATTTTGGTTCATGGGATTGGATACACTTTCCCATAATTTTGCAGCCATTACTTCTGGTTTGACTCGACCGGTCTATATCAAAATACTTATTCATGTCAAAGTTGTCATATCCCTTCATGATTATGAAAACTTCAATAAGGTGTGAGAGGGTGATTTTGGTCGGAATGGTGTGAGACAGTGGTATGGCATGTGTGGTGTGGTGTGGTGTGGAGTGGTTTGTAGCGTGGTGTGCTGTGGTGTGGTGTGGAGTGGTTTGTAGTGTGGTGTGCTGTGGAGTGGTTTGTAGTGTGGTGTGGTGTGGTGTGGTACGGTATGCTATGGGATCGCTAAAGTCTTTGATAAAGTTTAAATTAAAGCACCTCGCATCCGAAAATCATTAATGAGAGAGACGGACAGTCCCCCCCCTCCCTAGATAAGCTCCCACATAGAAAGGGTATCGATTCCTGGCCCTCTTTAAGCCTGCAACCGTAACCATCCGTCACTGCATAACCCACACTAACAGGCTAAGGCACCTCTCTCTCTCTCTCTCTCTCTCTCTCTCGATGCCGGTTGTGTGTGTGTGTGTGTGTGTGTGTGTGTGTGTGTGTGTGTGTGTGTGTGTGTGTGTGTGTAAAATTGCCTTTATTTATTACGCACATCAACAGTGAGATCAAAGCATGAAGGAATTTAACTTTATAATTAAGCGCCCCCTACACGATCAATATTATTGCATAATATTTCGTATTGCACAATAATAATGACAGTGTAGGGATAGTACTGAAGACTAACGCAGTATACTGAAAACATCAAAAAGGGTTTGTTATTTTACTGCACAATACGAGTATATTGAGTAGTTTGAAGGTAACATTGCACAGTCTTCTCTCAGTGTGTGTCCTGTCTTCATACGGTCGCCATGGCTGACACGAAAGATGATCGACCATCCCACCTTCTGCGGGGGGTGCGTCGGCCACTTGCCGCTCGCCTCCACTTACTGACTCAGGAGCTTGATGTGGACCCCAGTGACTGTGACAAGTTGGTGCTTAAAAATATAGCGCCTTGGGAGCCACCCGGCTTTACAGTCGATGTTACCTGGCTCCCAGCACCAAAGGCCAAGGCGCCGGAGGCGGAGGTCCACCACTTGTTTCGTAACATCATTGTTCGTCACTTGGGGTCCCATCAATTGTACACCGACGGCTCCAAGTCGAGTGAATGTGTGGGTGCAAGTGTGTGGTCGACTGAATGTGCCCTCAGGTATCGGTTGCCGACTCATGCATCTGTGTTTACTTCAGAACTTTTTGCTATTGACAAAGCCATAGACTATGCTCTCAATTCTAGACATGACTCATTTGTCATATTTTCAGATTCAAAATCAGCCCTTCAGGCAATTGCATCTTGCACTACGGACTCTCATGAGATCCAGGGCCGCATCGTTAATAAGTTGCATTCATGCAACAAGTCATTCACGCTGATCTGGGTGCCTGGTCATTGTCGTATCTACGGCAATGAGCAGGCTGACTTACTTGCAAAGTCGGCTGTGGAGCTCGAGGAGACTTGGGACGTTCCTCGTGATCTACGGTCGAGTCTATCTCTCGGAAAGAAATCAATAAATCTTCTGTGGCAAGGTCAGTGGACCAGACTAAATATTCCAACTTGTAAGCCGTACCTGGGCGACTGGGACACTGCCAACCGTCCCAGTCGCCTAGAAGAAAAAGTGTTGGCACGGCTACGGCTGAATGCCACCGTTTTAACCCACATAAAACCATATATGGAAAGACGCTTCCCACCGCACTGTGACATCTGTAATGCGGTGTTATCTATCAGTCATATCATCCTGCGCTGTCGGCGATTTATTCGTGAACGCGCTTCACTTATGAATTACTGCGGCGCAGTAGACGTCCCCTTCACCCTTTCCACCATCCTGGGTGATGGGGACATTGTTATGACTGATAAATTGATGGCTTTCTTGAGAGAGACCGGACTGATCAGAGTGATGTGACTTTTTTACTGTGTGGTTATGGTTTTTATGAACAGTAAATATGTATATATTGTAATATTAATTAGGGTTGACAGTTGACATATTTTAAATAGTTCCTCCTCCCACCGATCTATTTCTAATATAGATGTCCCCTACATTAAGCCAAGTTCCTTGCCTGACAGTCACCAGCTGATGAGTGCAAGTGTGCAATATAGGAAGGTATTGGGCACTTGCAGTCGATGGTAGTCTGCTGGGCGAGGTTCTTCAATTTTTGTATAAATTATGTAAATACATTATATTATCTTGTTTAAGTTATTCTAATTAGGGACGACAGCTGACGTATATGGAAATGTTCCTGACTCGTCTGGTTCCCTTTCATATATTGATGTCCCCTATATTAGGTTGTGCCTCGACTGACAGTCATCAGGTGATGAGTGCAGGTATGTCATGTAGAAAGGCATTACATATCTGCAGTCGATGGTGTTCTCTTGGTCGAGGCTTTTTGAATATTAGTGTAGGCCTAGTTATTTGTCTCTTAGGATTTAGTATAGGTTAGCGATTTGTCTGTTAGGTGGTTAGTTTTAGGGTCTTTAAATTAGGTATTTTGTTTATAAGTAATATAAGGTTTAAAATATAAAAAATAAATAAAAATAATAAAAATAAAACTACAAAAAAATAATAAAATAAAAATTATTATATATATATGTACGTGTGCATGAAAGTGTGTATGTTCATATGCATGGATGTGTGTATGTATGTATGTATGTATATATATATGTTTGTATATATATGTATATATGTGTCAATATATATACATATATATATATATTTGCCTTAATGACCAGAGGCTTCGGCCTCAATGGTCGATAGGCAAAAAAAAAAAAAAAAAAAAAAAAAAAAAAAAAAAGACCATCCCTACTGGAATGCATACAAGTAGCCAGTATAGTGTCATTGACAGGTTCGGCGAATGTGGCGACAGATAATTCTGTAACAGGGACATCACATTGCCAGTATTTTTCTTCCTTCACTTAGAAATTGGAGTCTACGTGTGAGTTATAAAGAATTATAGTAAGTACTACAGCTACACACGAAATGGATTTCTCTTATTATTACAATATTATTCATGTCACTGATGGGAAGGCATTTTCTACAGTAGGTAGGCTATATCCTGTGGTATACTATTACGATTAATTATGTTAATGAAAATTTATTTTAGTTGTCAAATAACATGAGGATATATTGTATTATTTTTTTAAAATATAAATGTAACCTAATTGTCACAATAACGTGTTCCGTTCTCTAAGTGCAGTTTACATGTTGTGTTAGGCTAGTCATTTATTTTTCATATATAAATACTGAAACTGTAATGCCTGTTTTTCTTACCTTTATATATCCTTTGAGACAGTGAATAATAGCTTAGCATCACTCTACAGTTGATCGACTGAGAGGACACTGCTCTACCAGATTTCAGAGCGTCAAATGTGTTGCCGGTGGCCAGATAGCGTAGTGTTACTGATAGCTTCATACTTGACGAGATACATTCCCTCATCACAGTGTTCTTTTTGGAAAAAATTGGAGCTGCCATCTTCAGTAAGTCGCCAAATGTTGCACTGTCCATTCGCACATAATTTCTATAATCCTCTGGTTCACTGACCAGTTTATCCTTCAACAAATTCTCATTGCTGTACTCATGTCTTTTTTTGCACCACTTTCATTCATCTGTGACTTTTCTTCTTTCTTGAGCAGCTGGCTAATGTAATTGAGGTGCCCTCTGCTGAAGTGATGCAAGTGACACCTCGGTCGAAATTTAGTTTTCACTTGCATCGAGTAGTACGATAATAGTTCTATGTGATGTAAGTTTCCCAAAGTGATTCGGGGAAGTGGTGTGGTCATAAGGTCCATAATCCTACACAAAACCACGAATTTTTAGAGGAAATGCTGCACGACTTTACTTTCCGATCTGTAGTAAGGCAAGAGCGCGGGAGAGGTGCCCAACCAGTCAGCACACTAACATCGTGGTGCCCGCCAGCCAATGGGAGCGCAGCAGGGCCGTCATTCATAGCTCCCGCCTTGTATCAACTGGTTTACCCTTTTTTTTTTCTTTCTTTCTTTTTTGTGTGTGATTTTCTGACCTATACGGTTCGTTGTGTTAAGCTGGTGTTAAGAAAAAAAGTAATATTATTATGAAAGGAAAGTCATTAGATTTTTTTTTTTTTTTGTAATAATCAAGTTGTGTGTGTGTGTGTGTGTGTCTAAATAGAAGAAAAATATTAATTTGAGAGGTCCTTACGAGTGTTACATTACCTACTTTTTTTTTTTTTACAAGAAAATATTATTCAGCGATGACCCCTTGTGCCAAAGGGGGTTCTACGGCTATGATTAAGTGAAGTACCCAGGTGAATGCCTTAGTGTTAAGTTTGTGTTAAGAAAAAATAGTAATAATATTATGAAAGAAAAGTCTTTTTTTTCTTTTTTCTTTTTAGTAAAAAGCAAGTTGTGTGTACGTGGCTACTTTAAAGAAAAATATTATTTTGAAAAGTCCTTACGAGTTTAACATTACCTATTTCTTTTTAATTTACAAGAAAATAATATTCACTGTATTATGAAGATGAAATTATTAAATACTGACATCAAGAACATATTATTAAGTGACGAAGTAGTACGGTAATAAGACAAAGCACAATTACATTCAATAATATTATTATCAGGGTCATTGTCTCGCAATGGCTTGGGTAGGCCTTCAGTCTCCATCAGCCACTTATTCAGACAGTTTAAAACAACAGGATTATTAATAGGTAAAGGATGCCATTTTTTTTTATCCATGCAACTCCGACAAATTTTCGTATGTTGAGTGAGATCGTATGGAGGTACCTAAAATATAAGGTACAAAAGCGCCATGTGCTTCAAGGGGTCATGTATTATCAGTAGATTAATAATAACCCGAGAAAATAGCGTATGAGAGTTGGAAATGAGGTTAGCGCCACCGATTTGCTCCTTGCTTCACTTCCGCTCTAGAGGTGAAGTGAGGCAAGGGCAAGCGGGAGTGAGCCAGCCCGCCAACTTTTCAAACGCTGTTTTCTCGACTTTTTATTTGTGTCACTTGCATCACTTCAGCAGGGGCCGCCTAAATTCCGATTAAAGCAATATTAGTGTCAGTCATGTCTCCCTGAGATCGCTCGCTAGACTGACGATACTGAGCAATAATATGGAGCTACTGTATGTAGGGGGGACGCATATTGCACGATAATACTGAGTCAATATATTGTGTCGATAATATTGACCGTGTAGGGGGCGCTTTAGTGATAAGACATTGACAAAAAATTGAAACAGATGGATAGATAAATAGATAGAGATGGGAAGATAGATTTCTACATATACTTAAAGGCAGATAGATAGAAACGATAGATTAATAACAGGTCGATTGAGTGATAGAGATATAGATAGATAGGTAGATAGACTGATAGATGGAAAGACAGACAAATAAAAAATGGATTACTAAGTGGGTCGGTAAATAGATAGCTAGATAGATACAGCGCTAGATAAAAGCAGGGGAACAGATAGACAGATAGACATACAGATATAAATACACAGACATGAGTAGACAGACGGACAGACAGACAGACTTATCTAACATATGCCTTATACTAACCCAATGACTACATTTGTAGTCATGTTTTCAAAAATTCAGCGATTTATTGTGATATGATTATATTTTGAAGTATGGGTCCTAATCGCTTATTTGACTTCCCTGTAACATACTACGGCTGAAAAATTTATTTTTCAGTAGTTACCTCTAGGTTTAATGGCTCATAGAAAACTTTAATTTTACCAATTTTCTTTGGTTTCTTACACCATCTTGTTCAAACCTGTCTGGCAGCAGCTGTAGGAGACTCCTGCACCTATGATAGCACTCTCTCAGTCACAAGCTGAATGCCACGTAAGACAGGCACAGGGGGCAGATCACCAACTGTTTTTATATGCTTCTCATAAGGTGAGTGTGAAATTGGAAGACTACTTACGTAGTCACTGGGCTTATGACCTGTAACGACTGAGCTTTACCCATGATTTTGCTTATAGTGATACTGTATTTGCATTTATCAATACATGAATGCAGGGCCTGAATGTTGCAATTTATGAAGTATTGTGGAATATAAAGCTTGTTTCTTTGTTACATCCTTATAATATTCCATTGTTATACATTCCTCATACTGTGTTTTTTGACAGGATAGGGAAATGGACCAACAAACGTTTTGTACTAAGGATTGCATCTCATCGGTTCTTGAGGGATGCTGTACAGTGCAGTGAAGACCTCGAAGGAGATATTGATATTGCCATTATTGGTCCACCAGCTGGTGGTGATGGCAGTGATATTGAACAACAAGATGACGATAACCTTCAAGAAGAATCGACGATGCCAGAAGAGATTGTGAGTGAAGTTGATGTGTTTTATGAGGAGCCTGTCGAAAATGCCTGTATATTAGTAAGAGACAAAGAAGAGATTCACCAAAATGGAAACACAGCCATATTGCTCCTCAGCCGGACCTGATTCAAGACAAACAGGAAAGTGCAAAACAGATCCTACTGAAAAAACGCCCTAACCTTGCTGGAGTGTCAGAGTGGTCCATTTTTGAAAAAGGGTTTCAGAACATGCTCAATCATCTTGTCTGCGAGACAGTTAAGTATGCTAAGAGAGTCTGTAACATCCCAAGCTTTCAGATATCATGTGAAGAAATGTACAATTTTCTTGATTTATTACTGCTTTCTGGGTACAACCTGCGCACAAGTGATAGAGATTATTGGAGTAAATCACCTGATCTGTCCTGTCGGGCTTTTGCAGGAACTATGAGTCGCAATCGTTTCCAGCAGGTCAAACATGTACTCCATGTAGCCGATAATCAGTCACTTGGTTCGGAGAAAATGGCAAAGATCAATCCTCTCTATGAAATTCTGCATCAGTCTTTACTGACGTTTGGTGTACTTCATGAACACCTTAGTATTGATGAGTCTATGGTTCCATATTTTGGAAGGCATTCATGTAAGCAATTCATAGGAGGAAAGCCAATCAGATTTGGCTTCAAATGCTGGGTCATTGCTAGCTCTAGTGCAGTGGTTCTTAACCTTTATTTAGTCATGGACCCCTTTGAGAATCTGGTGAATGCTTTTGACCCCTTCCCTAGAAAAATGCAATTAGCACATAAAACATTTTGCATACAATGAATATACCTTGTATTATTGAAAACTACCTCATGCAGTGTATGACATAAAGTATAAAACAGTCTTTACAAAGAATTATGTTTCTCACTCTTTTTTGAGCAAAAACTAATGGCCACTCAATGAAAAAGTGAAATACATTCATCTTGTGCAAATTAAGAAAAACGAAACAATAATTCCGCTCAAAAGTTCATTTCAGTGAGAAGGTTGTTGTTGTTTGGCATGAATAAGAAGAAGACATTGTGGAATGGTCATTGACAAGGTAACCGTAACACGCATGTCATCTTTGACAACCAGTTAATTTCGACTTTTTGTTTTGATAGAAACAAACGCTGAAAAACCTGACTCATAAAGGTATGTAGTAGCAAACGGAATCAGAGCACCCATAGTTCGCTCTGCCATGAAGACGAGGTCATTGACAAGGTAACCGTAACACGCATGTCATCTTTGACATCCAGTTAATTTCGACTTTTTGTTTTGATAGAAACAAACGCTGAAAAATCTGACTCATAAAGGTATGTAGTAGCAAACGGGATCAGAGCACCCATAGTTCGCTCTGCCATGAAGACGAGGGTAGGCTTGTGCGCCATGAAGACGAGTAGAAGACTGTAGCACCAGTCGAGCAGGGCAGTACTCCCGAGGTGGATGGAAAGCTGATGACAGGGAGTGCTGGAGCTCCCGTTTCATCAGCCCTCAGGACTAGTTCCTGACCATCCCCCTTTGCTGAACTTTTTCAGTGTCTCAGTTACACAGAGAGTAGGCCAGCATGCTCTCCAGTACAAATTTCTCTAACTATCTTCACCAAACTACATGCACAGTACACACTACACTTCCTATTCAAAATTTACCTAAAATGGCGTCGTTATATCAAGCCTCGGAGTCCCCAGGAGGGGTGGACCATAAATGCCCCCGCCATCTGCCCCTCTCCCGGTGACGACTCGAGATGCCTGGAATCACTGTCTGACTCTCTTCTTCATTTCTGCAACATTCGCGGCCTTTCCTCTAACTTTCGCTCTGATGAGCACCACCTCTCCTCCTCTAAACCTCACCTTCTTTTTCTAACGGAGACTCAGCTGTCTGAGGCAACTGACAGCAAACCCTTTTCTGTATCCTCCTACTTTCTCTATACTCATTTCAAAGCCAAAGGTGGCTGTTGTGTATATATACGCAACGACTTATCTTGCTCTCGTGTTCCTGAACTTGATTCTTCTGAATTCTCCACACTCTGGCTTCGGCTTTCCTGTCATTCTCTGACTAAATATATCTGTGCTGTTTACTTATCCCTTAATTCTACTGACTATCAAAAATTCTTCGACTATCTTACTTCTACGATGGAACACATTCTATCCATTTCTCCTTTCTCTGAAATCTCCATTCTTGGAGATTTCAATGTTCACCACCACCTTTGGCTCTCCTCTCCTTTCACGGATCCACCTGGTGAACAAGCCTACATCTTTTCTATCCTTAATGACCTAGAGCAGCTTGTACAGCACCCTACCCGTATCCCTGACCGCCTTGGAGAGAGCTCCAACATACTTGACCTCTTCCTCACAACTAATCCTTCTGCTTACTCTGTTAATCTTTTCTCTCCGTTGGGCTCCTCTGATCACAACCTTATTACCTTAACCTGTCCTATCTCTCCAGTACGGCCTGTGGACCCTCCAGGGAAATGTCGTCTGTGGCATTTTGAAGCCGCAGACTGGGAGGCCCTCAGGCAGTACTTCTTTGATTTTCCCTGGAATGATTATTGCTTCCATGGCCGTGAGTCATCTGAGTGTGCCTTGCGCATTACGGAGGTTATTCTCTTGGGCATGGAAGCATACATTCCTTTCTCATATCCTTTGACTAACGCAAGAAAGCCTTGGTTTAATCACGCTTGTTCTAATGCTGTCCGCAACAAGGAGAGGGCCTATAAAAGGTACCAGAGCCAACCCACCCCTGAATCACATCATCTTTACGTTTCTGCCCGGAATCGTGCTAAGTCTGTTCTTCGCTCTACTAAAAATAATTTCATCCATACTAAATGCTCTCAACTCTCCAACTCGAATTCTTCCCGCTCCTTCTGGCATCTTGCCAAAAATCTTTCTAACAACTTTACCTCATCATCCTTCCCTCCTCTTTTCTACTCTGATGGTTCTGTAGCTATTTCTTCTACTGGTAAAGCAGATCTCTTCGCACAGACTTTCTCCTCCAATTCTACCTTAGTCGATTCCGGTGCTGTTCCTCCATCACTTCCCCCCTCTGACTTCCTCATGGCTGACATTAAAAATTCTTCAGTTGATGTATTTTCTGCCATCACTGGCCTGAGTACTAACAAGGCATATGGGCCTGATGGGGTCCCTCCTGTTGTTCTCAAGAACTGTGCTTCTGTGCTTACACCCTGCCTAGGCAAACTCTTTCGTCTTTGTCTGTCAACTTGTACCTTTCCTTCTTGCTGGAAGTTTGCTCTCATTCAGCCAGTCCCAAAGAAGGGTGACCACTCCCAAGTCTCCAACTATCGTCCAATTGCTTTAACGTCCTGTATTTCAAAAGTTTTCGAGTCAATTCTTAATAGAAAAATTTTAAGGCATCTTTCCTATCACAACCTTCTTTCCGATCGTCAGTATGGGTTCCGTCAGGGACGCTCCACTGGCGATCTTCTCACCTACCTTTCAGACTCCTGGTCATCCTCCTTTCGGGACTTTGGCGATAGCTTTGCCATTGCACTTGACATCTCAAAGGCTTTCGATCGAGTCTGGCATAAATCTTTAATTTCCAAACTGCCCTCCTACGGTTTCTATCCTTCTATCTGTGCCTTCATCGCTAGCTTCCTTTCTGGTCGTTCTATAGCCGCTGTTGTAGACGGCCATCGTTCTTCTCCTAGATCTATCAACAGTGGTGTTCCTCAGGGCTCTGTCCTATCACCAACTCTCTTCCTTTTATTCATCAATGATCTTCTAAGCTGTACATCTAACCCTATCCACTCGTATGCTGATGACTCCACCCTTCACCTTTCCATTCGGTTCCCGCAACGCCCATCTCAACAGTTACTTCAAGAAACAAGGGATGAGGCTATGGCACACCTAATGTCTGACTTGGCTCGTATCTCTGACTGGGGTAAAAATAATATGGTTGTCTTTAATGCATCTAAGACTCAGTTCTTACACCTATCAACCCGACAAAATCTTCCACAGGTATACCCACTAATGTTTAATAATATTCAGCTTAATCCTGCATCATCCTTGAACATGCTTGGGGTTTCATTTACTCGGGACTTATCTTGGAAAGATCATATTACATCTCTTGTAAACTCTGCTTCCAAGAGATTGGGTGTGCTAAGCCGACTCCGCTCTTTCTTTACCCCTGCGCAATTGTTGACTCTATACAGGGGTTTTATCCGCCCCTGTGTATAGTACAACTCTCATGTGTGGGGAGGCTCCCCACATACAGCTCTTCTCAATAGGGTGGAGTCAAAGGCTTTTCGTCTCATTAACTCTCCTCCTCTTACTGACTCCCTTCAACCTCTGTCTCTTCACCGCACTGTTGCATCTTTATCTCTTTTCTATCGCTACTTTAATGGTCACTGCTCCTCTGAACTGTCTGCTTGCATTCCTCCACCTCTACGACGGGCGCGTAGCACCCGTCTGGCAGCAAACTCTCATCCTTTTTCTGTCCAACTCTCAAATGCAAGAGTTAACCGTTCCTCCCAGTCTTTCATTTATGCAACAGGTCAGCTCTGGAACTGTCTCCCTCTGTCTGTATTTCCTGCTGCCTATGATCTCCAGTCTTTCAAACGCAGTGTGTCTAGGCATCTCAAAATGATCGGATCTTGAATTTGGCTCTATATTGTATTTTGTTTTTCTCTTGGAGGGAACTGTTACTGCGGGCTCATGGCCTTTGGTTCCTTCTTCCTCGCATTAAAAAAAAAAAACAATTCTTTAAGACTTCGATTTATTTTTTGGGGGGGGCAGGTAATGCTGCCAAATGGCATCACGCAATATCACTAAATTGTTCTCAATTGCTGTGATCTTCATGGACCCCCTGCAGCCCATCCATGGACCCCCAAGGGGTCCATAGACCCCAAGTTAAGAACCCCTGCTCTAGTGGAATGCCTTACAGGGTTACCATTTATGAAGGAAAGGATGGAAAGTACAGCAAAGAGACTCCTCTTGGTACACTGGTTGTTATGGACTGTCTCAAAGTATGTGAAAAGCCTACCTCTCGCCACATCTTCTTCAGTTACTTCTTTACATCCTTTGATCTAATTTCAGAGCTGAAATCTCTTGGATACAGACCTACTGGCACAATAAGGGAAAATCGCACAAAAGGGTGTGTAGTGAAGAGTGTAGCAGAGATGAAGAAAATTGGAATAGGTTCATTTGATTATAGATCAGATGGAGATGTTGAGATAGATGGAATGATAACTCGGTTGTAACCTTATGTAGCAATGCTAGTGGAGCTGATCCAGTTACACAAGTAAAACGATGGGAGAAAAAGAAAGGACAGCTATCAATCCCCCAGCCACACGTTGTTGCACATTACAACAGTGGAATGGGTGAAGTAGATATCATGGACAGAGCACTGGCAGATTACAGGCCAGCAATCAAAGGAAAAAAATGGTAATGGCCTTTGCTTGTAAATGCAGTAAACATTGCAGTAGTTTACAGTTGGAGAGTTTATCAACTGTGCACAAATGATCAGATGAAGCAAAAAGAATTTCGACGAAGCATAGTTGCAGTAATGCTGAAGCAGTCAAAGCCAAGGCCAAGAGCAGAATCACTACCTGGTCCCTCTTATTCAGCCCCTGTAGAAATCAGAACAGACAACCGAAACCACTACCCTCAGAGTTGTCCTGTAAGACGCTGTGTTGTGTGCAAGAAAAACTGTAGGATTCAGTGTGGCAAATGCAATAAATCAATGCATCTGAATAACTGCTTTCAAGTATACCATGAGTAGCAGATTTTTGATGCCCAAACATTCATGCTATTTTCTTTGGATTCTTTGTAATCTAGAATTGCGGTATTTTGTTTCAAGCTTTATTTATTCTACATTTTTTTAATGAAAGATGACTTGTGCTGTATGATTAGATTAAACTCTTTTGATGGAAGTGTATACTAGTACAGTATACAGTATGTGAAAGAAGAAATATAATGATTTGAGAAGAAATAAACTTATGATTACAGTATTCCATTTCTTTTTCCTTTGTTCTTGATATTGGTAATTTTTGTCAAGTAAACCAACTGGGCATTGTATGGAGTAATGTCATAAAAGTGATGTATATCTAAAAGTAGGCAAGAAAAAAAAATAGTCATGTAGACTGAAAGGCTGGAAATAATTTAATGGTAGACCGCATCCCCAGTAGCCTACTGTCCAATGACTACATATGTAGTCATGGCAGTTTTGAGGACATTAAGTAATTAATCATCAAAACAGGGTAATATATCCCTTAATATGACCAGTGACAGTAAAATACTTAAATGTGAAAGATTTTTTAAAATAATAAGACAGGTTGGGTTTGCCTGGGTTCTACCTTCTGCCATAGAGAGAGAGAGAGAGAGAGAGAGA
>NC_137026.1:11949779-12039779 GCF_032717465.1 Coenobita brevimanus | reverse complement strand
GTGATAAAGAGGCAACAATGCGACGAAGAGACAGAGGTTGAAGGGAGCCAATAAGAGGAAAGTTAATGAGATGAAAAGCCTTTGACTCCACCCTATTGAGGAGAGCTGTATGTGGGGATCCTTCCCACACATGAGAGTTGTACTCTACACAAGGGCGAATAAAACCCGTGAATAAAGTCAACAAGCGAGCAGGGGTAAAGAAGGTACGGAGTTGGCTTAGCACACCTAATCTCTTGGACGCACATTTTACAAGAGATGCAATATGGTCTTTCCAAGATAAATCCCGAGCGAATGAAATCCCAGGCATGTTCAAGGATAATGCAGGATTGTGCTGGGTATTATTAACATTAGTGGGTACTCCTGTGGAAGATTCTGTCGGGTTGATAGGTGTAAAAACCGAGTCTTTGATACATTAAAAACAACCAAATTATTTTTACCCCAGTCAGAGATACGAACCAAGTCATACATTAGGTGTGCCATAGCCTCATCCTCTGTTGAAGTAACTGCTCAGGTGGACATTGCGGGAACCGAATGGAAAGGTGAAGGGTGGAATCATCAGTGTACAAGTAGTCAGGGTTAAATATACAGCTTAGAAGATCATTAATGAATAAACGGAAGAGAGTTGGTGATAGGACAGAGCCCTGAGGAACACCACTGTTGATAGATCTAGGAGAAGAACGATGGCCGTCTTCAACAGCAGGTATAGAACGACCAGAAAGGAAGTTAGAGATGAAGGCACAGATAGAAGAATTGAAACTGTAAGAGGGCAGTTTGAAAATTAAAGATTTATGCCAGACTCGATCGAAAGCCTTTGGGATGCCAAGTGCAATGGCAAAGCTTTCGCCAAAGTCCCGAAAGGAGGATGATCAGGAGTCTAAAAGGTAGATGAGATGATCGCCAGTGGAGCGTCCCTGACGGAACCCATACTGATGATCAGAAAGAAGGTTGTGATAGGAAAGATGCTTTAATTTTTTTCTGTTAAGAAATGATTCGAGAACTTTTGAGACACAGGATGTTAAATCAATTGGACGATAGTTAGAGGGTTGGGAATGGTTACCCTACCTTGGGACTGGCTGAATGAGAGCAAACTTCCAGCAAGAAGGAATGGTACAAGTTGAAAGACAAAGGCAAAAGAGTTTACCTAGGCAGGATGTAAGCATAGAAGCATAGTTCTTGAGGACAACAGGAGGAACTCCATCAGGCCCATGCTTCTTGTTTGTATTGAGGCCTGTGATGGCAGAAAATACATCAGCTGAAGAAATTTTTGTCAGGCATAAGGAAGTCAGAGGGGGAAAGTGATGGAGAAACAGCACCGGAATCGTCTGAGATGGAATTGGAGGAGAAAGTCTGATCGAGGAGATCTGCTTTATCAGTAGAAGAAATAGCTACAGAGCCATCAGAGTAGAAAAGAGGAGGTAAGGATGATGAGGTAAAGTTGTTACAACGGTTTTTGGCAAGGTGCCAGAAGGAGCGGGAAGAATTCAAGTTGGAAAGTTGAGAGCATTTAGTACGGATGAAATTATTTTTAGCAGAGCAAAGAACAGACTTAGCACGATTCCGGGCTTAAACATAAGCAAGATGTGATTCAGGTGTGGGTTGGCTTCAGTACCTTTTATAGGCCCTCTCCTTGTTGCGGACAGCATTAGAACAAGCTTGATTAAACCAAGGCTTTCGTGCATTAGTCAAAGGATATGAGAAAGGAATGTGTGCTTCCATGCCCGAAAGAATAATCTCTGTAATGCGCAAGGCACATTCAGATGGCTCCCGGCCATGGAAGCAATAATCACTCCAGGGAAAATCGAAGCAGTACCGCCTAAGGGCCTCCCAGTCTGCAGCTCCAAAGTGCCATGGTTGACATTTCTTTGGAGGGTCCACAGGCCATACTGGAGCAATGGGACAGGTTAAGGTAATAAGGTTGTGATCGGAGGAGCCCAACAGAGAGAAAAGATTAACAGTGTAAGCAGAAACATTAGTTGTTAGGAAGAGATCAAGTATGTTGGAGATCTCCCCAAGGCGGTCAGGGATACGGGTAGGGTGCTGTACAAGCTGCTCTAGGTCATTAGGATAGAAAAGATGTAGTCTTGTTGACCAGGTGGATCAGTGAAAGGAGAGGAGAGCCAAAGGTGTTGATGAACATTGAAATCTCCTAGAATGGAGATTTCAAAGAAAGGAGAAATGGAAAGGATGTATTCCATTGCAGAAGTAAGATAGTCGAAGAATTTTTCATAGTCAGTAGAATTAGTGTATAAGTAAACCGTGCAGATATATTTAGTCAGAATGACAGGAGAGCCAAAGCCAGAGAGTAGAGAATTCAGATGAATCAAGTTCAGGAACACAAGAGTAAATGAATGTAGAGAAAGTAGGAGGATACAGAAAGGGGCTTGCAATCAGTTGTCTCATACAGCTGAGTCTCGGTTAAGAAGAGAAGGTGAGGTTTAGAGGAGGAGAGGTGGTGTTCAACAGAGAGAAAGTTAGAGGGAAGGCAGCGAATGTTGCAGAAATGAAGTAATGAGTCAGACAGTGGTTCCAGGCATCTGGTTGAGTCGTCACCGGGAGAGGGGCGGATGGGGGCATTTATGGTCCCCCCACCCCCCCTGGGGACTCCGAGGCATGGTTAGTTGTCGCCATTTTACTTTTTTAAATTTTGAAATGGAAGTGTAGTGTGTACTGCGCATGTAGTTGGGTACTGACAGTTAGAGAAACTTGTACTGGACAGCATGCCTGCCTACTCTTTGTGTTACTGAAACACTGGAAAAGTTCAGCAAATGGGGATGGTCAGGAACTAGTCCCGAGGGCTGATGAAACGGGAGCTCCAGCTCTCCCTGTCCATCAGTTTTCCATCCACCTTGGAGTACTGCCCTGCTCGACTGGAGCTACGGTCTGCAGTCTACAATCTACCTGTTTATCTGTCTATCCATAGATCGATCTATACATCTCTCTCTCTCAATCAATCTGTCTTTCTTTCTCTCTCTGTCTCTGTATATATACTACCGGTATGTCTATCTTTATGGACGTATGAATCTATCGAGCTATCTATCTGTATCGGTATATCTCTATCTATCTATCTTTCTGCCTGTCTGCCTCTGTCTCTATTTATCTATCTATCTATCTATGTCTTTATGTACGTATCAGTCTCTGTATCTCTATCCACTTCTGTCTCTGTCTGTCTGTCTGTCTGTCTGTCTGTCTCTCTCTCTCTCTCTCTCTCTCTCTCTCTCTCTCTCTCTCTCTCTACCTACCTACCTACCTACCTACCTAATATACTATAGCAGTAGCCCTGTGTGTGTGTGTGTGTGTGTGTGTGTGTGTGTGTGTGTTTTGGGCAGCTGAAACTACACATTCAAATCTCACCAAAATTGGCACAAACATCGCAAAAAAATCGTTGATGTGAAAAAACTTGGTCCCATCACGATTGAAAAACTTTTCCTATGTTTAATGAGCGATCACATTTTGACCAAAAAACGCCGCTCCCGGAGTCCGGCATAGGATCGCCATAGATTTTTTTGCCCACAGGTAAAACTAAAATATACTATAGCAGTAGCCGTGTGTCTGTGTGTGTATTTCGGACTTGCGTTCGGACAACTTGGATTCCATTCCCGAAGCTGCAAATAACACGATCAATTGGTTAGCTGCAAAAAATCCAAGTGACAACGTTACACTAGAACAGCACATAAACGCGAGAGCCCTCCGCGGGAGCAAGTGCGAGGACCCCGAAGGGCCCACGAGCACTTGTATATGCTATATCCCTTTATGTATCAGTCTTTTTACCTATCTGTCTATCTATCTATCTATCTATCCATCCATCCATCTGTCTGTCTGTCTGTCTGTCTGTCTGTCTGTCTCTCTCTCTCTCTCTCTCTCTCTCTCTCTCTTTTTGTCTACCTATCTATCCATTTATCTATCCAATTCTCTATCTGTCTGTCTGTCTCTGTCTCTAAATATCTATACTATGTCTTTATGCACTTATCAGAAGATCAGTCTGTCTATCTATTTATCTATCCACGTATCCACCTATCAATCTACCTATCTATATCTCTATCTATCTATCTCTCTGTCTGCCTCTGTCTCTACAGTATATACCTATACTATGTATGTCTTTACGTATCAGTAAAACTGTCGATTTATCTATCTGTCTATCTCTGTCTCTGCCCATCCACCTATCTATCTATCTATCTATCTATCTATCTATCAACGTATTCATCTACCAATTTATCTCTCCATCTATCTCTCCACCTATTCATCTATCTATCTATCTATCTATCTAACTACCTATCTATCTGTCTTTCTATCTATCTATCTGTCTATCTATCTATCTATAATCCAGCTATTCCTCTATCTCTATTTATCTATCTATCTATTTATCTTTCTGTCTACTTATTCATCTATCTATCGATCTATCTATCTATCAGTCTATCCCCAATCTATTTAGCTATCTATCCATTTATCTATGTCCCTATTCATCTATCTATATATCTATCCATCTATCTATCTATCCGTCTATCTATCCATCTATATATCCATCTGTTTATCTATCAATCTATCTATCTACATATCTAGCCACTTTTTCATCTATCTATCTATTTATGTGTCTATCTATAATCCACCTATCTATCAATCTGTCTATCCCCTTATTGATCAGTCTATCTATTTATCTATGTATGTATCTATCTATTCATCTATCTACCTATCTATACCCGTACATACATAATAAGCGTATATAGTTCTCAGACATCACCATATTCCTTCTTGCGGTAAATGGCAATAACACGAGAAACGCCACACCTTTAGCTACAGTGGCAACAAGTGCTCGTGGGCCCTTCGGGGTCCTCGCACTTGCTCCCGCGGAGGGCTCTCGCGTTTATGTGCTGTTCTAGTGTAACGTTGTCACTTGGATTTTTTGCAGCTAACCAATTGATCGTGTTATTTGCAGCTTCGGGAATGGAATCCAAGTTGTCCGAACGCAAGTCCGAAATACACACACAGACACACGGCTACTGCTATAGTATATTTTAGTTTTACCTGTGGGCAAAAAATTCTATGGAGATCCTATGCCGGACTCCGGGAGCGGCGTTTTTAGCAAAAATGTGATCGCTTATTAAATATAGTAAAAGTTTTTCAATCGTGATGGGACCAAGTTTTTTCACATCAGCTATTTTTTTGCGATTTCTGTGCCAATTTTGGTGAGATTTGAATGTGTTGTTTCGGCTGCCCAAAACACACACACACACACACACACACACACACACACACACACACACACACACACGGCTTCTGCTATAGTATATTAGATAATTTTTTTAACACACACACACAGTAAACTATGAATAGATGGATAATTAGACAGAGTTAGACGGCTGGGCAGATAAACAGATAGACTGATAGGCGTACATAGATAAACAGACACCGATAGATAGAGATAGACAGATAGATAGACAGATAGATAGATAGACATACAAATAGATAGATAGGCAGATAGACAGACAGATAGATAGATGGATGGATAGATAGGTGGATGGATGATTTGATAGATAGATAGATATATAGAAAGACAGATAGATAAATGGATGGATGGATGGATAGATGGATGGATGATTGATAAGCAGATAGATAGACAGATAGATGGATAGATGGATAGGTTATTTGATAGACAAATAGACAGACAGATGGGTGGATGGACAGATGGATAGATAATATGATAGACAGATAGATAGACAGACAGATAGATGGATGGGTGGATGGATAGATGATTTGATAGACAGATAGATAGACAGACAGATAGATGGATGGGTGGATGGATAGATGGATAGATGATTTGATAGACAGATAGATAAATAGACGGATAGATAGACAAATGGATGTTAAGGTGGGTAGACGGACAGACAGGCAGATAGACAGATAAACAGATGGATGGGTGGATGGATGGACGGATATGTAGATAGAAAATTTGATAAAGGTTAATAGAAAGATAGACAGATAGACAGACAGATAGATATATGGATGGATGAATAGGTGGATGGATTATTTGACAGACAGATAGATAGATGGATTGATGGATGATTTGACAGACAGATAGACAGATATATAGATAGATGGATGTATGGATAGCTGGATAGATGACTTGATAGATAGACAAATAGATAGACAGACACATAGACAGATAAATAGGCAGGTACACAGATCAAAATGGAAATGTGCCACTTCAGTCCTCTGGTGATAATTATAAAAGATTAAAATCAAATCAAACAATGACGTCTGTTAAGGAATCTCCCTAGCATCTCTTCCTAAGCGATTTATATTGCTTATTATACCTTGCCATGCTCTTCTGTGATACTTAAATCACTCCATCACCATGCACTTCATAATTAATTTACAAAAGTATATTAATCAGACGTCTCAATAAATCGCTAAGGAAGAGGTGTTGGGGAGCCTCCTTACCAGATGAGAATACGAGCCTGAGTTTGATTTACAAGTATCTAGGAACCTGACAATTAACATCATGATCATCACGATCATCATCGCCATCATCATCATCATCATCATCATCATCATCATCACCATCATCATACGCTATATCATCATCACCTTCCTCATCATTATCATCATCATCAACAACATCAACATCATCATCATCATCATCATCATCATCATCATCATCACCATCATCATCGCCATCATCATCATCATCATCACCATCATTGTCATCATCATCATCATCATCATCATCATCATCATCATCATTATCACCATCATCATCATCATAGTCATCATCATCACCACCATCACCATCATCATCATCATCATCATCACGATCACCATCATCATCACCACCATCCTTATCTTCACTGACGAGCAGTTACTGTAGCTATATTTTACAGGAGTCATGTGCGCTCTCAGCATTAAATTGATTGAGAACCCTTGTGGAAAGGATGTGGAGAGTTACACTTAAACAACCAGACAAAATTCAGAACAAAGCTGTTGGGATCAGGGCAGGACTCAGGGGTGGGCCCACCAGAAGAGGCCTCCCACCAAACGTTGGGCTACTTGACATTTGGTATTTTCCATTACCAAAACAGGGCCGATTTGGTAATGAAAAATCCGTCAGATAATGAATAAGCATGATTTGGTACTGGAGTGGAGAGGTAATGAACTTGATTGGATGATGTACTCAATTAATATGTTAGCTTTTAGAAAATGAAAATGCAGAACATATGCCATTAATTTTTAAATGAATATTTTTTCCCTTATACATGTACCTATATTGGCAAGGGGTAAATGTATGAATAATCTTTCTTTAAGGAATTTGGTAATGACACTGATAATGCCCTGGCTCTCAACATTGGTGTGCCACAGCTTCATCCAGTCTGTTCTGTTCGAAATCTGGGTGTTTATTTTAATTCAAAATTAAAATACAAAGAGCATATTAATCAAGTTGTCAGAGGGTGCAACTTGCATGTCAGAAATCTGTACTCTGTGAGAAAATTCCTGAATAGACGTTGCCTCGTAACATTGGTCCATGCAGTGGTCTTGTCTCGTGTTGATTATTGTAATTTACTGTGGATCGGCCTTCCAAATAATATACTAACAGAAGTTCAGTCTGTGTTGAACAGGGCAGCACGGCCTATCTTTGGTCTCCCCCCGAGAACCTCGACTACACCGTTCCTAATTGAGCTGCATTGGTTACCAGTAAAGGCTAGAATTGAATTTAAATTGTGTCTTATTATATTCAAGGTTTTTAAGTTTGGTGAACCGAAGTATCTTGCTGAACTGCTAAAACTCCCATCGGCACGCCCAGGTGTGATGTTAGCCTACGTAGTGAAGATGATTCCTTGTGTCTTGATGAGCCTGGAGCCATTCACCAGTCATCTTTCTTTGATTATTTTTTTGTATATAGAGCCCCTAGATTATATAACAGATTGCCATTGTCCATGAGACAACTCCTTTCTGCTGAATCCTTCAAGAGACAGCTGAAAACCTTTCTTTTATCAAAATGCTATGACCTGGAGAGAGGTACTATGACGGATGATTATAGAGTTTAATTATTGCCACTTTCATATATATATATATATATATATATATATATATATATTTTGTTTTGTTTTTTACTGATGAAGTATGTATTGTATATGAAAGATGTCACAATTCTTGTAACTGTAAAAACAACGTATATGTCTGTCGAGCGCTTGTGAATTCTCTATGGAAGAACTGGCGCTTTTGAGAAAAAAAAAAAAAAAACAGATTATTATTATTATTATTATTATTATTATTAATATTATTATTATTATTATTATTTTTATTATTGAAAAACTGAATCTGGCCGGTGCCAGCCGCCAACAAGTGTTCATATTTGATCACTTGTTGTCACTGTCAGAGGATTTCATTCCTGTCATCAATCAGTTCATAGCTTCCCTTAACCAACAGCTGCATGCGTATGGACTGATGTCAGGTCGCTTTGGCTGCTTTGGACGACTGACAAAGCTATCCTCTGAAGAGCTGTCTAGAGCAGCTAAGAAATTACTGGATGTCTATCCCAACGATCTGGAGACTTCATTTCCTGATGAGCTCGTCCAGTTTGCTGCTTTTGCGAATATTATGCTGACGAAGAGACAAACGACGTTAGCGCTGAGCTATTTCTCTACAAACTTATCCACGATAAGCATGTGCTAGATATTTACCCCAGTGTGGAGGTAGCTCTGAATTTGTACCTGGCTGTAATGGTGAGCAACTGCAGTGCTGAGCCTGTTTTTGTTTTTGTTTTTCAAGCTGAAATTGATTGAGAATCGCCTACGAACAAGCAGGGCACAGGAGTGACTTGTGAATTTGACAGTCATGAGAAATGACTCGGACATCCTACGCTCATTGGATTTTGATGATTTAATAAGAGAATTTTCCATTAGAAAAATGCGGAAAGCACGTGGACTAGACCAGATTTCTAGAAACTGTTCGTTCAATGAACAGTCTATACAAGTGTTGAATGGTAAGTGCACGCGTGAGATTTTTTTTTTTTCCTCGCTTCGTGATTATTCTGTTTTATGTGATTTGCTAGGAAGTGTTCAGTGCATTTCAGGGCTGCTCTGTTTTTCTCCTTCAGGGCTAATTAATGTCAAGATTTTTCAGAAAGTATCGTTTTTACCTGATCCTTAATGACATCAATTTCTGAATATAGTATCATAGGTCGTCGAGTTGTATTGTGCAAGCGAGCATATCGTTGAAACAGTGCCAGGGTTAAAAATGTATTTTCATTTAGCACCATGCTAATTTGATGCTTGGGATGGGCCCCCCACCAAAACGGGACCCAGGCCCCCCACATCCCAAATCCGGCACTGGTTGGAATTATTAATAACCCTGCCATTATAAATACACTACAGTACCTCCCCTACAAGTAAGAAGGAATGTTGCCCCCCTTGCTTTATTTTACACATATTTTTATAGCAAATGCTCAGACATAGTTGCGTCCATGGTGTCACCTCTCCATGTCTTCCCTCGTGCTACACGGGCATCTGGTAGCGCTCATGACTTGAATGTCACACAGCTGTATTGCAGAACTTCTGCCTATCAGAATTCTTTTATTCCCCGACCTGCATCACTCTGGAACTCGCTTCACCAGAGTTGTTTTCCCCCAAACTTCAACCCACAGCTGTTCAAGTCAAACTGTTACAGATATTTTATGAACAGAGGACACCAGTAATCTGGTGTATGGATTATTTTTTTAAATTCATTTGTTTTTCCTTCCTCTGCTCTGTTATAAAAAAAAATCGTAATAGGCGACCATCATCCACTCACTTGATGTAGTGCTGCCTACTTCTTCCTTAGCCTTTATCATTCTTTTTCTGTGCCTGCCCTCCTCTCTTCCTATTTCTCCCATCTTTACTGTCACTACTTATTGCTTTTCTTTCCGTTACAGGTGGCTTTACGTTGCGTGACAAGCCAAATGGTTTCCTGTAAGCCAAGAAACCATTTACAACGGTGGGTGGTAACCATATAACCAAACCATACGTGCTCCCTACGTGTCAAGTGGGTTGGTGGAGGGTTAGTGCCCCTCCCTGTAAAACAAATAACTCAGGGTCAAATGGCCACCCTGTACGGGATTATGGCGTCTGGCAATAGATAGATAGATCATCAGTAGCAGCTACATCATCGTCATCATCATCATCAACTACAACATCATCATCATCATCAATTACATCATCATCATCAACTAGAACATCATCATCATCATCAATTACATCATCATCATCAATTAGAACATCATCATCATCATCTTCATCAACTACAATATCATCGTCATCATCATCATCAACTACACTATCATCATCATCATCATCATCATCATCATCATCAACTACAACATCATCATCATCATCATCAACTACAACATCATCATCATCATCATCATCAACTACAACATCATAATCATCATCATCAACTACAACATCATCGTCATCAACTACGTCATCATCATCAACTACAATATCATCATCATCATCATCATCAACTACAACATCATCATCATCATCATCATCATCATCATCAACTACAATATCATCATCATCATCATTATCAACTACAATATCATCATCATCATCATCATCATCATCATCATCATTATCAACTACAATATCATCATCATCATCATCATCATCATCATCATCAACTACATCATCGTTCTCGTCCTGACAGTATAGAGGTGTCCATGGTCCGTATTCTCATTGGTTAAGGTAGATCCTAACACCTTTACCTAAGTGATTTATTTTGCTCATTACACCTTACTGCTCTGCTCTGTTATACAAATCCTTCAAAGATTGCCGTACTGTGCATAAATAACGTACATGTGTATTGTAACCAGACCTATCAAAATAAATCGCTGAGGGAACACAGTAGGTCAGACATCATTCACACCTTCGTCTTAACCACTGTCAGAGGCGAATTAGTCACGGTATGTGTGTTAACCACAAGTTACACATAGATCGCATGAATAACACACAAGAATATAGTAATGGAACATAATCAGAAATAAACAGGTAAGGAAGAGGTGCTAGGTATCTTCCCAGCGACAAGCAGGAGTATAGTAACGGAGCAGAATCAGAAATAAACCGGTAAAGAAGAGATGTTAGTAAGCTTCCTATCGACACACAAAAATATATTAACGGAGCAGAATAAAAAATAAACCGGTAAGGAAGAGGTGTTAGTAACTTTCCTAACCGCACCAGAATACTATCCCAAATGCTTTAGTCGGCAGGCCAACCTCAGGAAATATGCCTAAAAAAACTTTTGATGGCTTTTTTTTGTTCAAAGTTGGCAACCGTGCTAGAAAGTATCACTATGGTCCAGGCACTTAGAATCACCCGGTTGCCAAATGGCATTTGACCTTTAAGGTCAAATTTGGAGGTCAAAGGTTCAAATAAGGTCAAATTTTGTGTTTCCCTTTTTCATCTTGTACTTTACAATAATGTTAGACCTGGCATGAAATACTGAGGAACTAATATGATACAAAGGTTTTAAATTCCATAGTAGGTAAATGTGAGGAAGTCTTTGAATATAAATGTCAAATTCTCATTAATGCATTGGTTTTTCAGGAAGTATTCGAACAAGAACTGTCAGTTGTACCATCTAGTTTGGTAAACACAGATAAAACGATGAACAGTATCCAGAAGTCTGCAATGCTTCACTTGCTAACCACTGATCTTGGTGTAGAGAAAGTCAAAGGAACACCCGATACAACAGGAAAAACATGCATCATAATCAATGGCCATGCATTGATTCAGTCCCCAGAGAAGCCACCAAAGTGCAAGACCTTCGATGACTATGCCAAAAACTTCGAGAAGACTGTGGTGAAGTAGTTCAGTGGCATGGTTTCCAGGACTGACGTTGTTTTACCAGTACATGCCTTTAATCTATCACGTCAGCTAAGAGGACCAAAAGAGCTGGGCAAATGAAGAGACCAATCCGAAAGGTAGTCAACCAGGAGGATCTTCCACTTCCCCAAGCATGGAAGAACATCTCTTTAGATGAAAACAAGGAAGACCTTGCCATGCGCCTAAGTGGCAGACTTGCCACGCACAATGGCAGAGACAAGGAGATTGTTGTTGGTGGCAGCAAACCAGACGGATATTCGACAACACGGGATGTCATCCCAACACTACAGGCAAACCACAAGGAGGAGGACGCAAGGATCGTCCTCCATGCCCTTGAACCCATTGATGCTGGATTTCAAAGCATAATCGTCAAGTGTCGTGACACAGACGTCCTCCTCTTCTCATTCACTTAACCAGGAACAAACCGTGCCAAGTGTGGATGATAAGCAGCACTTCTAAGGAGCAGGAATGCTTTCTTGTGCACGTCATCAGCAAGAATCTCCCTCGAGTAGTAGTGGAGAATGTGCTTGGCTTTCATGCCATAACTGGCTGCGATACTGTCTCGTCCTTTGCTGGACATGGGAAGTAATCGTGTTAGAGTGTGTATTTGCAACATCCAGAGCTGTTGCAAGGTGTTGGTAGAGATGGTCCGTTAGGCAAAGTTGAGAGTTTGTATGTATGTTGTACAAGGCACCGTGCTGTACTTCGGGTGTTGATAGGGCCAGACGTGACTTGTTCCAGAAAGGAAAAAAAGTGATTGAAATGTTGCCACCAACGAGTGACACACTGAAGTTACATCTCTCACGTGCCAACCACCAGTCCAAAGTGTGGCTGCAGGTAAACAAACCTGAAGTCGTTATCCCAAGCCCTCAGGAGACAGGAGGTTGGCAGGTATTGGACAAACGGTTAGAAGTGGTGTGGTTATGGAAGCCATCTGTTCCAACCAGCTGTTTGGAGTTCGTTACTTTTGGATGCAAAACCAAGTACCGCACATAAGCTTGCATTTGTCATCGGATGGGGCAACCATGTTTACCTGCATGCGGTTGTGATGCAGACGGATGCCTTAACATCGCAGACAGTGGACATGGTCTGGATAAATCTTAAGGATTTTAACAGCAACATTAATTGCTAAAGGTAATGGGACACAGGAAAATGATATTCAACCATCGTGGTGCCTTCTTGATGAAGAACGTGATTTTATTTCCAGGAAGAAGTGACGTTAAAGGAACGAATCTTTACTTTGTGTGTAATCCAATCCATAATGGAGTAACGAACATGTTAAATCATAATTTCTTTCACAATTACCTATTATTTTGCAACTTAAAACCCTTGTGTCTCATTAATTCCTCAGTGTTTCTTGCCAAACCTTACATTATTTGGAAGTACACAACAAAAGAGGGAAAACACAAAATTTGACCTTATTTGACCTTTTGACCAAATTTGACCTTAATGGTCAAATGGCATTTTGGCAATCTGGTGTTTCTAAAACCGTATACCATAATGATACTTTCTAGCATAGTTGTCAGCTTTGAACAAAAAATGCAATCAAAAGTTTTTTTGAGGGGTCTTGGCTTGCCGAATACTTACTGACGTGGGCGGGACTTCAGTATCATATTAACTCGCAGTTCCCGCCCACACCCGCCCACGTCCAGTGAGGCCACTTGTGCAAGATATAGTGACGCAAAACTCCCACCTGCACCTCCTGCGCATGCAAAAAAATTTTTAATGCAAGAAAGTAAGGACCAAAGGCCAAAAATTGGCAATGTTGTTCCCTCCTAGAAAAAAAAAATCAAGATCCGTTCATTTTGAAATGCCTGGACACACTGCGCTTAAAAGCCTGGAGGTCATAGACAGGGGGAAATACAGACAGAGGCAGAAGGTTCCAGAGTTGATCTGTTGCATACATGAAGGACTGGGAGTATCGGTAAATTCTTGCATTAGAAGTGGTGTGAACGCCGCCTTGGCCCTAGGAAGAGCAGGCCGAGTCGTTTTTGACCGACGGGTTTCGAGGGAGGGCGGGAGTGCAAACAAGCAGTGGTAGGGGAGGGCGTGTTGGTGTGACAGGTCGGGGTGAAGCGATGGGAGGGAAGGAGGAGTTGGGATAGAGGTTAATGCTTGAATTGTCTGTGATTACTCCGAAAAGAAGATCAAAATTACAACAGTATTTACAGGTAACTGTGACTCAGTACATCCTTATCATGTATATATCTATGTCTATCTATCTATCTATCCGGTAAGCGGTGGCCACAAACAAATCGCCTCCATGTCGCCCTGTCCCCAGCCGTTTCACTGCCCTGCCCCCAGCTCACACACCCCTCACTCATATACCTCTCCATTTCATCCCTCCATCAACAACTATAATGAAGATACGGGCCCGTATTATCGTTGGTTAAGGAAGCTCCCTAGCACCTTTTCCCAAGCGATTCATTTGGCTTATTACACCTTACTGTACTCTTGTACGGTATATAAATCCTTTCAACATTGCCTCCCTCTGCATAATTCGCGTGCAAAGGGATATGAACGAGCCAGATCCAAAAATAAATCACCAAGGAAGAGGTGTTAGAGAGCTTCCTTACCCGACGAGAATACGAGCCTGTGTCAGTTTTATCTGCAGGGAGTTGTACAATGAGGGTGAGGACAAGGAAAAAGGCAGTTGGCCTATACTCCTTTTACTATGTCTTGGCCTAAAATTGACCTCTCTCCATCTTGAATGCTCAATTGTAATAAAGGGTTAGCACTACAATGCAGTGCTAGTCACGAAGCAGTGCTATGGGAAGGACGAAGGGCTGTAGTATTGTCTTTTTCTGCTCTTGACTTATGAGAAACTGGCTGCGAAAGGACGAAAACTTGGGCTAAGTTAGCGTGAAAAGGGTATAGAAAATATATCAGTCCCTGACAGTTTTCTGGTCCTCACTCTAACGTGTGGCAGTCAAGCTTGGAAATTGCCTGGAAAGGCAGAAATAATGAATGAAACGAGAGAAATATATCCGAAAAGAGCATGTAGAGTTACGCAAAGGGACAGGCATACAAATAGGGGTGCACGGGAACGTTGTGGTACTGACGTGGATAATACTGAAGGTGTAGGTATGGAGGAAATGGAGAGTGAAAGACTGACTACACTCCTGTCATCTGAGCTTGACCTAGATTTTTGCCCTTTTGCTGCATATTCCACATAAGTCGTGGCGGAAATAGACATTGCTGCGGCTCTACATCCTTCCCATAGCTCTTTTCGTGACTAGCACCATATTCAAGAGTTAATTTATTGTTATTACTCAGAATTTAAAACAGAGAGACGACAATTTTAGGCCAAGTTAGAGTAAAACGAGAATAGGAGATTGTGATAGAGATGGAAGGAGACAGAAGAAGAATACCGAGAATGAGGTGCAGTGAGGTGGAGAGGCATGTGGATTAGAGTGGTATGGAACGGAGAGGGGGCAGCCTGATGGGAAGCGGCAGGGGGCCACGGCAGCGATTTGTGCTTAACCAACCCCTATGTGACTAAGGCTTCTGTAAAGAGATATAATATTTTACAATCCTGTCGACTGGTGAAATGGAAGAATTGAACTGACATAACGTGAGGTGTTAACTCTGAGAATGCGACAGTTTTGAAGCCACTTTTGCCTTTATTTAACCAAGTCAAATCCTTCCACTTACCGGCACTTTATTATTTTGCTTTAGGAGGACAGAACTTGCAACTATATGCAAGATTTCCTTGTAACCATTAAATCGGTGAATGCACAGCTGCTGGGTTAATTTACTAGGTCTTAATAACAGACTACCACACCTGCATTTCCTATCCCTCCCGCTATCACACCACGCCACACCACACCACACCACACCACCCTCAAAGCTTACTCATCACACCACACCTCCGCACCTCCCACTGCCACACCTGTGCTCTGTGAAGCAACGTCTGCCTGATAAACGACTTGTTGCATCTGATCTTCCTGCTGCCGCATCACCTTTGTACCTTAGCTATTTTGGTATTTCTTATGAGACATTGACACCTGCTGCGCGACACGCTGCTACACATCTCTCTGTTATAAATACACTGCCACATTACACACTGCCAAACCTCTCACTGCCACACCACGCATAGCCACACATCTTACTATCACATCACACATTGTCACATCTGACATTGCCAAACTTCACACTGCCACACCTCACACTGCTACACCACATACTGCCACACCTCACAATGCCACATCTTACACTGTCACACCAAACACTGTTACACATCACACTGCCACACCTAACGCTGTCACACCACACACTATCACATCTCACACTCCCACATTTTACACTCCCACATCTTACACTGCCACACCTCACACTTCCACGCCTCACACTGCCACACTTCACACTACCATACCTCACACTGCTACATGGTACACCATCAAGCCATATTCACTGTTCAAAGGAGCGAAGCGAGCAAGAACACTGTATATCAGCCAAAATTTTATGTGCAAATTTCTTGCCTTCAATGGTTTCAAATATTTCCCTGCTTGTTTTCTTCTCAGCAACTTTACCATTCGTGGCGCGTCATAATATTTTGAAACTATCATGAAAATTGCCTTCGTGTGGTACCAGTCTTTATATTTTTCAGAAAGTGCCAAAATTAGTTAAAAACAGCCGACAATAATTCTGCATAGCCAAGAACAGAGTACCATTTTTCCCGCCAGCTATAAGGCCAATCATGGCATGTTGTATCTTTTCTTAAACTACCCTGAAAACTGCTTTCCTGTGGTACTAGTAGGTTTTCATAGAAAAGAAAGGAGCCAAATGTACCCCCCAAACACACACACACACACACACACACACACACACACACACACACACACACACACACACACACACACACACACACACACAAATCACCTTTCTCGCTCGGACATATTCCACACTTGTAGTGTGAAGGTCTATTTCTTGATTTCTTATTCCCTAGATACCTGTTAGTGTGGTTTGTCTTCTGTCACACCCCATACTAGTCTATTTGGTTGACCTGTGCAGCTGAGATGTATGCAGCAAGTAGGGTGTGTTTAATAAGCGGCTGCTGATTGGCCGCCGATGATGTCACTAAAGAAAATGCAGGCATGTGTTGTTGTGCAGCATGCGGCCGTAGGTGTACACCGTGGGTGGATATTATAGCGCAACATGCGGACGTAGGTGTACACCGTGCGTGGATGTAGTGCAACATGCGGACGTGGATCCATGCATACCTATCTATTTATCTACTGCCAGACGCCTTAATCCCGTACGAGGTGGCCACAAACAAATCGCCTCCACGTCGCCCTTTCCCCCGCCAGTTCAGTGCCCTGCTCCAAACCCACGTCCCCCTCTCTCATATACCTTTCCACTTCAGCCCTCCATCTCATCCTCGGCCTCCCCCTCCCTCTCCCCCCCTTCACCTCACTCACATACACTCTCGTCGTCAGTCTCTCACCCTCTATCCTCTCCACATGGCCAAACCACCTCAGTGTATTCCTCCTAACGCTTCCTACCGCAACCACATCCACACCACAACGCTCCTTTCTATCCTCATTTGTCAGCCAGTCTCCCCATGTGACTCCACAGGCTCCTTTCAAATAACTAATGTCCACTGCTCTCACTCTTGACTTGTGTCCTTCCAACAACGTCCACGCTTCACTTCCATACTTTAGAGTTGGTATCACAATACTGTCACTAGTAACGTTTTCACTTCCATGCACACTTCCCTGTTTCTTATCACTGCTTTCAAGGAACCAGCAACCTTTCTTCCTCGTTGTACGCTTTCAAGCACTTCATCCTCCAAACTTCCACCCTTACTCATCACGCTCTCTAAGTATTTAAACGTACTCACGTTTCCCATTTCCTCACCATCCAACCTCACTGTACATTCACTGACTTCACCTCTCTCAAAGACCATCACTTTACTCTTCCCTGCATTCACCTTTAGATTCCGTTTCTTACACACTCTCCCAAACTCATCCACCAAGCCTGGCAGCTCCCCTTCATCTTCACTTAACAACACAGTATCATCTGCAGACAACAGTACAGGGATTTTCCAAACACTACCCTCTCTCACTGGGGCCACTCCAACATCCACTGCCCTACCTTGTGTCTCTCTTATTACCCCATCCATATACAGACTGAACAACCATGGAAACATGACACATCCCTGTTTCTACCCAACCTTCAAAGAGAAAAATTCACTCAGTTCACCATCCACATGCACTGCAGCCTTTGCACCATCATACATACTCCTCACAGCATTCAACAACTTCCCATCTACTCCATATATTCTTAACACTTTCTACAATCCTTGTCTATCCACCCTGTCATATGCTTTCTCCAAATCCATGAAAGCCGCATACAACTTCTTTCCCTTCTCTAGAAACTTTTCCACTAAAGATCTAAGAATGAATATCTGATCTACACAACCTCATCCCTTCCTAAAGCCTCCCTGTTCTTCTCCAACTAACTCCTCTGTTATTTCCCTAACTCTGTCAATAAGAATCCTACCATACACTTTTCCTATTACACTAAGAAAAAAAATACCCCTATGATTACCACACACTTCTTTTTCCCCTTTTCCTTTGTACAAGGGAATAATTATACCTGACTTCCAATCCTCCAGGACTCTACCTTCCTCCCAGGCCAATTAGCACATCTTCTACATCCATTCTACTACTATCTCTTCCGCATGCTTCAGCATTTCACCACATACTCCATCAATTCCTGGGGCTTTCCCAAATCTGACTTTCTTCATTGCTCCCACAACTTCTATTCTACTGATTTCTTCCTGTCTTTTCACATCCCTCCTTCTCCCAGCCATTCCCCAGCCACTTATACTCGCATTACTTCCATTCTCTATGTTCATCAATTCCTTAAAGTGTTCTCTCCACCTGCTCACTTTTTCTCCCTTCTCCACTAGTAATCTACCATTTTTATCTTTCACTCACCCACTAACTTCACTGCCACCCTGTCTTACTCTCTTCACCTTTTTTCAGAACATTTTCTTACAGTCCCTCCACTTTACACTCAAATTCCTTCCAAATTCCTCATCCACTCTCTTCTTACTCTCTCTCACTAATCTTTTCACCTCTCTCTTCCTCTCTACATATAACTCTTTCTTCCGCCTCCCAACTTCTTCCACGCCCCTATTTCTCATCCATTCATTGTATGCTTTCTTCTTTTGTGCCATAACCTTTCTCACCTCTTCATTCCACCATGCTCTTCCTTGCACCCCCTTCCGTCTTCTCATCACCCCACACACCACATCACATGCTGTACATATTTCTTCTGTGAATATCTTGCACACACCTTCCACGTCCCCCATCTGCTCCAGTTCGTATTTACCCAATCGTTCCTCCACTTTTTTCTTATATTCTGCCTTTTGCTCATCCTCTTGTAACCTTTTCACTCTCCTTGCAACTACTCCTACCTCCCGTCCTTTGCTTCTTCTATTTCTGCATCTTACTTGGATATTGATTCTGGCCACCACCAAGTAGTGGTCAGAAAGTCCACCGTGGGTGGATAATTTATTTCAAACGTCACTCATCGCTTTATGACACTTTTTAATCAACTTAAATTTTCTTTGATAACAGTAAACTTTTAAAGCTAATTTTGAACTCTTCAGCTTCGGACATTATTCCACATTTAATCTGGCAGCTGTATTGAAGGCAGCTTAGGAATATGAATATCTATGTGTTAAAATAAGAGAGGTGTAGATTTAAATCATCGGCGGCCAATCAGCAGCCGCGATTCAAACACACCCTACTCGCCCCATACATCTCAGCTGCACAGGTCAATCAAATAGACTCTACCATTTCTCACACTCACATTGCCACAAATATCATCACCATTCCTTACTATACCAGACTCCACTATGGTAGGTGATTGCGGCCAACATCTAATCACTTAATGTAGTGCTGCTTACTTCTTTCTAAGGTGAACCTGAACTGAATGACAAGTTTAATGGTTACCTCTAACCCTGCAAGCCATTTACAAAGCTGAGTGGCAGCCATAGAGCCAAATAATGGGTTGATGTGGAGCCTGCTATGATCTTGCTGTGGCCATTACTCTCCTGCGGTTGACGGGTCTGCTCGGCCAGACAAATCGGGGTTACTCATCTGCAACTCCTACACCCAACAGTTCCTCAAGTCACACTGCCACACCACACACTGCACACCTCACACTACCACACCTCACACTACCATACCTCTCACTGCCACACCTCACACTGCACACCTGACACTACCACACCTCTCACTGCCACACCTCACACTGCCACACCTCACACTGCCACACCTCACACTGCCACACCTCACACTGCCACATCACACACTACCACACCTCACACTACCATATCTCACACTGCCACACCTCACACTGCCACACCTCACACTGCCACACCACACACTACCACACCTCACACTACCATATCTCACACTGCCACACCTCACACTGCCACACCTCACACTGCCACACCTCACACTACCACACCTCACACTACCATATCTCACACTGCCACACCTCACACTGCCACCTCACACTACCACACCTCACACTACCATATCTCACACTGCCACACCTCACACTGCCACCTCACACTACCACATCTCACACTGCCACACTCCACACTTTCACACCCCACACTGCCACACCTCACACTATCACACCTCACACTACCACACCTCACACTACCACACCTCACACTACCACACCTCACACTGCACACCTCACACTGCACACCTCACACTACCACACCTCTCACTGCCACACCTCACACTGCCACACCTCACACTGCCACACCTCACACTGCCACACCACACACTACCACACCTCACACTACCATATCTCACACTGCCACACCTCACACTGCCACACCTCACACTGCCACACCTCACACTACCACACCTCACACTACCATATCTCACACTGCCACACCTCACACTGCCACACCTCACACTGCCACACCTCACATTACCACACCTCACACTACCATATCTCACACTGCCACACCTCACACTGCCACCTCACAATACCACACCTCACACTGCCACCTCACAATACCACACCTCACACTGCCACACTCCACACTTTCACACCCCACACTGCCACACCTCACACTATCACACCTCACATTACCACACCTCACACTGCCACACCTCACACTACCAAAAGTCACACTACCACAACTCACACCACCACAAGTCACACTACCACACCTCACATTACCACAACTCACACTACCACATCTCACACTGCCACACCTCACACTACCACATCTCACACTACCACATCTCACACTGCCACATCTCACACTACCACATCTCACACTACCACATCTCACACTGCTGCACCTCACACTGCCACATCTCACACTGCCACACCTTACACTGTCGCATCTTACACTGCCACACCTCACACAATCACCACACTGCTACTTTTCGCACTAATGACACGTATCTGCCAATTTCCTCGAACACTTACACCAACACTTACAACATCTCTTACTCAAGCGCTTACCACGGCGTCTGTTTAAATATGTACTATCGTGGACATACGTCCTGACGCAAGTGTGAAAAACAAGAGTCAGGTCTCTGTTGGTGACACTGTAATTCCCTCCATCTCTCCCCTTCCCGCCCCCCAGTACTCTCTCTCTCTCTCTCTCTCTCTCTCTCTCTCTCTCAAGGAAGAGTTACCGAATAAACTCTCCAGGAAGGGGTTATTGTTGCGGAACAGGAGAATTTCTGAATCGCAGACGAGAGTCCAGGAGTGGATCCTCAGCTAGGCCATAAACGGGGACTATTATATTCACCAATCACAGCGTGTTTTTCGATGAACAGATTCGTTCCCACACCATTAAACTAAATACCAACCAATGAGCCTATTTAAGAAACTAACATCGTTTTGAATCATTAAGTAAAGTATATGTGTAACGGCTAAGGAACCTTGTAAATAATTATTTAATATAAAGGGGATCACTAAAGACAAGCAATATTAATGTTGTCCCTTATAATTCAGAACTGTAATATCACATTATTGTTTGGGTATATTAACTAAACACCCTTGACCCAAACAGTCCATAAAACAAAAACTTAAGAGATGGTAAATATTTTTAGAACAAGGCTGTCCTCCATAGTGATTAGATTTGCACATTCAGACACTGGTATGGTAGAGCTATTAAGTGTTAAAAAGACACCTGAAAGGTTCCAGGTTCGATTATCACCTTGGATATTTTTGGTTTATCCTGTAACATATCCTTATTTTGTTTCTGAATATTATTATATCTATTTTGCATCAGCATACACCTTTATCAGTTTGCTAATTATATTTCTCAACATCCTAACAGGCTATGAATATGGAATGCAATTGCTGGAGTTTGTTACCGAATCCTCTAGTCTTTCTCTGAAGAGAGAGAACCACATTAGCTCGGTTAAATCATGCTTTCCTATTCACCTCCCCCCCCACACCATCCCACCCTACTATAACTCCCATTGTTTGACATATATATATATATATATATATATATATATATATATATATATATATATATATATATATATATATATATATATATATATATATATATATATATATATATATATATATATATATATATATATATATATATATATATATATATATATATATATATATATATATATATATATATATATGAAGAATACTGCCACCGTATTTCCTGCGTGTCGTAAAAGCCGACTAAAAGGGGCGGGGAGAGGGGACCAGGGACCCCCTCCTCAGTTTTTTTTTTTTTTAGTTCCTAAAAAGAGACAGGCCAGAGGAAGGTATGGGGGACTGAGTTATCCCCGTACCCTGAAGATTGGGTCTATGAATGTGCGTGGATGTAGTACGATTGAGGCTAAAAGGGAGGAGACTGGGAGAATGTTTGTGAGAAGAAAGTTGGATGTGTTAGCTTTGAGTGAAACGAAGATGAAAGGAAAGGGTGATTCTATGTTTGGAAGTGTGAATGGAAGACTGTCAGGTGTTGATAGAGGAAGGGCAAGAGAAGGTGTGGCCTTGTTAGTGAGTCCGGAAGTACAGCAGTGTGTGATTGAATGGAAGGAGGTGTCACCGAGACTGATGTGGGTGAAAGCGAAATTTGAAACTGAGTTGTGGGTGTTTGTGAGTGCATATGGGCCTGGTAGTGAGGGGGATGAAGAAGAGAGGGAGTCTTTCTGGAATGATGTTGATCAGTGTCTGCAGAGTTTTGGAGCGAATGTGAATGTGGTAATGATGGGAGATCTGAATGCTAAAGTGGGAGATGTAGCAGTTGAAGGTGTAGTTGGTATGCATGGTGTGCCTGGAAGAAATGAAAATGAGGAACGAATGATAGGGATGTGCGCTGAGCGAGAAATGGTGATTGGAAATACGCTGTTTGAGAAGAAAGATATAAGTATACATGAGTCAGACAGGAGGGTGAAAGGGTAGTTGATAGAGCATTGATGGACTATGTGGCTGTGTCCAGGAATGTAATAGGAAGATTGTTGGATATGAGAGTTCTGAGAGGGGAGGGAGGAGGTATGTCTGACCGCTACCTGGTGGAGGGAAAGTTAAGAGTATGTAAGAGATGGGTGAGAGCTAGGAGAGTTAGATGTGGCAGAGAGGTTTTGAAAGTGAGTGGGTTGGATAAAAGAGAGAAAATGAGTGAGTATCAGGAGAAATTGAAATATGAGTGGAGCGCAGTGAAAGATCAGGAAAATGGCAGTGTGGAGGAGGAACGGCAGTTGTTTAAGAGTGCTGTGGTGGGGTACATGGAAGATGTGTGTGGTATGAGACGTGTGGGTGGTAGTGTAAAAAAAGGAAGTGAATGGTGGTGCGAGGAAGTAAGTATGGCTGTGGCTGAGAAGAGACGTGCATATGAAGTGTGGCAGCATAGAAAGGATGAGGTGTCATATGAGAGGTATAAGGAAAAGAGGAATAGGGCGAGAAGGGCTGTACGTGATGCTAAAGTGGCAGCAGATGAAAGGTGGGGTAGGCGGTTGACTGAGAACTTTCAACAGAATAAGAAAATGTTCTGGTAGGAGGTGAAAAGGAGGCGAAAGGGAGAGTCTGGGAAGAAAGAACGAGTACAAGCAGGGGATGGAAGGATGTCAATTGAGATGGATGCAGTAAGGAAGAGATGGGCAGAGTATTTTTGAAAGATTGTTAAATGTAGAGGAGGAAAGGGAGGCTGAGATTGTGGCGGATGGAAGGGTGCAAGGAATAAATGTGTTGGGAGAGTTGAATGATTCTTTGATCACGAAGGAGGAAGTGCAGGAGACAGTAAAGGAGATGAAAACAGGGAAAGCTGCAGGTATGGATGGGTGTGCTGTGGAATGCCTGAAGGGTGGTGGAGTGACTATTGTTCACTGATTAGTAAGATTGTTGAATGTATGCTTTGTGCAAGGGATGGTGCCAATTGACTGGGCTAGTGCTTGTGTGTTCCGTTGTATAAAGACAAGGGTGATAAGTATGAATGTACTAGCTGTAGGGGTATAAGTCTCTTGAGAGTTGTAGGTAAGGTGTATGGTAGAGTGTTAATTAAGAGAGTTAGAGAGGGTACAGAGGGAGTGATTGGTGATAAGCAGTGTGGCTTTAGGAGAGGGATGGGATGCGTGGATCAGGTGTTTGCTGTGAGACAAGTGTGTAAAAAGTATTTAGCGAAAGGCAAGGATGTATTTTGGGCATTCATGGATCTAGAGAAAGCATATGATAGAATTGATAGGGAGGCTTTGTGGACTGTTTTAAGATTGTATGGACTTAATGGTAGGTTACTAAAAGAGGTGAAACTTTTTTATGCAAATAGCAAACCGTGTGTAAGAGTGGGAAATACTGTGAGTGATTGGTTTCTCGTGAGAGTGGGGCTGCGGCAGGGATGTGTGATGTCGCCTTGGTTGTTTAATATTTATATGGATGGTGTTGTAAGAGAGGTGAATGCAAGAGTTTTAGGTGGAGGTCTGAGTCTGGGGAATGTTGATGGTAGAGAGTGGAATCTGAAGCAGCTGCTGTTTGCAGGTGATACTGCGCTGGTGGCTGATTCAGAGGAGAGATTGAGACAGCTGGTAGAGGAGCTTGGAAGGATATGTGAAAGGAGGAATTTGAAAGTAAATGAGAATAAGAGTAAAGTGATGAAGTGTACGAGGTCGGTAGATGGTAGGAGGATGAATATAGTTTTGAATGATGAGTTGCTTGAGGAGGTAGAGTGTTTTAAGTATTTAGGGTCACATGTTGCTGTGGATGGAAAAATAGATGCAGAAGTGAAGTTTAGAATGAATGAAGTAGGGAAGGTGCTGGGAGGAATGAAAAAAGTGTTTAGATGTCGTTCGCTTAGAATGGATGTAAAGAGAAGGATGTATGAGGGTGTTGTGGTACCGACTGCATTGTATGGGGCTGAAACATGGAATATGGGTGTAGCAGAGGGGAAAAGTTTGAATATAATGGAGATGGGGTGTCTGAGGAGTATGTGTGGAGTGACGCGTATGGATCGAGTGAGAAATGATGAAGTGCGAAGGAGAACTGGAGTTGTTTGGGAGATGGCTGATCGAGTTGAGCAGAGGGTGTTGTGATGGTTTGGGCATGTGGGGAGAATGGATAATAACCGACTGGTGAAAAAGATAACTAGTTCTGATGTGAGAGGTGTAAGGCTGAGAGGAAGACCACGAATAGGATGGATGGACAGTGTGAAGAGAGCATTGAATGTGAGAGGTATGTCTGTTGGGCAAGGAAGAGTGGCTGTGTGTCACAGAAGCAAATGGAGAGATACTGTGAATGAATAAATGATGACACAGCCCTGAGGGAGGTAGCCAAGACAGGATGACACACTCCCCATTTACTCATCCATTGAAACACATTCATTCGCATCTTAGCCCCAAAGGGGAGAAGGGACAGATCCTCACTGCACCACACCGCACAAGGGTCAACTGTTAGTGCAATCAGTGACATCCGCAGCAGGGCCTGACAGCAGAGCTGGTTTACCCCTGCCACATCATAATGCACCCATCCCCTTACCCTCACCTGACCTGACTAGCTGATCAGACCAAATGTGGGAGAATATCCCCTCAGGGCAGCGTCATCCTTTATTCATTCACAATTTCTCTCCATTTATTTCTGTCACGCACAGCCACTCTTCCTTGCTCAACAGACATCCCTCTCGCATCCAGCACTCTCTTCACACTGTCCATCCATCCTATTCGTGATCTCCCTCTCAGCCTTACACCTCTCACATCATATCTAGTTATCTTTTTCACCAATCGCTCATTATCCATTCTCTCCATATACCCAAACCATCGCAACACCCTCTGCTCAACTCTATCAGCCATCTCCCGAACAACTCCAGTTCTCCTTCACACTTCATCATTTAGCACTCGATCCATACGCGTCACTCCACAAATACTCCTCAGACACCTCATCTCCATTACATTCAAACTTTTCCTCTCTGCTACACCCATATTCCATGTTTCAGCCCCATATAACGCAGTCGGTACCACAACATCCTCATACAGCCTTCTTTTTACATCCATTCTAAGCAAACGACATATAAACACCTTTTTCATTCCTCCCAGCACCTTTCCTAGTTCATTCATTCTAAACTTTACTTCTGCATCTATTCTTCCATCCACAGCAACATGTGACCCTAAATATTGAAAACACTCTACCTCCTCAAGCAACTCACCATTCAAAACTATGTTCATCCTCCTACCATCTACCAACCTCGTACACTTCATCACTTTACTCTTATTCTCAATTACTTTCAATTTCCTTCTTTCACACACCCTTCCAAACTCCTGTACCAACTGTCTAATTTCTCCTCTGAATCAGCCATCAGTGCAGTATCATCTGCAAACAGCAGCTGCTTCAGATTCCACTCTTCACCATCAACATTCCCCAGACTCAGACCTCCACGTAAAACTCTTTCATTCACCTCTCTTACAACACCATCCATATAAATATTAAACAACCAAGGCGACATCACACATCCCTGTTGCCGCCCCACTCTCACAGGAAACCAATCACTCACAGCATTTCCCATTCTTACACACGCTCTACTATTTACATAAAAACTCTTCACCCCTTTTAGTAACCTACCATCAAGTCCATACAATCTTAAAACAGTCCACAAAGCCTTCCTATCAATTCTATCATATGCTTTCTCTATATTCATGAATGTCCAAAACACATCCTTGCCTTTCGCTCAATACTTTTCACACACTTGTCTCACAGCAAACTCCTGATCCACGCATCGTCTCCCTCTCCTAAAGCCATACTGCTCATCACCAATCACTCCCTCTGTACCGTCTCTAACTCTCATATTTAACACTCTACCATACACCTTACCTGCAACAATCAAGAGACTTATACCCATAAAGCTAGTACATTCATGCTTATCACCCTTGCCTTTATACAACTGGACCAACAAGCACTTGCTCAGTCATTTGGCACCATACATTTCACAAAGCACACATTCAACAATCTTACTAACCAGTCAACAATAGTCACTCCACCACCCTTCAGGCATTCCACAGCACACCCATCCATACCTGCAGCTTTCCCTGTTTTCATCTCCTTTACTGCCTTCTCCACTTCCTCCTTCGTGATCAAAGAATCATTCAACTCTCCCAACACATTTATTCCTTGCACCCTTCCATCCTCCACAATCTCAGCCACCCTTTCCTCCTCTACATTTAACAATCTTTCTAAATACTCTGCCCATCTCTTCCTTACTGCATCCATCTCAATTAACATCCTTCCATCCTCTGCTTTTACTCGCTCTTCCGTCCCAGACTCTCCCTTTCGCACCCTTTTCACCTGCTTCCAGAACGTCTTCTAATTCTGTTGAAAATTCTCAGTCAGCCGCCTACCCCACCTCTCATCTGTTGCCACTTTAGCGTCACGTACAGCCCTTCTCGCCCTATTCCTCTTTTCCTTATACCTCTCATATGACACGTCATCCTTCTTCTGTAGCCACACTTCATATGCACGTCTCTTCTCAGCCACAGCCATACTTACTTCCTCGCACCACCATTCACTTCCTTTTCTTACACCACCACCCACACGTCTCACACCACACATCTCTTCTACATGCCCCACCACAGCAGTCTTAAACAACTGCCATTCCTCCTCCACACTGCCATTTTCCTGATCTTTCACTGCATTCGACTGATCTTTCAATTTCTCCTGATACACTATCATTTTCTCTCTTTTATCCAAATCACTCACTTTCAAAACCTCCTTGCCACACCTAACCCTCCTAGCTCTCACCCATCTCTTACCTACTATTAACTTTCCCTCCACCAGGTAGTGGTCTGACATACCTCCTCCCTCCCCTCTCAGAACTCTCACATCCAAAAATCTTCCTATTACATTCCTGGACACAGCCACATAGTCCATTAAAGCTCTATCAACATCCCTTCCACCCTCCTGTCTCACCGATGTATACTTATAAATATCTTTCTTCTCGAACAGCGTATTTCCAATCACCATCTCTCGCTCAACGCACATCCCTATCATTCGTTCCCCATTTTCATTTCTTCCAGGCACACCGTGCATACGAACTACACCTTCAACTGCTACATTTCCCACTCTAGCATTCAGATCTCCCATCATTACCACATTCACATTCGCTCCAAAACTCTACAGACACTCATCAACATCATTCCAGAAAGACTCCCTCTCTTCCTCAACCCTTCCACTACCAGGCCCATATGCACTCACTAACACCCACAACTCAGTTTCAAATTTCGCTTTCACCCACATCAGTCTCGATGACACTTCCTTCCATTCAATCACACACTGCTGTACTTCCTAACTCGCAAAAAGGCCACAGTTCTCTGTCAGCTGGGTGGAGCGATACTTTTGTCCTCGATAGTACATTACCTGAACATTTATTGGTGTTTATAATTGTACTGTAGGCTGAATGACGTAATGTTCACAGATTTGGCCGCGTTGTCCGGAAGTTCTTGCCCGCTCCTAACAAGAGGAAAGTCCTTGACACCTCTTCCAAAGCGATTTATTTAGCTTAGTACACCTTACTATCCTATTGTGTGATATATAGATTCTTCTAACATTCCCATACTCTGCATTAATAAGGTACAAAAGGATATTGACAAGCCAAATCTAATAACATACTTCGATCCATGTTGAAGTCGGGTAAAGAAATTCCCTGACACCCTTTCCTGAGCGATTTAATTTGCTTAGTGCACCTTACCGTCCTATTCTGTGTTACATAAATCCCACTAATATTGCCATACTCTGTATAAGTAACATACAAAAGGGTATTAACCAGCCATACCAAGAATAAATCGCTAAGGAAGAGGTGCTGGGGAGCCTCCTTACCACACACGCTCAGGTTCTTGTCTCACTCAGAAAAACAGAATGGTTTGGAGTCAACTGGATTACTAGAGTAGTCTCGACCGTGAACGGGGCAAAGGAACGAGTATTAAGGCTCTCCGGATCGTATTCTAGATGGTCAAGGAAGGTCCTTAACACCCCTTCCTTCTTTGGATACAGGTGGCTAATAACGTTTTGAGCGATATTGGAATGACTTAAATATCACAGAAGAGGACGGCAAAGTGAAATAAGCAAAATAAATCGCTTAGGAAGAGGTATTAAGGAGTTCGCTTAATCGACAAGGATGTAGGCCTCTGTCTCCCAGGCTCTCATTAACACCTCTTTCTTACTGATTTATTTCTGGACATGACATGCTAGTATTCCCTTGTATGACTATATGCAAAATAATATTGCTGTTAGAATGCAGTAGGTAACATAAAAGTGAATATTAAAGAGAGTGTTAAATAAATCGCCAAGGAAAAGGTTATAGGGAGCTTCCTTGACCGACGAGAATAAGACAAGAAAACAATTGAATCATTTTAGCCTTTGTCTTTTTTTTCATTTCAATTTGTTTTCTAGTTACACTTCCTGAGGGGGAGCGAGGGAGGGGGAGACCGAGGATGAGAGAGAAGGAGGAAGAAGAGAGGTATATGAGAGAGGGGGATATATGTTGGAGGAAGGCAGTTAAATGGCAGGGGACAGGGAGACATGGAGATGATTTGTTTGTGCCCACTTCTTACGTGATTAAGGCGTCTGGCTACAGATAGATAGATAGATGGATAGATAGACAGATAGATATATGGGTAAATAGATAGATAGACAGACAGATTGACTTATTGATAACCTTTGAACCTTCAACATAAGTTTAAGGTAAGAGACATCAGGAATTATAGACATGTACACCAGGCAATGAAGGAAGATTTATACATTACATAAAGGAGTGATGTTGAGCAGTCACGGTGTTGGGGATTTGTTGCACTAACCCCGCCTCCTCACGCAAGACTGAAACTGTACACACACACACACACACACACACACACACACACACACACACACACACACACACACACACACACAAATTCGTCCATCCACGCTCTCTCTCTCTCTCTCTCTCTCTCTCTCTCTCTCTCTCTCTCTCTCTCTCTCCTTATTATGTCGACGTTCGCTGATTTTCTGTTTTACTTTACTTACGAAGCCTTTTATTTCCACATTATTTATCAAGTAGGAGAATAAAAAAATATTCTATATTTACAATAAATTGTGATAACTAACGAATCAATTATTTCATTTATTGCCACTGCGTCGCATCAGATTTCACCAGTTTTTCTATTTTTTTTTTTTTTATTAACATGAAAATTCCTAACACCTGTTTTCCTCTCCGTGTAGTTAGTAGAATAATACTACATTACCCTTACCTATCTATAGTGACACTGACTGAAAATAATAATAATAATGATATAGTAATAATAACAAGTTCCTGCCAAGTACTGCCACGCGATATAAAGAGTCCTGCCTGATGATAACCATACATAGGTGCTGTGTATGCACTGTGGGTATGACAGCAATACGTATGTACAGCCATTCATTGATCACCCCAGACAACACACACAGCAGACACGAATGTAGGTGTGGCTGTTAAGTATGCCAACACCCGACCATGTTTGAGCCCCAAGTGTGACCTTGCCCCTGGGAGTAGATGGCTGGTTGTTGCGTGCGACACGCCGCACTGTGTGACGTTATATCAAAATCTGTCCATGCATGTGCAAGTTACAGAGAGGACACGAAATTGCAGACGGGCCGACTTGCTGACGGAACCGCGCAAACCTACGACCAGTTTGACCGGTCGGGGACTAATAACTATAGTCGTAGTAGTAGCAGTGAAGTAGTAGAAGTAGTAGGGGTAGTAGTAGCAGTAGTAATAGTAGTAGTTGAAGTAGTAGTGGTGGTAGTAGTAGTAGTAGTAGTAGTAGTAGTAGTAGTAGCAGTAATAGTAATAATAGTAGCTGTAGTAGTAGCAGCAGTAGTAGTAGCAGAAATAGTTGCAGTAGTAGTAGCAGTAGTAGTAATAGTAGTAGTAGTAGTAGTAGTAGTAGTAGTTGTTGTTGTTGTTGTTGTTGTTGTAGTAAAAATCATCATCATCATCATCATCATAATAAAAATAATATATGCATACATACATACATACATACATCATCCAATCCTGTGTCGCCCCATGAGGAGCGTAGGAGCCAGGGGTTAGGCAAGTTGGTCATGACATTAGAGTGACCAATGTCGCTCATCCCTGAGTGGCATTAAGTGAGCAATAAACCCCAACCATCTCTTGGGTATAAACCTGCACCGGCTCAGTCCGACTGGAGCGCCTTAATTACCGTACTTCCCGTGTCACAGGACGCCCCTTGACACTGGACGTTCCCCAAAACAGACAAGGCAATATCCAGGAAAAAAAAAGAAGGAAAAAATCAAGGAACATCAGCAAAGACGACTCACAAATCCACTACTACGTTTACTACCTTCATACTCTTGCTACTTATTATCTGTGATCATATTTAGTCATTCTTCCAATGTATTAGCCATTGTCCACTTCATTACCTGGTATTATAATAACACAGCCATAGCAAACTATAATATATATATATATATATATATATATATATATATATATATATATATATATATATATATATATATATATATATATATATATATATATATATATATATATTAGTTTAAACACACGCTTACCATTTCAGCTGACTTTGTTGTGTGGACTGTGGAGATTTCAACTCAACGGCATTTTCGTCACCCACTGACCACTGAATTATTCCAAGATAATGGTAAGTAAAGCACACATATTAAAAGAAGTCATTTTTTATTCACATAAAACATAAAAAGTGTCATATGACTATTCCCGCTTCCCGCTTGACAGTTGTTTGACCGTCGTCTGCTGGGCTGAACCACACAACAACAACGAAACCGAGTTTAACCGACCCAAAAGTAAACAAACAGCCGAGTGAGACGACCATAAAGAGCTTTTACGTGGTGTTCTGGAGATTTTATGGTCATGCATCTATCTATCTATCTATTTATCTATCTATCTATCTATCTATCTATCTATCTATATATATATATATATATATATATATATATATATAAATTTATCTATCTATTTATATATCTATATATATATATATATCATCATCATCATCATCAGCCGTTTGAGTATGCACTGCAGGACCGGCGTATATATATATATATATATATATATATATATATATATATATATATATATATATATTTGTGGTAGGTGGGGGCGTTCACCATCCACTCACTCGATGTAGTGCTGCTCTCGGGCGTCTGCCCTTTCCTTTCCTCAATCCCTCTTTCCTTCCATCCTCTTCTGTCTTCCTTTCGTTCATTCTTTCCTTGTCCTTCTACCTATGGGCAACTTTACACTCTCTCGTCTGTCTTTCTTTCCTTCATTCTTTTCTCTTCCTTCTTCATGTGGGTGGCTCTACACTGTGTGACAAGCCAAATGGTTTCCTGTACATCAGGAAACCATTTACTCTGCTGGGTGGTAACCATATAACCAAATTTGGGCGTCTGGTGGTTTAGTGGGTAATTATTGCGCTGCAATCGGATTGAGCCGGTGAAAGTTTATATCCAAGGGGTTGTTGGGGTTGATTGCTCGTGTAATGCCACTCAGGGATGAGTGAGGCTGGTCACTCTCATCTTAAATGTCGGGACCTACTGCCTAGCTCCGGGCTCCTACGCTCCTCATGGGACAATGTAGGATTGGATTATATATATATATATATATATATATATATATATATATATATATATATATATATAGATATAGATATATAGATAGATAGATACATATATTGTTACGGAACAGAGAGAGATAATGAACACTTCAAGTGAGAATACTAAAATCACTACTGTCCAGCAAAGTTCCAGGTTCAAAACAAAAGAGTTAGGTAAAATTACAAGTTAAAGTTTAATGCTCAAACTAACAACTAAACATTCAGGACTCATAAGGATAATGTAATGGCAAAACAGGTTACATATATGGTTAACTGCAATAGCCTCTATTAACACGAATTTAGCAAGAACAAATTTATCTTAGTCAGCCCTGATAAATGAGAGAACTGAATAATGCTCAGTTAAAGTAAGATATAATATTATTACGGATACATAATATTATTAACTCTGCTGACAATATGAACTTTACATGAATCACAAAAACCTTACCAGGCCTGCGAATTAACGCCTCAGGCTATACAGTACAAGAAAAATGTTAATAACACTTATACTCAAATTATACAGCAGCTAGATGGCTGGAGACTTCCTGAGTACTCACAATAATAATACACTATACAGGGGAGGACAGAGATGTGAACAAAATGAGGAGTAGATCTAAGTGGCAATTAATGCAGAGACTGAGCTCATTATATAAGGGCCGGCAGAGCTTGATACAACTTGTAAGAAGGACGCGCAAATGAAGCCATAGGGAACAAGGAGTTGACAATCCTGCTCTGAACAACAGAAAGAACGACTTACTCTATTATAAGAGGGAGAAGGGGGGAGTGAGGTAGAACACGCAAGCCTGGTCACTATGGATGCCACGAGGAGAATCGTGATCAAACATGCAGCATACTGTACGTTAGAATTATACAAAGGATGATGAAATCATAGGCTATGTAACACCTCCCCACAAAGAAAAAGAAATTTACAAAGGAAATTTCTTATTACTCTAAAACAATCTGTCTAAAGTCTAGATAAGCAATCTGCAATAACATTTTCTTTCCTCTTGACATGTTGTATGTCTAATGAATACTCCTGAAGAAGTAGACTCCGTCTTGTCAATCTCTGATTTTTATCTTTAAACTTACTAAGGATTTTCAGTGGGTTATGATCGGTATAAATGACTATGGGGTCAAAACCAGAACACAAATAAAATGAAAAATGCTGTAAACCCAAAATCAAGGCCAAAAGCTCTTTCTCAATAGTTGAGTAGTTCTTTTGAGGTGGAGTGAACTTCTTACTGTAATAAGATACAGGGTGTTCAATACCCTGATCATCCTCTTGCAGCAAAACAGCCCCAGCTCCTGTATCACTTGCGTCAACAGCCATCTTAAAAGGCTTAGCAAAATTTGGAGTAGCGAGCACTGGCTGACTTAATAGGATAGCTTTACTGAAAGAGGATTCACAGTTATCGGTCCAGACAAATTTAACTCCTTTTTTCAGTTGGTCTGTAAGTGGTGATACAAGAATTGAAAAGTTAAGAACAAATCTGTAATAACCTACCATTCCCAAAAATCTTTGCAGCTCTTTCCTACTCTTAGGTCTGGGAAGATCTCTTATAACCTGAACCTTAGCTGCTGGTGGTGCAACATGTCCATCACCAATTATTTACCCAAGGTACTGAACTTTAGCTTGACCAAACTCACACTTTGATAAATTAGCTAGATGATTAGCCTGAACCAAACGCTCAAGAAATTTACTGACATGGCACAGGTGATCTTTCCAGTTGTCAATGAAGATTAATACATCATCAATATAAACAACACACCCTGCCAAACCCTCTGTAACAACATTCATGAGCTTCTGAAAAGTGGCTGGTGCATTCTTCATACCATATGGCATTACAGAACATGCAAAAGTCTTTCCTAGTGTTACAAAACATGAGATCTCCCTAGCACGTTCAGTCATAGGTACTTGCCAGTATCCCTTTAAGAAATCAAACTTACTTATGTACCTAGCCTTTCCGATCTTGTCTAGGCAATCTTCCACGCGAGGGAGAGGGTAAGTGTCTATTTTGGTTATCTAATTAACATGTCTGTAGTCGATGCAAAGCCGCTGTGACCCCCCTGGCTTAGGGACTAGAGTGACAGGAGAACTCCACTCGCTCTGACAGGGCTCAATCATCTTGTGGTCCAACAGGTAGCCAAGCTCCTTCTGGATGAGAGGAACTTTCACTGGGTTCACACTGTAAGGAGGCAGTTTAATTGGCTTTGCGTCTCCAACATCGACATCATGCATCAACACAGTGGTTCTTCCTGGAGTGGAACGGAACACTTGCGGGTACTCCTGCAGTAATGCCGAAAACTCCTGCCTTTCCTCGGGAGCTAGATGAGAAAGCTTAGTCTGGAGATCATTCATGATATCAGGATTCTTCCTCAAACTATCACTCAGGCTCATACTGCATGGGAGAACTTCACTTGCAGACTCGGGTGGAACAGCTACAGTGCAGACTGGGTTATTTTCGTCCTGCCTGTGATATAACTTTAGCATGTTGATGTGACAAAGTTGCTTGTTCTTTCTACGATCTGGTGTGGCGATGACATAGTTGACATCACTGAGTTTCTTCTCCATGAAATAAGGACCACTAAACTTGGCTTGAAGAGGTTGCCCATGCACCGGTAGCAGAATCAAAACCTGATCTCCTGGTTGAAAGTGGCCTAACCTGGACTTCTTATCATACCAAGTCTTCATCTTCTCCTGAGCAGCTATTAAATTCTCTCTCGCCAGCTGTAAAGCAGTGGACAGCCGTTCTTTGAACTTCATCACATACTCCAGCAGGTTGACGTCATCTTCCTCCGACAGCCAGCATTCCTTGAGTAGCTTAAGGGGTCCTCTTACTTCATGGTCAAACAGTTGTTCAAAGGGTGAGAAGCCCAGTGATTTATTTGGAGATTCTCTTGCGGCAAATACAACGAATGGAAGACCTTTATCCCAGTCTTTCTGATGATCCAAACAGTATTTCCTGAGCAGCGATTTGAGTGTTTGATGATATCTCTCCAACGCTCCTTGGGTCTGGGGATGGTAAGCTGAAGACGTGATCTGGGTGATGCCCAACTCTTTCAGAGACTGCTTGAAAACATTTGACATGAAATTACTTCCCCGGTCTGACTGTACCTCCTTGGGCAAACCAAACTTTGTGAAGAACCCTAGCATTTCCTTAATCATGTTCTTTGCTGAGATATTTCTAAGTGGAATGGCTTCAGGATAACGAGTAGCCAAATCAATCAGGGTCAACACATAAGAAAATCCTGAAGAAGTCTTAGGAAGAGGGCCCACAATTTTCACCAACACACGGGTGAATGGCGCCTCAAAAGGAGGAATGGGAACTAGAGGTGCAACCTTTTCGGTCTGATTACACTTCCCCACAACTTGACAGGTGTGACAAGACTTACAATACCAGGAAACATCTCTGAAGATACCTGGCCAGTAGAAGTATTTCAAAATGCATGCCACAGTCTTCCTCACTCCAAGGTGTCCTGCCAAACTGGAATCATGAGCCAATCTAATGATATCCTGCCTACAAACACGAGGGATGACAACTTGATGTACAACCTTCCATTCACAGTCGGCGGATGCTGTTGGGGGTCTCCACTTTCTCATAAGTACTCCTGACTATATATAATAACAAGTTGAAGCACCAGCTGACTCTTCCCCACTGCAAGCAGAGTTAGCTAGACCTTTCAACTCAGGGTCAGCAACCTGCAACTCAACCAACTCTTGACGAGACAAATTATCAACACTACGGGGTACTGCCTCATCTGGTGAGTGGTCCAAATTAGCAAGAAAAGTGTCAGCTAGGATAACATCATCATCATCATTATCCTCTAAATCACCAGTAACTTTAGACTTAGCCCTAGTGACAGCACATGCAGAGAACACATCAGAGATATCACAATCCTGGGTCGCAGTCACTGGTTTACTAGGCAACTGAGGAGCTGGACACACTTGACTTCCACCAATATCATTTCCAAGTAAGAAAGTTACACCTGACATTGGGAGTGTCTCAACCAATCCAACCATAACGGAACCATTAACAAAACCAGACTCTAAATTCACTCTGCACAGAGGAACAGAGAAGTAATTATTCCCTACACCTTGTAAGATTACAGTTTCATCAGAGGAATTAACATTAGAGCCTAGAACACTGGTCAGCATAAGGGATTGGCAAGCACCTGTATCACGATATATTTTAACTGATTTCCTGTCATTACTGTCCAGAGGACTGTCGAAACCATCAGACAGGAAATTAGCACATGAACTTTTGAGAGTGTCACCCACGTTACTGCTCAAAAGAGGAGCTTCATCATGAGAATTTAATTTACCCCTCAAAGCAGGTTCAGTTAACTCGGTTAAAGAATTCTGGGAACTCTCAAGGGTGGACACTAGACCAATTGACTGAATATTTAAAGACTCCTTTTTGTTCACATCACGCTGTCTCCTGAAACATTTCTCCGTAGTATGACGAAGCTTACTACAATAAGTACATTTACTTTTCTGAAATCTAGAGGTGGAGCTGGTATTTACTTCCTGACAAACATCATCTTTATTCTCTTTCCTGTTACCTGTACTCTGAGTAGAGGCAACGTACTTACTCTCAGCTTTTCTTTTTTCTTTAGCATATCTCTTGTGAGTGAGAACATATTCATCATCTAAAACTGCAGCATCAGACAAATTATCTATTCTTTTCTCATTAAGATATAGGCTTACATCTTTATTAATACACCTTTTGAAGTCCTCCAGCAAAATCATCTGCTTAAATTTATCAAAATCAGAATTTACATTCTTAGAATTTAACCACTGCTCTAACAGATCTTCTTTGATTTTTGCATACTCAACATGGGATTGCTTATCTTGCTTATAAGTTGTCCTAAATTTTACTCTATAGGCTTCAGGGACAAGCTCATAGGCCTTAAGAATCAAGCTCTTAACTACATCATAATTATCAGATTGATCCTGAGGCAAAGATGCATAAGTTACTTGAGCTTTACTGGTGAGAACACTCTGTAGGAGTACTGGCCAATACTTTTTGGGCCAATTAAAACCTGTAGCTACCCTCTCAAACAGCTGAAAATACTTTGTTAAATCAGATTCATTAAAAGGAGGGACAAGTTTAACATTTTTAGCCACATGAAAATCATCAGAGCTAGATGATCCAGTTCCACCTTGTTTCATGCGATACTCATGGTCTGCCTGAATCCTAGCAAGTTCAATTTGTGCCTGAGCCTGTGCCTGTGCCTCCTGAATACGAGCCTGAGACTCAGCCTCCTTAGCCTCAGCCTCCTTAGCACGAGCCTTCTGCAGGGCTAGCTGTAACTTAGCTATTTCAATCTGCGTTTGCTCATCTGGAGGAGTTACATTAACCCGCCCCGTCCCGGCCACTTTTCGACCACTGGTACCCCCCAATCCCGGGCAATTTTCGACCTTTTTTTTTTTTCTAAAACTTTCGCTTTTGGTGAGAAACATCGAAAATTCATAGAGAAATCACTCACCTGAGGTTTAAAATACTCATTACAGGTAGGAGAGCCTCCTTACTTTACTGGGTTTTCTATCAGGCTGGCACCAAAGAAAATGAGTTCTATGGGAGGATAACTATTTCACACCACTCATAAACGGTATTTATTTATTTACTGTTACGAATTTATATGTAGTACAAAAGTATATTGGTTTTCAAGCAGTAATATAGGCATTATAAGCATTGTTTCACTCACTAATACCTGACCTTTTTTTGCCACATTACCTGATCATCATTTCTAACTGTTTCTTCCTCTAATGCTATGTAAAGTTTGTCCTCCACATTGTCATTGATTGGGGAATCACTCTGGCCCTGAATTTCGTACCGTGGCATGACATGGCTATACTGGCCAGGTCACTGATAACAGGTGAATTGCTGAGAAAAGGGCATGCAGGGGGGGGGGAGGAGGTCATGCTGGGTAAGGCATTGTCTCTTCCTGGCATCTTGTTGAGGCAGGTGTCCCGTGTATACGTACCAAAAATGACTCGCGAAAATTGAAAATTGTGGAAATTATGAACCTTGCAATTGCAGGACGTTGAAGTACGTCCTCGGGATTAGCTGTGACAAAACGTGAGGACGTGGAAGTACGTCCTCGGGACGGTGCGGGTTAAACAAGCTTTTATTAATTATGTCAACAATTTGATCTTTAGAATGATGAGAGTGAACAGCAATTCCCAATTGTTGAGCAACAAGCTTAAGTTTATTCTTTGTTCTGTTTTCTACATCACACACTGTTTGCACATTTGACAAAAAATCTTTGGCTTCAGCAAGAGTAGGAATAGTAGACATCATGAATAAATCACAGTCACAAAATATCAAGCAATATCCTTATGATAATATCCTGAATATCCTGGCGAGGTCGCCAAATTTATGTTACGGAACAGAGAGAGATAATGAACACTTCAAGGGAGAATACTAAAATCACTACTGTCCAGCAAAGTTCCAGGTTCAAAACAAAAGAGTTAGGTAAAATTACAAGTTAAAGTTTAATGCTCAAACTAATAACTAAACATTCAGGACTCATAAGGATAATGTAATGGCAAAACAGGTTACATAAATGGTTAACTGCAATAGCCTCTATTAACACTAATTTAGCAAGAACAAATTTATCTAAGTCAGCCCTGATAAATGAGAGAACTGAATAATGCTCAGTTAAAGTAAGATATAATATTATTAACTCTGGCTGACAATATAAACTTTGCATGAATCACAAAAACCTTACCATGCCTGCGAATTAACACCTCAGGCTATACAGTACAAGAATAATGGTAATAACACTTATACTCAAATTATACAGCAGCTAGATGGTTGGAGACTTCCTGAGCACTCACAATAATAATACACTATACAGGGAAGGACAGAGATGTGAACAAAATGAGGAGTAGATCTAAGTGGCAATTAATGCAGAGACTGAGCTCATTATATAGGAGCCGGCAGAGCTTGATACAACTTGTAAGAAGGACGCGCAAATGAAGCCATAGGGGACAAAGAGTTGACAATCCTGCTCTGAACAACAGAAAGAACGACTTACTCTACTATAAGGGGGAGAAGGGGGGAGTGAGGTAGAACACGCAAGCCTGGTCACTATGGAAGCCACGAGGCGAATCGTAATCAAACATGCAGCATACTGTACGTTAGAATTATACAAAGGATGATGAAATCATAGGCTATGTAAGAATATATACAACGTATGTTAAGTTGTACACTTGTATTTGAACAAATTCTCAAACAATATCCTCACCTACAGCTCGAATATCTTCGTGTGCTGCTGCAGCCCCGTGTCTTAGGAAGCAGGGTGATATTTAAAGTAACTTTTGTGAGGAAAAAAAGCCTATGACACGGAAAGTACTAAATCACCAGGCGTCATAATTTGGTTATATGGTTACCACCCAGCGTAGTAAATGATTTCCTGGTGTACAGGAAACCATTTGGCTTGTCACTCAATGTAGAGTTACCCATAGGCAGAAGGAAAAGGAAAAAAAAAAGAAAGAAAGACAAGAGAAGGGAAGGAAAGAATGGAGGAAAGGGTAGTCACCCGAAAGCAGCACTACTATGAATGAGTGAGCAGTGAGCACCCCCACCTACACTATAATGATAATAATGATAATAATAATAATAATAATAATAATGATAATGATAATAATAACAATGATAATAATAATAATAATAATAATAATAATAATAATAATAATGATAATAGCAATAATAAAAATAAAAATAATAATAATAATAATAACAATCATCATCATCATCATCATCAGCAGCAGCAGCAGCACCATCATCATCATCATCATCATCCGGACCTCCTTTCCCACCCAAGGGTTGGATGAGGAGTAGCAATGTCCAGACAGCACAAACTTACCCAATCCAAATAGGCCACGCTTCCATTCTCTCATCATTCAAGCCCCAGGAATCCTGGCTCTATTGGATATGCCAAAAACATTCACCACATTCTGCAGCTTCACACAAACGTATCCGATTGAGTCAATCAGGATGCTGCCATGCTCACAAGGGGTGCCAAAATCCCTGATCATGCACACCTCCTCACAACATTCATCTAGCTAGCTCGATCTCTTGTCAGTTCCCTAGCCTTACCGACTTCCAAACCTCTCTTCCTCAAATACTCATCCACCATATCTCTCCACCTTCTCCTTGGCCTACCTCGCCTCCTCTCTCCTTCAAATTCGCTCAGGTATACCTTTTTCACCACTCTATTGTTATCCATTCTTTCCACATGACCATACCATCTCAGGACACTCTCTTCGATTCTGGTGTCCACCGAATTCCTCACTCCACACCTTTCATGAATCACATTATTTAGTATCCTATCCACCCTCTGTACTCTGCATACATTCCTCAGCAGTCCCATCTCCACTGCTCTTACTCTTGACTTTTCATTTTCATGCCACACCATAGTCTCACATCCATATGCTAAAGTTGGCACTAATACTCCCTCATGTAAGCCTCGTGCAGCTGCAACACTCAAGCCTCTGTTTCTTATCAAGGCCTTCGTTGCACCAGCTACGTTTCTTCCTTGTGTCACTCTACTTTCAACCTCTTTTGCACATTTTCCTCTCTTTCTATCACTGTACCCAAGTATTTGAACTCTTTCACCAAGTCCAGTTTCTCTCCATTCACTGTGACATCACACTGGGAATCACCTTCTCCCTCAATAACCATCACTTTACTCATCTCAACATTTACTCTCAGGGCACGACGCTCACAGACATCAGCAAAACTCTGCACTAGCCTGCCAAGTTCTTGTCTGGTATTTGCAAGCAATACTGCATCATCAGCATACAACAAATTTGAGATATTCCATCTATCACCATTAATTACCAATGACATCTCTCTTTCAATTACTCGTGTTTTTACTTCTCTCATCACCCCATCCATATATATATATATATATATATATATATATATATATATATATATATATATATATATATATATATATATATATATATATATATATATATATATATATATATATATATATATGAACAACCATGGGGACAACACACAACCGTGTCGCACGACCACACCGATCGTGAACCATTCATTTAGACGCCCAATAACCCTTATACATGCTTCGCTACCATTATAAAAACTCTTGACAGCACATAGCAGCTTATGATCTGCACCATACATTCGCAAAACTTTCGACAATCCCTCTCTGTCTACTTTGTCTTATGCTTTTTCCAGATCCATGAATGCTATAAACACCTTATGGTCCTTCTCACAAGCCTTCACTGCTATCTGTCTCACTGCAAATACTTGATCCACACATCCTCTGCCACTCCTAAAGCTACCCTGTTCATCAATCACTAGGACTTCTGATGTGTCTCTTACTATCTCTATAATAATTCTTCTATATACCTTCCCTACCACACTCAATAAACTTATGCCACGATAATTCTTGCACTCACTTCACTCACCTTTATTTTTGTACAGGGGTACAATCACAGCCTTGTCCCACTCTGCAGGCACAGTCTCACCATCCATGCTTTCTTACATATCTCCAACAAGCACTTCATTCCACTCTCTCCACTACACTTAAGCATCTCTGCATACACCTCATCAACCCCAGCTGCTTTCCCAATTTTCAGCCATTTCACAGCGTTCTTCACCTGTGCAAGTGTCATGTCTCCTGGCACTGCATTCCTTCTCTGCACACCCCCAAAACCAATGACATTTACAGCCTCTCTGCTCTCTCTATTTCCATTCATCAAGCTTTCAAATTATTCTTTCCATCTGGTCCTTACTTCATTTCCATGGGTTAGTAACTTACCACGTGCATCCTTCACACCATCACATTTCTTTCCTCTTTCACTTCTACATTTCCGCACCTCTTTCCAGAATAACTTCCTATTTTTAGAGTAGTTCGCATTCATTTTTCTTCCCAGATCATTATTTACCTCCTTCTTTTTCCTCTTTACGTGCTTCTTGTTCTCAATATACTCAGTTCTTATTTCAACTGAACAGCTATCCTGTAACCACTTTAGCCACTTCTTCCTCTTTTCCTCCACCGCTCTCTTAATCTCCTCATCCCACCATGCCGTACCCTTCTTTTTGTTGATACTCTTGCCACACCAACGACCACTTTAGAATTCCTATCTAAGCAATCCTTATATGCATTCCACGAGCTGTCCAGATCCAATTCATTCCACTTCACTGATTTTAACTCGTACTTTGGTCCTGTAATCATCTGCTATTTCTTTGATCCTCAGCTTCTCAACTTTCATTCTTTCTCCCTGACTGCTCCTCTCTCTCTTGATCCACCTCACTCCTCTCAGCTTGATCTTGCATACCACGATCATATGATCTGACAGACCTCCATATCGTCCTCTCACGGCCCTCATATCAGCAACCTTTCCCATCATCGACCTCTCTATGAGCACATAATCAATCAGGCTTCTTTCAACATGATTCGTGTTTCCTCTATACCATGTATATTTATGTGCATCTTTGTGTTTGAAATACGAATTACAAATGCACAACTTCCTCTCCTGACACATATCCTTTAGTCTCTTCCAATCATCATTTTCCCCTGGAACTCCATAACAACCCATTGTCATCCTCAGGACCAGTGCCTACTCTTCCGTTCATATCCCCCATCACGATAACTTTATAGCTCCTGGGCATTTCTCCCACTACTTCACCCAGCTCATCCCAAACCCTGTCTTTCTGTCTCTCACTCCTGTCCTCACACGGTGCATACGCTACCACTTTCACCTTCTCAAACTTGAACTTGATATACATACACCTCGAGCTGACACATTTGTAGTCTCTCATTCCACTCTGCCACACCTCATTCATCAACAAAGCAACCCCTTTCTTACATCTTCCTCTCCCATTCACTTACAATCTTACACATTTCACACCCTCCCATTCCTCCACTTCGCACCCTTTCATCTTCGTTTCACACAGTGCTATCATTGCATATCTTGCACTTTGTAACATATTCACCACTTCCACTCTCTTGCTCTCCTCACTCACACCTCTCACATTCCACATGGCCACTCGAGTCTGCCCATTTGGTTGGGGCCCTGGGCAAGTATTGGTCCCTCCGAGGCTCTCTGAAACGATTGCCATGATTAAGTGATTTTGGATAGGGGAATCTGGGGGACACTTAACCCTGCCAGAAACCCCGGTTATATGGTTACCATCCAGCATAGTAAATGGTTTCCTGGGTACATGAAACCATTTGGCTTGTCACTAAGTGTAGAGCTCATATGGCATCACTCTACATTGAGTGAGTGGATGATGGGCACCCCCACCTACCAAAATAATAATAATAATAATAATAATAATAATAGCCTTGCCCTCTCCTTTGACAAATCTTTTTTGAGTCAAAATTCCCCTTCTGAACTTACTTTATGTATGGGTGGGACGGCTAAGTGACCCCCTTCTCCCTCCCCCTCAGCCACTGGTCCATATTCTCGTCGGGTAAAGGGGCTCTATAGCACCTCTTCTTTAATGATTAATTTTTCAAACTACCCATTACTTTCCTCTTATTTGCAACTTATATCTTTTTAACATCAACATCAATTGCATGAATAACACACAAAATTATAGTAACAGAGCAGAATCAGAAATAAACCAGTAAGAAAGAGGTGTTTGTAACCATTTGTAATATTATGTAGTATGTAAGTATAGCATGTAAGTGTATTGTAAGTGTGATCCAAGTAGGGCGCCATTGATTGCTCACTAAGGCCTGGCCTGATTCAAATTCTGCTAAAGTCTGAGTTTAAGGCACGCCAGCCCTAGCCAGCTATCTCTCTGGCAGTTAGCAACGGCCAGGGGACGGATAAGGGTGGTGTTCATAAGGCTGTTGTGTGGAGAAATAAGGCGGTCCTTAACCCGCCCCGTCCCGGATACGTGAATTCACGTCCGCACATGATGTGCACTCATATCCTGGAGACATAAATTAACGCGGCAACATTGAAAGGACATTGCAAGGTCCCTAATTTGCACGCTTTCAATTTTCGCCAGTGATTTTTGGCACGTATGCACGGGACACCTTCCTCTACAAGATGCCAGGCAGGGACAATGCCTTACCCAGCATGACCTCCTCCCCCCCCCTGCATGACCTTTTCTCAGCAATTCACCTGTTATCAGTGACCTGGCCAGTAAAGCCATGTCATGCCACGGTACAAAATTCAGGGCCAGAGTGATTCCCCAATCGATGACAATGTGGAGGACAAACATAAGAGGAAGAAACAGTCAGAAATGATGATCAGGTAATGTGGCAAAAAAAGGTCAGGAATGGTGATGAGTTAGTGAGTAAAACAATGCTTATAATGCCTATATTACCGTTTGAAAACCAATACACTCTCATACTACATATAAATTCGTACCAAATAAATAAATAAATACCGTTTATGAGTGGTGTAGAATAGTTATCCTCCCATAGAACTCGTTTTCTTTGCAGCCAGCCTGCTAGAAAACCCTGTAAGATAAGGAGGTACTCCTACCTGTAAAGAGTATTTTAAACCTCAGGTGAGCGATTTCTCTATGAATTTTTGATGTTTCTCACCAAAAGTGGATGTTTGAGCCCCCCCCCAAAAAAGGTCCAAAAATGTTGGGACTGGAGCGTACCACTGCCCAGAAAACGTCGGGATGGGGCGGGTTAATATATTATTAGAAAACTACTCCAAGACTTTGAATGCACCTACGACTGACGTCAAGGGGGTTTAACATTTGGTGGAAAGCGAGTGGGGTAATAGTGATTTCACGTCTTCTGTGTGCAATCTGGGCTGTATTGTCCACTTTCCCACGCTGCTGTTTTTCCCACAACGACACACAATCTATCTCCGCTCCAGCCTCCAACCCTTTTGCAGTCTTGGTGTCGTTCTTCTGTGGTTATGGGATCATCCTTGCAATTTTGGTGTGGTTTTGGGACTTTCCTCCACACCAACACCCCACCTACCAGCACACCACCACAGCCATGTAAGCCTCCACCACTACCCTCACTACCTGCCTTAACCCGCCCCGTCCCGACCACTTTTTCACCACTGGTACCCCCCAATCCCAACCATTTTTGGACCCAAATTTTTTTTGCTAAAACTTTCGTTTTTGGTCAGAAACAATGGTCAGTCATGAAGAAATTGTTCCCCGGGGTCCATAAGTGTCCTAACCCTTTAACCGCTGGTGTCATTCCAGAATGACATTGCAAAAACTGGACCAAACCGCGGGTGTCATTCTCGAATGTTTGTGAATATTTTGAATACCCCGCGTTTTTTCCGTGTGCCATTTGTTTCAAGGGAGAGTAGCTATCAAGTTCTTTCACTCCAGCCGACCCCCACCTCCCTCCTCCCCCCCCTGGGGCACCACCTCCCACCCCCTGGGCCCCCCACCCCACCCCGGACCAAACACGCATCAGTATCTGTCCAGCTGTGTGAGTGACAACACTGCTGATGTGAAGGTGAAGTGCAGGCAATTACAGTGCCTTTTACCTGCCTCAGTGAACACAGAGTGGGTGTTTATCATATGTGCAGTGTTCATATATGTTTATAGTATTATTATCAGAATGAGGTTGGCATTTGGTAATGGTGTGTGAGCGAAAAATAGTGATTACAACACCGCTGATATGGCAGTGAAGTGCGGGCAATTACAGTGCCTTTTACCTGCCTCAGTGAACACAGAGTGGGTGTTTATCGTATGTGCAGTGTTCATATATGTTTATAGTATTATTATCAGAATGAGGTTGGCATTTGGTAATGGTGTGTGAGCAAAAAATAGTGATTACAACACCACTGATGTGGCAGTGAAGTGCGGGTAATGACAGTGCCTTTTACCTGCCTCAGTGAACACAGAGTGTGTGTTTATCGTATGTGCAGTGTTCACATATGTTTATAGTATTATTATCAGAACGAGGTTGGCATTTGGTAATGGTGTATGAGCGAAGGTAATGGTGTGTGAGCGAAAAATAGTGATTTTAGATCGCTCATTTCTAATGGCACTGCCCATCCAGTGATAGTCAACGAAATCATGAAACCTACATCATTGCAAAGCCGAAGGTTAGTACTTTCTAATGGTACCTTATTTTTCGCTCTAGATTTATTCTGTGCAGAGTTACTGAAAGTGACAGTGATATACAGTGATGCGACAGTGACGTGCTTTACCAATAATTGTATAATGGATAATGTAGTAATAAGAGATATTTTGCCTAGAAAAAAATGTAAATATTGGCCAGTATAATAAGTGATATTGTAATAAGAGAATCTGCGGCACTTGCGTAATTCTGTGATGCGACAGTGACGCAATATAGTAATAAGTGCAGTGTAAATATAATGTATATTGCCCAGATTATATGTAAAATAATATTAGAAGTTAGAAATAATGAAAAGATCGCCCGAAACGTCAGTGAGCGGGTGACGCCGCAGTGAAGTGAGGCGCAGCCGCAGTGAAGAGCAGGTGCAGCCGCAGTGAAGTGCCTTTTACCTACCTCAGTGAACACAGAGTGGGTGTTTATCGCATGTGCAGTGTTCATATATGTTTATATTACTATTATCAGAGAGTGGTTGGCATTTGGTACTGGTGTGTGGGGCGTAAAATAGTGATTTTACACCCCTCACTTCTAACGGCTCTGCCCGTCCTGTGAAAGTCAACAAAGTCATGAAACCTACATCAATGGAAAGCTGAAGGTTAGTACTTTCTAATGGTACCTTATTTTTTTCTCTAGCTTTATTCTGTGCAGAGTTATTAAGGTTTAAAGGTTTGTTTACATTTGGCTGAAACCGCCGCGGGAGAGGACAGTCAGACCAAAACAATACCCGCGGTTAAAGGGCTAAACAGGTATGCCTTGGTCACACCTGGCACCATGTTCTCTGTAGGTGGTCTGAGCCTCTAACGTTTTCTATGGTATTATAAGTCTGGAAAACCAATGAAAGTAAGTATATATGTATTGATTACAAACATAAAAACATGTGATAAAAGAGTAAATTGGATTTTATACAAAAATAGAGCTGAAATAAGCATTGTACCATCGTGCGAAACGAGCAAAATCGGGCAGACTGGTCACGATGAATCGCTAACATTCCAGAATCATGATACATATCATTTTTTCTACTTACATAATACTTCTACAGTAACATTATACCATTTTACATTTTATTGAACTGTTTTTACGTATTCACAGGCCTTTCGATAACATTTAGCGCAATGTTAGCGCTTATTTACGTAGTGAGTGAACTCGCTGTGACTGTTGTTTCAACTCGTATTGTGTTTTTTCTACTTACATAATACTTTCCTAATAACATTATACACTTTTCAACTATAGAGAACTGTTTTGAGATAGTTTCAGGCCTTACGTAAATATTCAGCGTAATAATAGCGCATAATAACACACACGGTGAAGTCGCTATGACTACTATTTCAACTTACAACCTATTTTTGTACTTATATAATAATTCTTCACTAACATTGCACATGTTTACACTTGATATAATTGATATAACATAATTTCAGACCTTACGATTCAACTGAGCGTCATATTATCGCGTACTTACACAGTGAGTGTTATCGCGATATCATTTGTTTCATCTTACACTAGTATTCAACTTATAAATTACCTTACTACTAACATTACAACCTTTTCCACTTTATATAATTCCTATCACATACTTACTGACCAGAATGTTCTACTGAGCGTAATATTTTCGCAGATTTACACAGTGGGTGTACTCGTGACATCAATTATTACAACTTACACTATTTTTCAACTTATACGTTTTATTCATGCTAACATTACACCCGTTTCCACTTTATATTCTTGCTATCACATATTTACTGACCAGAGTGTTATACTGAGCGTCATATTTTCGCAGATTTACACAGTGGGTGTAGTTTTGATATCACTTCTTTCAACTTACACTATTTCTCAACTTATACATTACTTTCCTGAAAACATTACACCCGTTTCAACTTTATATATGACTTAGCACCTACTGACTGGCCTTACCATTATAATGAGCGTCATATCGCCATCCCACACAGTTTCAGTAGTGTAGGAAATTATGGTACTCTTTGAAACAAGGCTGAAGGCACAAAGCAACATTGCACTCGACACACTCGTACCTTGTGTCTTTTCTCTGAGTGGATGGTCTGACTGTCGAGTGCTTACATACATGGCAGCGGCGCTGGGGTTTACGACGGTTTGGGTCGGAAGGGATTGTGCTAGGATAGTGGCGTCCTGCGAGGCGTAGGGGAGTCTGGGCAGCCATGGGGGTGCGGGTGCTGTGTGTGGGTCTGTCCTGGGCATGCTTGGCGATTATTTCACGTGCCAGCTCCCTCACAAACCCCTCAAAGGTCTCGGATACTCCGGTGGTCATGGCGTGCAGGTAGTGGGCGTTCAGGACCGTGATGTCGAGCAAGTGGAAAAAGAGTTTCTTGTACCACTTCATCGTGGTCCTGGCACAGTCAACACTGGAAATCATCGAGTCTGACTGATCCACTTGCCTCATGTTCAGATTATAGTCCAGTACAGACTCTGGTTTCCAGACGTTGCGCCTCCTCTCGCTACGGTGATCCACGGAGTCTGTGCGGTGCATCAGGGGGCTGTGAACAGTTGATAGGAGGCAAACTTCCCTGTTGTGGTTCCACAGGGTGGCAAGGATGTTATTGGCCTGGAAGAAAACCACCTCGTTCTTGTCAAGTTTCCTCCCTATCTTGACCATATGGCGACGGTTTCTCTTGACTGTACCACAGACTCCGATGTCGTGTTGGTGGAGGAACCTAGCGAGAAGAGGGGTAGTGTACCAGTTGTCCAGGTACAACACATGACCACGATGAAGGTACTCCTCTATCATTGTCTTCACCACGGCCCCAGAGAGTCCTATACTACGATCTTCTGTTATATCTGTCTGTGCACCCGTGTACAAGACTATGTCTTGCACATAACCAGTCTTACAGTCACACATAACAAAGATCTTGAACCCGAAACGGTGTCTCTTGCTAAGTATGTACTGCCTAAAGGAAATATTGCCTCTCCACAACACAAGACTCTCGTCTATGACGAGGTCTCTGTAAGGATAAAATGAGGAGCGGAACATTTCCCATAAATGATCAAATACCAGCCTAATTCTCCTCATTTTATTTGTGTTATTTGCATTGGCTGGATCTTCTGCATCAAAAAAGTGGAGGCGGCCGAGAATATACTGAAATCTGTTACGACTTATCACCTTTCCAAAGGAAGGTGTGAGGATCATTGGGTCAGTTGTCCAGTAGGCAGGAATTTGGTTTTTCCTTACCACACCCATCAAGAGAACCAGGGCAAAAAATAAGAACATCTCTGAAATTGTAACGGGATAGTCATATTGTTGGGAATGCCTGCTCGTGGTTCCCAAACGTTCACTTTCACGGCGCTGTGTTCGTGAAAATATATTGGTCTGTTCCACTATGCACCCCACAAACGCCTCCCCAAAGAACAAGTGGAAAAAATCCACCCTAGATGAACCCGCATGCACACCTGGAGCCGTGCAACCAGACCGCCACTCCTCAGTGAAAGGGTGAATGATGGGAGTAAAATTACTCCCATCTTCCCAGTTCCACGAGACACCACCGTCTCCAGCCACGTCCCCATCGTCCCCTTCGTCAGGGTGGGGAGGTGAGGGTGGTGAGGGAGGTTGGGGAGGTGGAGAGCGGCGCCTCTCATGACTCGCACTTCTCTTCCCTCTCCCTTTTCCTTTACCCTTTCCCTTCCCTTTCCTTCCTTTCCCCACATCCTGGGGCTGTGGGGAGGAAGTTTGGGAATATTGTGGGGCGAAAGACGTGCTGGGGAGTGGCTGCACCTCCTCTCCCCTAGGCCTACGTGCACCACGTGCTCGCGCTGCCTCCCTCACACCACTTTCCCCTTCACCCCGCACTCCCGCCACACCACTTTCCCTTTCACCCCGCGCTGCCACCACACCACTTTCCCTTTCACCCAGCACTCCCATCACACCACTTTCCACTTCCCCAGACAAAAGACTTGCACCATACCTGATATGTCTTCTCGCCCCACCTTCTGATCCTCGGGGTGATATTTTTTCTTTTCCCAACCACGAGGCGATATCACGTCCTAAGCCGCCGTCATCCTCATCGTCCTCATCCTCGTCCTCATCAGATTCGGGATGGAGAGATAGCTGTGCACGTGGTTGGGGAGCAGGCTGGCCTTCCCTTGCCTTACGGTATGTCACATACTGCTTTTTCCGGGGCGAAGGGACCTCTTCATCACTGCTTGTTATTTCTTCCTCTGGCTGGACATAATCGTGATCCACCACATCATCGTCAAGTGGAGAATCACTATCTCCAGTGAAGGCTTCCAGGGCAGATGCAATTTCGTCGTCTGAGAGACCTTTCCGCGCCATGTCTGACCTGGGTCACTGCTAACAGGTGAGTGACTGAGACAAGGGCGAGCGCGGGTCACGCAGGGTCTGGGACGCTGCCCGCCTGGCGGCAGGTAGGGGAGGTTTGGGTACGTGGGCGAATCGAAAATCTCGCGCGAATTTTGAAAATTTTGGAAATTATGAACCTTGCAATTGCAGGACGTTGAAGTACGTCAACGGGATTGGCAGTGACATAACGTGAGGACGTGGAAGTACGTCGACGGGACGCCGCGGGTTAACTACCAGCCCTGTGTGACCTGATATTATCACACTGTACAGGGTTAGGTTTAGCCCCCACAAACCCCAACCAAACCCCCACTCCAGGAAGTAGCCCCCAACTGCTGGCCAACGCCGTTACGTCATCGTCCCCACCTACCACACAGCCCTGACGTCACCCAGAAAGCGTGGCCACTCACAACCAGCTACGTCACACCCTCACGCTCCTATCAACTTCTTGCTTCACCCAGAGCTTGGCTGCCGCCCAGATACGTCACGAACGTCTCCGCCCAGTCAATGCTGGCGGAGGTAGAAGACACAACTGGACCAAGAGGCTCACTCGACACTCACCTACTGCAGCGTACACATCTAACTACAAGTATTTTTCTCTGTGCATTTTCATGCATTTTCTTATCCCATCACATTAATCGATTCCTTGCTACAGAGATGGCGAGCTATCTCTATAGATTGTGATATTTTATTCATTTACTCCTGTTCATTCATTGCAGTTTTCATCCCTCATTTTTCGTTCACTCAGAATTTCTTGTTCACTCACTCCTGCTTCATCCCATTTTCTCCCAATTATATTCATACTCAGCTGTAAATAATGCATTCATTTCCATTCATATTCATTGTATATAAAATGTTTCTTCATATTCTATAAATGTTTTCATTTATTCATTCCTTCATTCATTTATTCACCCATTTAATCATTTAGTTTCATTTACTCACTTCCTATTCTATTAATGTCCTCTTTTAAAAGGATAGTTCTCTCCGCAATTGAATCTGATAGTGAAACAGATGATCCTGTGTATGATGATAATGTAACGGATCTTCGTAGTGGCAGATCTTATAGTAAACAAACCATAAGTTCCCTACCTGCTCCTACTACAACAACTCCTATTACTCCTAACACACCTACTACCACCCATATTGACCATACTACTCCTCCCCTAACTCCAGATATATCGACACCAGATACCCTATCATCTTCCCCAACTGATTATCTTGAAGTCACTCAGCCTTCTCCACAGCCTCTGTCCTTACCTTCTACTACACATACGCCACCACTAACCACGGTACACACCACTACCGCCACGACATTTCCTTCTCACGCACCGTCTTAGTTTACTACTGTGCCTACTTCCTCACCTTCGCAGTCTCACCCTCTTCCTACAATGGCGAACCAGTCTTGTAGAAACTTCGTAGCTTCTTGTAGTGAAATTTTGTAGATCAGTTATACATATATTAGACTCGTGGACGAGCGGTTGTTATACGTGAGTAGTTTAGAAAGTAGGTAATCTTCGTTCCCTTTTGTCATGCAACGGCAGGAGAGGTAAAGATTAGTATGGGACTATTTTTATTTGTCTTGGAAATATTAACAAAGTCTCTCACACACGAGTGACGTATAAAGTAGAGTCCCACTAGCTACCTCCCTGTCTCGCTCTCTCTCTCTGCCACCCTTTCGACCCTGTTGCTAGTCTCCTTCTCTCTCGCTCTCTCTGTACAACCTTTCGCTACGATTGCCAGCCCCCTTCTGATCTCTGATTCCTAAATTCTCTTTTAGCAGGGGTCGTGTCACGTGGGCTATACTGTTGTTGAAATGTTCTAGAAGCCTGTGTGTGTGTATGTGTGTGTATGGTCACGAGGTGCTGTTTGTGGGCTATTGTGCTGGTGAGAGGCATTCTGGAGAGTGCTAATGTCACTTACTTTGGCCCCTAGGTTTGACATTGACCTAACCTCTAGACTATATTATGTATGTTGCTGGTTTTTATGTATTAAAATATTCTAGAGTCGTGACAACGCTCGGTCACACAGCTGGCGGTCCTCCGATAGCAATCATCATTGACATATGATAATCTATTAATACATAACATTGATTATAATACTGTAGAGATATAATGTTCATGATGATATTGTACTGATCCAGTACTATTACATTTTAAACGTTGTATACATAATTGAACAAATGCAATATAATTAAATTGGTTATTGTATGACATATCATAAGATGTGTATGTATAACAGACATACACATATAACTGTGCAATGGTAATATTGCTAGGTCATTACATTACATATGGAGTTATCCCTTTAGTACTGTCTAATATTTCACCTAACTTGTATGATGATTCTGGTAATACAGAATTGTGTGTAACATTGTATGAACTGTTACATAATATTGTAGTATCATTGTAGTAATACATAACTGTAACATTGTATGGTTGCATCGACAGCAGCATGACCAGATTAGCGATGTCAGGACTGCAATTATTACAATTATGTAACAACAAACGATTGCATTATGTTACACTTGCTACAGTTATGTAACTTCAAACGATTTGTAACAATTACAATACAATTATGTAACAATTCATACAAAGTTATAATTATGTATTACTACAATGGTACTACAATATTATGTAACAATTCAAACAATGTTACAATTATGTATTACTACAATGTTACTACAGTATTATGTAACAATTCATACAATGTTACAATTATGTATTACCACAATATTACTACAGTATTATGTAACAGTTCACACAATGTTACACACAATTCTGTGTTACCAGAATCATCACACAGGTTAGGCGAAATATTAGACATTACTAAAGGGATAACTCCATATATAATGTAATGACCTAGCAATATTACCATTGCACAATTATATGTGTATGTCTGTTTTACATACACATTTTACAATATGTCATATAATAACCAATTTAACTATATTGAATTTATTCAATTATGTATACAACTTATTTAAAATGTAATAATACTGGATCATTGCAATATTACCAATATTATAATCAGTGTTATGTATTAAGAGTGAAGAAGACGAATATTATGTATTAATAGATTAGCATATATCAATGATGATTGCTGTCAGAGAACCTCCAGCAGCGTGACCGAGCGATGTCAGGACTCGAAAATATCTTAATACATAATAGCTAGCAACATACATATATAGTCTAGAGGTTAGGTCAATGTCAAACCTAGGGACCAAAGGAGGTGATGTTAGCACCTCTCCAGAATGCCTCTCACCAGCACAATAGCCCACAAACAGTGCCTCGTGACCATACACACATACACACACACAGGCTTCTAGAACTTTTCAATAATAGTATAGCCCACGTGACACGACCCCTGCTAAACGAGAATGTAGGAATCAGAGATCAGAAGGGGGCTGGCGATCATAGCAAAAGGTTGTACAGAGTGAGCGAGAGAGAGGAGGAGGCTAGCAACAGGGTGAGAGTGTGGCAGAGAGAGATAGAGCGAGACAGGGAGGTAGCTAGCGGGACTCTACTTTATACTTCACTCATGTGTGAGAGACTTTGTTAATATTTCCAAGACAAATAAAAATAGTCCCATACTAATCTTTACCTCTCCTGTCATTACATGATGAAAGGGAACGAAAATTACCTGCTTACAAAAATACTCATGTATAACAACCACTCGTCCACGAGTCTAATATATGTATAACTGATCTACAAAACTTCACTACAAGAAGCTACAAAGCATCTGTAAGTTGGTTCATCGTAGAAATTGGAAGATTGTTTGTATCAATATTTTGTTAAATTGCTGACAAGGTGTCTACTCTCAGGAGCTGGTTGTGAGTTGTTGGTTGTAAGAGGTATTGTTCGTTTTCTATCTTGATAATCTAGACTCAACTGTACACTCGTAGACTCGTAGGCTTGTAGGCCCGTAGACTCATAGACTTGTGGCTTGTATTTTGTAGGAATTCACTGTAAACTAAATCTAATCTTGATTAGAGTCTCGCCTGCTTTTGTAGAAATTCACTGTAGATTCGTAGACGAGGTTCATACGTTTGCTGCCACCATATCTTGTGGAACCTTCATAGCTTCTTGTAGTGAAGTTTTGTAGATCAGTTATACATATATTAGACTCGTGGACGAGCGGTTGTTATACGTGAGTAGTTTTCTAAGTAGACAATCTTCGTTCCCTTTTGTCATGCAATGACAAGAGAGGTAAAGGTTAGTATGGGACTATTTCTATTTGTCTTGGAAATATTAACAAAGTCTCTCACACACAAGTGAATCACAAGAAGAAAGGACCGAGAATAAATTGAGAAAGAAAAACAAAACAAGCAAACGAAAAGCAAGAACACAGCAACATCCACCAGTCTCTTCGGAGACATGGGTTTGAATCCCACCGCTGCCACCATATCTTGTAGAAACTTCGTAGCTTCTTGTAGTGAAGTTTTGTAGATCAGTTATAGATATATTAGACTCATGGACGAGCGGTTGTTATATGTTAGTAGTTTTGTAAGTAGATAATCTACATTCTCTTTTGTCATGCAATGACAGGAGAGGTAATGATTAGTATGGGACTATTTTTATTTGTTTTGGAAATATTAACAAAGTCTCTCACACACGAGTGAAGTATAACTGACAGCAAACCCTTTTCTGTATCCTCCTACTTTCTGTATACTCATTTCAAAGCCAAGGGTGGCTGTTGTGTATATATACGCAACGACTTATCTTGCTCTCGTGTTCCTGAACTCGATTCTTCTGAATTCTCTACACTCTGGCTTCGGCTTTCCTGTCATTCTCTGACTAAATATATCTGTGCTGTTTACTTATCCCTTAATTCTACTATCAAAAATTCTTCGACTATCTTACTTCTACGATGGAACACATTCTATCCATTTCTCCTTTCTCTGAAATCTCCATTCTAGGAGATTTCAATGTTCACCACCACCTTTGGCTCTCCTCTCCTTTCACTGATCCACCAGGTGAACAAGCCTACATCTTTTCTACCCTTAATGACCTAGAGCAAGCTTGTACAGCACCCTACCCGTATCCCAGACCACCTTGGAGAGAGCTCCAACATACTTGACCTCTTCCTTACAACTAATCCTTCTGCTTACTCTGTTAATCTTTTCTCTCTGTTGGGCTCCTCCGATCACAACCTTGTCACCTTAACCTGTCCTATCACTCCAGTATGGCCTGTGGACCCTCCAGGGAAACGTCGTCTGTGGCATTTTGGAGCTGCGGATTGGGAGGCCCTCAGGCAGTACTTCTTTGATTTTTTCTGGAATGATTATTGCTTCCATGTCTGGGAGCCACCTGAGTGTGCCTTGCGCATTACGAAGGTTATTCTCTTGGGCATGGAAGCATACATTCCTTTCTCATATCCTTTGACTAATGCAAGAAAGCCTTGGTTTAATCACGCTTGTTCTAATGCTGTCCGCAACAAGGACAGGGCCTACAAAAGGTACCGGAGCCAACCCACCCGTGAATCACATCATCTTTACGTTTCTGCCCGGAATCGTGCTAAGTCTGTTCTTCGCTCTACTAAAAATAATTTCATCCGTACTAAATACTCTCAACTTTCCAATTCGAATTCTTCCCGCTCCTTCTGGCACCTTGCCAAAAACCTTTCTAACAACTTTATCTCATCATCCTTCCCTCATCTTTTCTACTCTGATGGTTTTGTAGCTATTTCTTCTACTGATAAAGCAGATCTCTTCACACAGACTTTCTCCTCCAATTCCACCTTAGACGATTCCGGTGCTGTTCCTCCATCACTTCCCCCCTCTGACTTCCTCATGGCTGACATTAAAATTTTTTCAGCTGATGTATTTTCTGCCATCACTGGCCTCAGTCCTAACAAGGCATATGGGCCTGATGGAGTCACTCCTGTTGTTCTTAAGAACTGTGCTTCTGTGCTTACACCCTGCCTAGGGAAACTCTTTCGCCTTTGTCTGTCAACTTGTACCTTTCCTTCTTGCTGGAAGTTTGCTCTCATTCAGCCAGTCCCAAAGAAGGGTGACCACTCCCAACCCTCCAACTATAGTCCAATTGCTTTAACGTCCTGTATTTCAAAAGTTTTTGAGTCAATTCTCAATAGAAAAATTTTAAGGCATCTTTCTTATCACAACCTTCTTTCTGATCGTCAGTACGGGTTCCGTCAGGGACGCTCCACTGGCGATCTTCTCACCTACCTTTCAGATTCCTGGTCATCCTCCTTTCTGGACTTTGACGAAAACTTTGCCATTGCACTTGACATCTCAAAGGCTTTCGATCGAGTCTGGCATAAATCTTTAATTTCCAAACTGCCCTCTTACGGTTTCCATCCTTCTATCTGTGCCTTCATCACTAGCTTCCTTTCTGGTCGTTCTATAGCCACTGTTGTAGACTGCCATCGTTCTTCTCCTAGATCTATCAACAGTGGTGTTCCTAAGGGCTTTGTCCTATCACCAACTCTCTTCCTTTTATTCATCAATGACCTTCTAAGCTGTACATCTAACCCTATCCACTCATACGCTGATGACTCCACCCTTCACCTTTCCATTCGGTTCCCGCAACGCCCATCTCAGCAGTTACTTCAACAAACAAGGGATGAGGCTATGGCACACCTAATGTCTGACTTGGCTTGTATCTTTGACTGGGGTAAAAATAATCTTGTTGTTCTTAATGGATCTAAGACTCAGTTCTTACACCTATCAACCCATCAAAATCTTCCACAGGTATACCCACTAATGTTTAATGATATTCAGCTTAATGCTGCATCATCCTTGAACATGCTTGGGATTTCATTTACTTGGGACTTATCTTGGAAAGATCATATTACATCTCCTGTAAAATCTGCTTCCAAGAGATTGGGTGTGCTAAGCCGACTCCATTCTTTCTTTACCCCTGCACAATTGTTGACTCTATACAGGGGTTTTATCTGCCCCTGTGTGGAGTACAACTCTCATGTGTGGGGAGGCTCCCCAGATACAGCTCTTCTCAATAGGGTCGAGTCAAAGGCTTTTCGTCTCATTAACTCTCCTCCTCTTACTGACTCCCTTCAACCTCCGTCTCTTCGCCACACTGTTGCATCTTTATCTCTTTTCTATCGCTACTTTAATGGTCACTGCTTCTCTTAACTGTCTGCATGCATTCCTCCACCTCTACGACGGGCGCATAGCATCCATCTAGCAGCAAACTCTCATCCCTTTTCTGTCCAACTCTCTAATGCAACAGTTAACCATTACTCCCAGTCCTTCATTTATGCAACAGGTCATCTCTGGAACTGTCTCCCTCTGTCTGTATTTCCTGCTGCCTATGATCTCCAGTCTTTCAAACGCAGTGTGTCCAGGCATCTTGAAATGATCGGATCTTGAATTTGGCTTTCTCTTGTATTTTGTTTTTCTCTTGGTGGGAACTGTTATTGCGGGCTCATGGCCTTTGGTTCCTTCTTCCTCGCATAAAAAAAAATAAAAATAAAGAAGAGTTCCGCTAGCTACCTCCCTGTCTCACTCTCTCTCTCTCTCTGCCACCCTTTCGACCCTGTTGCTAGTCTCCTTCTCTCTCACTCTCTCTGTACAACCTTTCGCTACGATCGCCAGCCCCCTTCTGATCTCTGATTCCTACATTCTCGTTTAGCAGGGGTCATGTCACTTGGGCTATACTGTTGTTGAAATGTTCTAGAAGCCTGTGTGTGTGTATGTGTGTGTATGGTCACGAGGTGCTGTTTGTGGGCTATTGTGCTGGTGAGAGGCATTCTGGAGAGTGCTAACGTCACTTCCTTTGGCCCCTAGGTTTGACATTGACCTAACCTCTAGACTATGTTATGTATGTTGCTGGTTATTATGTATTAAGATATTTTACAGTCCTGACATCAGAACCCCCCACCTCCCCAATCCATATATTTGTACGATGTTAACTGACGCAAATTTTACAGGAGAGGATAGTACAGTTTCCATTTACGACTTCCTCAGAGAGGTCGAAAATGACATTCATAATCGGCAAATCACAACTGAACCGTTAAAAAGTTGCTTATCTGATTGGTTGACTACATCAAGGCAGGTCACTAATAGGAGCCGCTATTCATGCGGGTCACTTCAAAGATTGCCAAACATTCAATGCCTGTTGCCAACAATTAATTAAGCTTTGTTGTCAACATTCCAACGCCACATCTCTCATAGGGCTAACAAACCTTCTTAAGCAAATGGAGGAGGACATGAAGGTACCTCCCCAGCATGTAAAGGTAATTGAGGCAGCCACTACCATGAGGGCGACGAGTTCCGAGATGCGCCAATTGTTCCATGGTACTCAATGGGTAGGCTAGCCGAAGTTAATGGAGAGCTTATGGTTTCACTAACAATTTTGCAGATCTGTGGGGTTACTTTAGATTTTATTAACCCACGCCGTCCTGGCGACGTGAATTAACGTCCGCACATGATGTGCACTCATGTCCCGGAGACGTGAATTAACGCGGCAACATTGCAATGTCCCTAATTTGCACAATTTTCAATTTTCGCGAGTGATTTCGCGAGTGATTTTTGGCACGTATACACGGGACACCTTCCTCTATTCCTCTACAAGATGCCAAGCAGGGACAATGCCTTACACTGCATAACCTCTCCCCCCACCCTGCATGCCATTGTCTCGGCAATTCACCTGTTACCAGTGACCTGGCCAATAAAGACATTCAGGGCCAGAGTGATTCCCCAATTGATGACGATGTGGAGGACAAAGTTTACATAGCATTAGAGGAAGAAACAGTCAGAAATGATGATCAGGTAATGTGGGAAAAAAAAGGTCATGAATGGTGATGAGTTAGTGAGTGAAACAATGCTTATAATGCCTATATTACTGTTTGAAAACCAGTATACTCTTGTACTACATATAAATTCGTACCAAGTAAATAAATAAATACTGTTTATGAGTGGATAAAATAGTTACCCTCCCATAGAACTCATTTTCTTTGGTGCCCGCTTGTTAGAAAACCCAGTCAGGTAAGAAAGTACTCGTACCTAAATCGAGTATTTCAAACCTCAGGTGAGCGATTTCTCTATGAATTTTCGATGTTTCTCACCAAAAGCGGATGTTTGAGCCAAAAAAAAAAAAGGTCCAAAAATGTCGGGACTGGGGCGTACCACTGCCCAGAAAACGTGGGGATGGGACGGGTTAATTGGCTTACAGACCACCAGAAACAAATAGCACTACAACTTGGCTTTAACCCCAGTGACAAGATTGTTAACATCTCAAAGGCCTTAGTAGAAAGATCGGGATCAGACTTCACTCACCAAGCCAGTTCTCACACCTCAGCCTTTCACTCTGCAGGAGACACTGCGAGAGTACTACACACCAGCACTACTTCATCCAGTTCCTCTTGTTCGTGGCCAACTACAAAAAGCAAACCTAGTAATCGGTCTCACTCTCAGTACCAGTCACCATCTAGCGGTCGTAATAAATCTACTGTGCAACGAAGCAAACAATCCTCAATTGTGTGCTGGCACTGTGGTAATGTAGGCCATTGAGAGTCTAGTTGTGCACGCAAACAAAGACTATTTCGCTCACGGGAACGTCAGCACACATCTTTGCTATCCCGTCATCTTACTGTACATGCAAAAATCACAATAATAGCACAACTCACTCCACTGACGAGTGTCATTACCTTAAGAGCCGTCAGTTGGGGGAAGAGGAGTGCTCGGATCGGAAAAATGTAACCTAACAGCGAAAGGTCTGCCGGTGTCTGAAAATAAGGTAACAGAAAATCAACTCCCAATTTGCCAGGTGGGACCCATAACATCTTTAGGCCTAGTCATTCTAGGATGGAGCGAAGGGGTACAAAGCTCTTCCTGTATGGACACCGGATCTATGGTAAACCTGATCTCAGATACCTCTCTTAACAACATTAGGGAAAAAACTAAAAGAGTCAGGCTCCTCGGACCACCTGACATTCGCCTATGTGGCGTGGATGGCTCAGAATTTCAGGTCAATGAAAAATCACACTAGAAGTACAACATGATAAAGCCTTAAGACCTTTTGACGTGGAGTTTCACGTCACCAATGATCTTAAATATCCAGCAGATACTCTCATTGGCTTTTTGACAATGGCTTAACATGCAATTGCTCTCCCACCGGCTTCTCGTAGCATCGATATTCATGGGTTCCTGATATCTACCATGGAATATCCACGCCCAGTACTTTCCCAGATATACTCAGTTATTCGCTCTCACGTGATTGCATCATTACTTGAGAGTAAAGAGGTAAACACACCGTTACCTATCTATCTATCTATCTATAGCCCGACCCCCTAATCCCGCAAAGGGTGGCCGCAGACAAAACGCCTCCAAGTCACTCTGTCACCCACCATTTGACTCCCCTCCCCCCAACTCACCCCCCCCTCCCTCATATACCTCTCAACTCCATCCCTCCACCTCATCCTCGGTCTACCCCTCCCTCTCCCTCCCTCCACCTCACCCACATACACCCTCTTAGTCAGTCTTTCACTCTCCATCCTCTCCACATGTCCAAACCACCTCAGTGTATTTCTCCTAATCTTTTCAACCACATCCACATCTACCTGAACAGCTAAATCCACTAACATCTAGCACTACACCCTCTGATCATTTATTGGTAGATGTACCCTCTGAGCATTCAGCTCAGACATGTCTCATTTAACTACCTCACATAGTGTGAATGATGTTTTACAACACGCAGAGACAAGGCGTATGGTAACAAATCAGTGCACAATTTTGTTGCCACATAAATTTTCCAAAGTCTCTGTTCGCGTTGTGGGTGCAAAAGCAGGAGTGGATGTACTAACCCTACCTGAGACACGTTGTTTGAATGGCTTAGCTTGTAAGTTGGCATTGTGTATGATGCTGGAGGATAGTTTCTGCTACTTGTACTTAGCCAACACTACTAATGCCCCACTTAAGCTACAAACGGGAACACAGATTGGTGACTTCTTGGAATACCCAGCGGCCGTACGTGTGTGCCAAGATTTCCCACTCTCTATTGCAGATGTGTGCTCAGTTACTCAGTCCATCGACATTCCGTCTAATATTGAATCTCATGTGAAACAAAGTGATTACCCGGAATACAGAAGTTACCTTTTAATCTCTTGCGAGATTAGCGTGGAGTCGTAGCCCTACCTGGTGAGAATATGGGATAAACGAGCTTAGTAAAGTATCAAATTACATTACAGCCCAGAGTCCAGCCAGTATATATACCTGCCTACTGTTTACCACACAGCCAACGTCAACAAGCTGATCGTCTTATTCAGGACATGCTGGACAGCGAGGTCATTGAACACTCTGATAATCCGTGGAACAGCCCACTATTTCTTGTTCCAAAGAAAGGTGGTGAGTTACAATCAGTGATCGATTACAGACGTGTGAATGCGCTAACTGTCCCAGAAAGATTTCCAATTCCTGTTCTCACTAATTTGGTGGAATCCTTAGGAGAAAACAATTGTGTTTTCTCCTCCCTAGATCTTTTGAGTGGCTACTGGCAAGTGGAAATGGAGGAAGCATCTTGTCCTATCACTGCCTTCAGCACCCCATCCGGGCATTACCAATTCCATAGACTTCCATTCGACTTGAGAAATGCACCATCGGCATTCATGAGACTAATTCATACAGTTTTCCCCGGCATGATAGGTCACTCAGTTATTGCTTATCTAGACTATGTCATAATCGATTGTCACTCGGTAGAGGAACACTTAGAAAAATTGGCCGAAGTGTTCACTAGGCTCAAACAAGCTGGACTTAAGATCAAACTGTCAAAATGTGACTTCTTACGTAAGAAACTCCAATTCCTAGGACATGTCGTTGATGCTAACAGAATTCATACATCAGATGACAAGGTCAAAGCCGTAACGAACTTACCTACTCCATCCAACACCGATGTGGTATGCAGTTTCCTTGGTCTTAGTGGTTATTATCATCGTTTTATTAAAGGTTACGCCCAGATAGCTGCACCGTTAACAACACTGCCAAAGAAGGATGCACCTTTTGTGTGGGCTGATGAACAGGCAACCGCATTTACAACACTGAAAAATGCCCTAGCACAAGCCCCGGTTTTGGCATTCCCTGATTATTCAAATCAATTTTTTCTCTGTACCGATGCTTCCAGAGTAAGGCTTGGTGTTGTTCTCATGCAAAATGACTCTGATGGAAAGATATGTGTCATTGCCTATGCCAGCCGTGTGTTAAACTCAGCAGAAAAGAATTACAGTGTAACTCATTGGGAAGCTTTAGCCGTGGTCTGGTCTCTAAAACATTTCCGTGACATCATCTACAGTTATCCTATTCACATCCAAACGGACCATCTTCCCTTATGTGACCTGTTTCAGGGACGTAACCTCACCGGTCGACTTGCACGTTGGGCAGTCACTGTGAATGACTATAATCCAACATTTGAATACGTTCCTGGGAAGTCCGATGTCGTAGCTGATGCCCTCACGTGGCATGTAGCCACAGTCTCAACTGGTTGCGACGTAAACTTAGCGTTCAATTATGACAGACTACATGGGTTCCAGCGTGTGGACCCTACATGGTCACAGGTTATATATTTTCTAGAGTCAGGTGATAATTCTTCCTTGCCCAAGTTACCAGCCCCTGTATCTGATTTCTTCCTCAAGAATGAATTGCTCTATAAACACACAGTACTGAAAGGTAACAACGTACCTCATTGCGAAGTTAAGCAACTAGTCACTCCAACAGACTTAATTCCAGCTGCCCTTCATTTAATCCACGACACCCCTCATGCACCACACCCTGGCGAAGACAGAAGCTTATGGCAAGCACGTCTGTCATATTATTGGCCCATTATGCGAAAGGATATAGAAGCGCACTGCGATGCATGTTTATCGTGTGCCCGTCATAAGGGAACCACTTGTCAACCTGCTTCTATGTTGCAGTATCCAGTACTGTCAAAGCCATGGCAAACTGTCTCTCTTGATCTTCTGAAGCTGCCTCATACAGAATCTGGCTTCGTCTATCTATTAGTGGTAGTCGATCATTTCTCTAGATTCGTTATCTTAGCTCCATTGTGTGACAAATCTGCTAATGCAGTGGAACATGCCTTTATTAATTCATTCATTTGCCCTTTCACAACACCAGAAGTAATTTTAACTGATAACGGGTCAGAGTTCTATAATTCAGTGCTGAAAGAAATTTGTCTTCGATACGGAATTAAGAAATGCAACATAGTTGCCCATTGTCCAGCCTCAAATGGCCTAGTAGAGCACCAGAATAGGAAGATATTGGAGAGTCTGCATCACATAGTGGGAGATCAGACTTCCACTTGGGACGAGTGGAATCTGCAGGTAGCTGCTTCAATTAATCCATCCATTAATAAGTCAATTGGTGAAACACCATTCTTTGTCATCTATGGCCTTGACAGAAGACTACCTTATTCCTTGTTGCAATCCAAACTTGATCCGATCTACAACTACGATGACTATGTGCGAGTCCATTTGTCCAACTTCCAGAAGATTCATAAATACGTTCAGGATAGTCTGATCCTTACAAATGAAGAAATGGTATGTAACCAACATGCCACTGCCTCAGATGTTACCATCCAAGTAGATGACTTAGTTTTTGCCCTAGATCATGACAGAGATTCAAAACTAGATAGTAAATTCTTGGGTCCTTTCCGTATAATAGCTCGTTAGGGGAATAAATTCGAAATAAAAGATCCGTACAAGGCAGAGACAACATGGGTGCATGCAGATGATCTCAAACATGCATTGAAGTGCATAGTCTTGGAGGAGCCACTGGGAGAGACCACATCTTCTCCAAAACAAGCAGATGCTTCTTCTTCTTCAAGTCCTTCTTCTGACACTCCTACTCAACCTTCCCCTACTGTTAATAACTATCGTGCCAAATTGCGTTCTGCCACTAAGTCTCTAGGATAACTCTGTCATCCCACACTTTCGTCATCCTCTGCAATAACATCAACTCATTTTACAGGAAAGATGCTGTGGGTCTACATGCTTGCAGTGCTGATTCTGGACAGGTCTGGATCGGGTGAGGACGATGGTGTCGTACGGCCTGGGGACTTGGTTAGCTCGGGAGGTGAGGTAATGGTGGTGAAGCATGTAGTCTCATTGCGCTATGACCTAGAGCCACTGGCTGCCGTGGCTATCGCCCTACCTGACTTTGCACATCAGCTAGAGGACCTGCAGGGACTCCTGTCAGGTATTATAGATCAACATCCCACAGACACATTTTGGTACCCACTCTACCTACCCATCTGCTGGAAATTGGACTATATTCATTACCAGTTCAACCATCTCCAAGATTCCTTCCCTAACCAAACGCCCGTGGGCCGTTCACGAGTGAAACGTGGACTCTTTGATCTTGGAGGAGAAATTCTGAGCGGATTATTTGGTGTAGCGACTGACTGTGACCTTTCTGGATTCAAGGAAGATTTGATTCAATTAGCAAATGCCCTAGAGTCTCAGGAAAAGATATTAAGTGTTCAACATTCTATGCTAAAAGAAATCACACACCATTTAAATGATGTTACAGACACGTTAAATAATTTCACCGGAATTCTTAAGCATGAAGTGTCGAAGGTAAATATTGTATCAGAATTACTGTATGTAAAACTACATGTAGATAATTTGCAAGTTTCTCTGGACTCTCTTGTCTCCCAAGTTTCTAGCTTAATTCGTATTCTAGCCAGTGCTGTGGATGGTCGTGTCACCCTAGATTTAGTACTTATCTCTGACCTTCGCTTTACACTAGAATTGGCTCATTCAACTTTCGACTTGTCTCCTGTGATTTCATTTTCTTCTTTGGAACACTACTACCCAGTACTAGAAGCCACATTCCTTACTAAAGATATAATTGTTCATATCCCTCTTCGTTCTTGTGTCACATTCAACTTCTTTCACATCATTCCATTTCCCTTCTTGTACAATAATTCCTTGGTACAAAACTCTGTCTCTTCAGAGTACTTCCTTCTCTCCCATGATCATCTCTATATCGCCTTCGCTTCCTCCAATGACCTCGACAGATGTGCTTTTCTCACACCCAACACTCGAGTTTGTGCTGCATACCTTCTAACAATCCTTCCTGGCAGCGTTGCTCCTTGTAAATCTGCTTTAGTCCGCAACTTCTCAGTACAACCTGTCTGTACCTTTGTTCCGGCCCCCAAGCTCCAAGTGCACAATGTTCGTCTGGATCACATCCACTATTTCTTCTTTGGTGTCTCAACTCCTGTCAATCTTATTTGTCCAGGAACCCCTGTCCGCTCACTATCCGCAGTTGGGTTGTATAAGGCCCCTGATTATTGTACAGTAAAGTCTGAATCAGTAATAGCCCATGCTACACATTATCACTTCGCACTTCGCTCGAACAAATATGACATCTTCAAACCTATTAATACTACCTTGCATCTACCAACAGACAATCTTTTATCACATCAGACAACCTACGTGTTTCTAAATCAGTCTGATTTTCTTAACCAGTTTTCTTCAGCCTTTAACCGCTCCTGGGTACATCCAATCTTTGCATTTCCTCCTGTGGTACTCTGTCTTCTAGGATTTATTTGTACTGTATGTATCCTATACTGTTGTGTCAAGCGCATGGACAAAAGATTGCACGAAATCCGTGTTGCAACAAAGTTAGTGCGATAAACAAGAGACCTGGAAACTGGTAGTCTTAACTGACACTCATTATGACTGGTGATGATGTGAAGATCATACTGAAAAAAAAAAAAAAAATCCCTGTGGAAAATTGAGAGTTGAGCTACTACACAGTGAGTCAAGAACATGAAAAGTAGTACACTACATATGAGATGAGGAAAATAAGTGTATGATCACTCTCAAACAGTGCCTTCTATGTAAGATCAACTATAGTGTATTCAGTGGTACCTTCAATTACTATATGTTACCAATGCTTACAATATATATATATATATATATATATATATATATATATATATATATATCTATATATATATATATATATAAAGACATTCATTTGCAAATTTGATCAAACCTATATAAGTATACTATCACTACGCTTCTCATATGCTACATGCCTACTTAAATCGTAGCCTACGCTGTGATAGTACATTGTTTGCATTCCACTTTTGCATTTATTAGTACTTATAACCTTCCCTGCCTTTCCAACATGGCCATGTACTGTAAATATATTTCTCCCTTATTACATCCAACTTCTTACATTATAGTATAATATCCATTTTATTATTACACACCCATGTAGTTCCCAGTTACTGTATAATTTATCCAATTACATTCTTGCCACATTATGACCTAATGCCTCCACCGCTGTCAGGAGACACGCTTTTTAACGCAGGGGAAAATTGTTTGTAACGATTTGTAATAATATGTTATATGTAAGTATAGCATGTATGTGTATTGTAAGTGCGATCCAAGTAGGGCGCCATTGATCGCTTACTAAGGTCTGGCCTGATTCAAATTCTGCTGAAGTCTGAGTTTAAGGGCACGCCAGCCTTAGCCAGCTCTCTCTCTGGCAGTTAGCAACGGCCTGGGGACGGATAAGGGTGGTGTTCATACGGCTGTTGTGTGGATATATAAGGCGGTGCTTAGTATATTAAGGGGGTTTAACAGAGGTGTCAGTAAGCTTCCTAACCACACCAGAATACCGCCCACTGTCTCATGAATTTGTGAACGGAGCTGTACCAACCTCGTAGGATCCCTCGGACCACCATACTAAAGCAGGCTTGGATGAGCTGAGGACGGTAGAAAAGGAACAACCAAGTAACCAGCACCCATCAGGGAAGAGGTGAAGGTCATGACAGCATCCTCTAGAGAAGTGGTTCTTAACCTTTTTTGAGTCACTGACCCCTTCGAGTATCTGGTGAAAGCTATGAACCCCTTCCCTACAAAAATGCACATAAGCACATAAACACAGCATTTTGCATGCAATGAATATACTTTATTTTACTGAAAACTACCTCACGCAGTATATGACATGCACAAAGTATAAAACAGACTTTACAAAGAATTATGTTTCTCACTCTTTTTCATGCAAAAACTAATGGCCACTCGATGAAAAAATAAAATATATCCAACTTGTGCAAATTAAATAAAACAAAACTTTAATTCTGCTTAAAAGTTCATTTCAACCAGAGGGTTGTTTTTGGTTTGAATAAGAAGATGAAATTGTGGAGTGGCCTTCGACAAGGAAACACGTTTGTCATCGCTGACATCCAGGTGATTTCGACTCTTCGTTTTGGTGGAAACAAGCACTGAAAACCCTGGCTCACAAAGGTATGTAGTAGCAAGCTGAATAAGAGCACACATAGCTTGCTTTGCCAGACGAGGAAAGGCGTGTGTCAACGAACACAAGAATTCTTCATGACTCTTTGAGTTTTTTTTTTTTTTTCAGCTAATGATGCCAAACTGCATCGCCCAATATCGCTAAATTGTTCTCAATTATACTGATCTTCACGGACCCCCCGAAGCCCATGCAGGTTAAGAACCCCTGCTCTAGAGGGAGTTCTCCTGCAGAGGGGTCACTAACAGTATCAAGCAGAAAGTCGGCCAGACACCCTCAGTCACATGCCAGTGCATGTAGGTAAACCAAAACAAAGGAGGGACGAGGTAGGCACGATGATGTAGAGAGGGAGATGTCTTTACATCGATAAGATCCCATAGAAATCTGAGCATTCCAAAACAGCTGGCCATTCCAGGGGGAGGAGAGGTTGAGCATGGAGGCCTGGCCAGTCCACGGGTTATATCGAGTGGGGGGGACCCTTGACGCCAGTAAACTGAGGTTAGAGGTTAAAGGAAAAAAGAACCTCCAACCCACTGCTGGAAGCCTGAAATATGCCCAGATCCCAGTAAGAAAGCCAGGTATTAAAGTCATTCGGCAAGATACAGGGAGAAGATAGGAGCATCAGCCAATACAAGTAGGATAACTCTGCTTCTAAGAGGTGCAAAGATAGGTTATAAAAAAACACAAGTGTGACCCACCCTGAAGACAATACGAACAGCCAGGATTTCCAGAACCACACCGGGAGAGCTCAGCAGAGATGGGAGACTACATGGGAGGGTTGTTGGGCCTGAGCAATGCAAGGCCACCCCTGGCCCCACACCAGTCACCATGAATAATGGAGTATCCACTGGAGAGGGGAGAAAGCAAAGGAAGGAGTGAGCCAGGTTTCATAAAGACAAACCACCCCAGCCCGGAACTCTTCCACAGTGAGCTTAAAATCCGAAAACTTTCAGATGATGGAAGAAGCACTCCAAAAAAGGAAATGGGTGTGAGGCTGGAAGAGAACACCGACAACAAACAGGGCTCCTGCAGAAGGCAAATGTCCAAGACAGAGGAATCTATCTATCTATCTATAGCCCGACGCCCTAATCCCGCAAAGGGTGGCCGCAGACAAAACGCCTCCAGGTCACTCTGTCACCCACCATTTGACTCCCCTCCCCCCAACTCACCCCCCCCTCCCTCATATACCTCTCAACTCCATCCCTCCACCTCATCCTCGGTCTACCCCTCCCTCTCCCTCCCTCCACCTCACCTAACATACACCCTCTTAGTCAGTCTTTCATTCTCCATCCTCTCCACATGTCCAAACCACCTCAGTGTATTTCTCCTAATCTTTTCAACCACATCCACATCTACCCCACAACGTTCCTTCACTTCTTCATTCGTCAACCTGTCCCTCCACGTCACTCCACATGCTCCTCTCAAGTAACTCATTTCCACTGCTCTCACTCTTGACTTGTTCCCTTCTTGCAATGTCCACGCCTCGCTTCCATACGTCAGGGTAGGGATCACAATACCATCATTCAGTGACTTCTTAACTTCCATACTCACCTCCCTATTTCTCATCACTGCTTTCAGTGTACCAACAACCTTCCTTCCCTGCTGTACCCTTTCATTTACTTCATCCCCCAAAGTTCCATCCTTACTCATCACACTACCCAAGTACTTGAATGCACTCACATTCTCCATATCCTCACCATCCAACCTCACTGCACACTCTGTGACTTCATTCCTCTCAAACACCATAACTTTACTTTTGTTTACATTAACTTTCAGCTTCCTCCTCCTACACACTGTCCCAAATTCATTCACCAAACCTTGCAACTCCCATTCATCTTCACTCAACAATACTGTATCATCAGCAAACAGCAACACCGGAAGCTTCCAAATCTCACCCTCATTCATTAGGGCCACCCCCACATCCACTGCCCTACCTTGAACCTCCTTTACAACCCCATCCATATATATATTAAACAGCCATGGAGACATTACACACCCCTGTTTCAGTCCCACATTGAGATCAAAGAACTCACTCAGCTCACCATCCACTCGCACCGTAGCTCTAGCTCCCTCATACATACTCTTCACAGCACTCAACAATTTCCCCTCCACTCCATATATTCTTAATACCTTCCACATACCTTGCCTATCTATTCTGTCATAAGCTTTCTCCAAGTCCATGAAGGCAGCATACACTTTCCTTCCCTTCTCTAGATACTTCTCCACTAAACATCTTAGAACAAATATCTGGTCTACACACCCTTTTCCCTTCCTAAAGCCCCCTTGTTCTTCTCCAACTAGCTCCTCTGTCATATGCCTAACCCTATCAATGAGTATTCTACCATATATTTTACCAGTCACACTAAGAAGGCAAATACCCCTATGGTTACCACATACTTCTCTCTCCCCTTTTCCTTTGTACAGAGGAACAATTATACCTGATTTCCAGTCCTCTGGAACCCTTCCCTCTTCCCAAGCCAATCTACACAACATACAGATAATGAGAGACAGTTTCCAAAAGAGAAAACAGGAAGCCACCAGCAGGAGGAGTCACGTCTGGATGTGATCTGGAAAGAGAGGAAGGACTGAGCCACATTGTGGATTCTGGTACAACAGATGACAGGAGTAGCTTGGCTATCTGGGGACACAGAAGCATGGATCGTCAGGAGATCCAAAGAAGGTGAAGACTGAGAACATAAACGACACAAAATTAACCAGGAACCTTAAACGACAATTAGGAGGAAAGTTGCGAGTGTGGATGTAGGGTAGGTTGTAAGGGCCAGAAAGCCCCTCCAAATACCCTCTACAACACGACCAGGTCAGAGGCAAGAGGTGTGATCACCTAGGAGGAAAGTCTAACCATGTAACCAGGTCAGCAATCTCATTCCCATTAATGCCAGCATGGGCAGGAACCCACTACAGGTGGATTTAGCAGGAGGACAACAGAAAGTATAATGAGATGGATTGGATGGTACAGTTATAACCTACCCTTATCAAAGGATGGCCAGTGACACGAGAGGTGCAGAGAAATTGGGATTCCATGTGCAGCATACTGAGCATAATATCTTGTGGAGGAAGCTGTCGCCTGACACAGGAGAGTGGTTTGAGATGGTAATGAGATCTGTCGCAAGTAGCCCATGTTGGCCTTCTAGCCTTCAGGTCTGGTGCAGAGACAGGTCCTTGAATAACACTGCCAAACCTGAGATGACAGGTGGAGCATGCGAACCATTAATGAAAGCAGGGCATAGGCCTGATACACCTCGGCTACCGATATGAGGAAGATCTGAGGAACCCTGTGACCGTCACCAGAATAGTTGTAAGAGGCAGGTGAGATTGGGAAGACTGCATGAGCCAAGTCCACCTATGAACATAAAGGAGAGACCAGAGGCATCAGGGAGGGACTGAGGAGGCAAGGGACAGGTCCTGAATTGCTAGCAAGGCATAGACATAGAACTGTACTTGAGAAAATGGAGGGGCAGCAGGGATCAATACCTGAGGAACTAAAAACAGAGGCGACAGGGCGAGAACTGGGGAAACAGAGGACACAGAAGACAAGGGTGCAGTCAGAGACCTTGTGGCGGGGCCAGGATAGGAGGAAGTTAGATATGACATGGGGGGAAGGGGGGGAATTTTGAGAAAGAATAGAACACCCCAAGGGCCACATGCAAGTGAGAGTTTCTTCACATAAGCATATAAGGTGGAGATCGGGAGGGGGGGGTAGTTGGAAGAAGTTTGCCCGGAAAATAGTCCAAATTTCCCTGATCTCCAATTAATTACTGCCAAATCTTCAAGGTACACAAATATATGACCGGATATGAAAATAATTTGTTTAATTTATTTTTAAAATCTCATGCTCAGATTTGTATTCACGTGAAAACTGACAACGAGCAGCATAATAAATATGTATGAGAACAAACTGAAAACAATGAAATCACATTACCATCACACATTATGGAAGAAATCTTAATAATGCAAGGAATCTAATAGCGGAAACCAAAATTCTTTTTAAAGGGACCAGTACACCATCACAAGGATCTATCCTGATAAAATTTGCTACTGCCCTGAAACAATGACACATTCCCTAAGTCTGGGAGGGGGAGGGATGTCTGCCGCCCCTCCAGACCCCCCGCCTCGTACGCCTATGGAAACTACTGTGACAAGACACACTCACGGAAAAAATCAGAGGACAGACTCCCCAGTAAACTTTGAAGTCAAGCTAGGACAAAGGCAGTAACTCCTATGCCAGAGGGTTTAACCAAGATCTTGTCATGGAATGCCATGTCAAATGCCCTTTACGTCTAGAGATGTCGCCAACTGCTCTGCGCTAACGAAACGAGCATGCAACAAGAACGATTGATTGACTGAAATGCAAGATGTTCCAGCTGGAGGACATGAGTCATTCGATACCCTGGCCGAAAGTCACACTGCGATCTCCGACGAAGTCACTGGGTCTCAGCTCATCAAAGTGGTGACTGTCCATCCCTTCCATCGCCTTGCCGACGCACGAAACAGGCAACGCCACATTCTTGTTTTGAAGTCCACCAGTCACATGTAAGGTTCAATTTACATTTTATTTCCTTTTTGCCTTAAAAATTTTTCATAGTAAAACACTGTTAATTTTTCTTGAAGTGCTTTGTATTTGATAACTGAAACAGATGTGGTGCAATTAAAAACACCTGTCCCACCATATATTCTAAATATCCACTCCAGTTAATATATTATTTTGGTTGGCATAGTTATTTTGTGGAAAGCACAGTCACAAGAATTCGAGGCATTCGACTCGCCATATTTCTATCCTTAGGTGATAAAATTTTTCGTAAAATAGTATTTTCAAATTTATGCTTATATTCATGAAAACTACATATTTATATTCTCTATGTTTCACTAAAATGCTATCAGATAGATGAATGTATAATGGGTTGATCAGGACTTTTATATTGCAAGACAAGTAACATTTTCTGAGGGAAGATGGCAGAAGTTAGCATCAGTGACATTTTATTATCAGTGGTGCCAAGGTTATCCTTGCACAACTGGGCTAGTTTTAAGATCGTCGTTGGGAGTTGCGGGAACTTGGGCTATTTCGAAAGTAGTGATGCACTTTTTTTTCTCTTTCGTTTGAAATAAGTAATGGCGAACTATGAGTTTCAGCAGATTGTGTTTTTTGTTATGCATATTTTCAGAACAGATAACTAAGGATAGCAAATTTAGTGTGGTGGTGGTGATGACAGGGGAGAAAGACAGGCAAGACCATCACGTTCTTTTGCTGTCTTCTGTATGTTCTTTGTATTCGTTTGAAACAATAGCCTTTTCAGTCAACCTAACAGTCAGTCCCTAAGGTACGGTAGGATCAGTCATAACAGAACTCGGGATACCCTCACCAAACATCTCTCTCTCTCTCTCTCTCTCTCTCTCTCTGCAAGTACAACTACGAGTACCTTGAATTACTTTTGAAGCGCTTCTGCTGCGAGAGAATGTTGATCCCTTGTTTATTCTTGAGGCATGGCCATGGCGTCGCCACCACCCTTCACTTTGTTGCAGGTACTCTAGCTGGACCCCAGTGGAGTTGGAGGTTGCTGGGCGTGACGAGGTGTAACCCGGAACTCCTGATTGGTCTGGGATGATAACCAACAACTTGTCTAGTTTCTCCATGAATACCTCTGTTGTCACACCCCTGATGTTTCTTAAGTGTTTAGGAAGACAATTAAAGAGTCTTGCCCCCTTTTTTGATAAGTTATTGTACTGGAGAGTCTTGATTCTGGCAGGGCATACCGATGGAAAGTGAGTTTGGATACAAATTCTCCCTCTTCTTGCTTCCTCTTGTGGTTCTGATGGTAGGATGGGCTATGTCATGGGCAGCGTACTGGTAGTCTATATGAGGTGGGTCCAGTTTTAAGTGCACTTGCACATCAAGCATTACTCGATTTGTCTGGGCAAAATTAGAACGAATTGTGAGGGGTTAAGGTGGGTGAGGAGAAGAAAGACTGTGATTCTCTTCTCTCCTCTCGGTGGTGTTAAGTAGGTGTTTGGACGTTACTAATATGGCTGAATATTCCGTAAAATAGTCAGTGAAATTGTATGGGATTTTATGAAAAAAATATTCTGCTCTGTTTTAAAGCTTTTTCTTTGTTGGTTTTTTCCTATTTAATTTAGTAACGATTGGGTTCTTGATACTCTCTGACTTTACCATATTTAGATAGCCATGTGGGTGTTATGTATTAAGTAGGTTTAACAAGATCCTCTGTACTTATGCATTGGTCGAGTAATGAGGTTCAGATTAAAAAAGAAAAAGACTGACGTAAAATAAATCGGGAAATACAATTTATGTGTACGAATTCGTAAATAACATTCAGGCCATCTTGTAATGTTCGAAAGCAAGCAGTGTCATCACCTAATATCATTATTTGATATAGATAAGTGCAGGTTTTGTTTTTTCTTTTTTTACTGAGGGGGGGTTGGGCATAACCCTTGACAGAGGTGATCGACACTCCCTGGAGGGAAAAGGAAGAAGGTGAGATGGGAGGGGAGAAGATATTAACTTAGGCGATTATAGGGTAGATCTTGTGCATAAACTGCTATACCAAATTGGGTCCAATTTTTGAATATGACAGCTACTGAAGACCTTGAGTGAATTGTGGGAAACAATTTTCGTCCCTAGAGCCATCAGTAAGTGTAGCTCAATAACGCCTAAGAAGTGGAACGCCTACGAAGTGGACCTATAATAATGTATCATTTTTGTTCAACACACTGCATCCTGGCAGATTTTTCACCACTGCCCCCCCCCCAAAAAAAAAAAAAATCCCAGATGATTTTGGATTTTTTTTTGGCTCAAACCTCTGCTTCTTCTGAGAAACAATGGCAAATCACAGAAAAAGTGCTCACCTGAGCTTAGAAGTGGCCTAAACAGGTGACCCTTTAACCCTTTAACCGCGGGTGTCATTCCAGAATGACATTGACAAAACTGGACCAAACCGCGGGTGTCATTCTGGAATGATCGTGAATATTTTTAACACCGCGCATTTTTCCTGCGCGCAAAGTGTCTCACGCAAGAGTAGCTGTCGAGTTCTTTCACGCCAGCCATCCCACACCTCCCTCCTCCAACCCCGAGGGGGCCCCCCCCACCCCTGCCCTGACCCGCATCAGTCAGTATCTGTCAAGCTCTGTGCGTGAGAATGGCACTCCGTCCCGACTCATCGTCGCTCGCTTCCTCCTCGAAAGTGATTAGTGCTAGTGTTCCTTCTACCTCTACACCGGTGAAGGAACTGCCGACGGCGAGGCAGAAGGGGTTGAGCACTCCTGAAATTAGAACTGAGCTGGACAAAACAGTAAGTACTACTCTTGATTGTGGCAGTGAAAGTGACACACTCACAGCAAGCAGTGACGATTTGGCAGTGATTGGTGGTGAACCATTTTCCATTGATAGTGACAGTGATGAAAGTGATCGTGTTGTTTCCCCCCCACCACCCCCAACTTACTCTGGGAAAGGGAAGGCTCCTATGGGCAAATCTGGTATTGCACGTGGGAAGGGAATGAAGCGCAGACTTACGTCTCCCACACCAGGCCCTAGTAAGCATTTCCCATCAATTTCCCATTCCCCTAGCCCTATTGCCCTCACATCATCATCATCATCTGCCGTGCCCTCTCCTCAGTCTACATCATCTGAGGAATACGAATTCGAAGAGCCTTCAAAGCAAGGGAAGGCAGGCCGTGCAGGCCGTGCAGGCAGGCCTAGAACAAAGGGGATGCGTGGCAGTTGGAGGGCAAAGCTGGGCGATAAGCGAGGAGATAAGCGAGCTGATAAGCGGGGTAGAAAGGGTCAATTTTCACCACGCACCAGGTCAGAAACCCCCCCGCCTGCCCCCCGCTTAGCTCCCTCACCCTCGCCACCCCCCCACTCACCGCCCCCGCACTCACCCCCCTCCCCGTTGCCTCCTGCCTCACCCCCCTCCTGCTCGCCTCCTGCCTCACCCATTGCCTCACCCATTGCCTCCACCTCAGCTCCTTCTCATGGGGAAATGAGTGCAATGCAACCTGCCACTTCCACTGAACCACGCACAGGGAAGGTGGATGCATTTGTCTGGTCTGACGGTGCAGATTTTCAGCCACACAATCCGCCGTTTGATATGACAAATGCTGGAATACAGCCTGCCTTTCCATGCAACGCAGGAGATGACTTTGTGGACTACTTCCTGGTCTTCATGGATGATGAAATCGTGCAGCATGTCAGCGATGAGACCAATAGGTATGCAGCTCAGCGTGCAGCAGAAGGGCTGGGACCTATTGGCTCACCAAAGCAAGTATCGTGGTTGCCTGTCGGAATCAGAGAGCTGTATGTTTTTTTTGCACTAATGTTTCTGATGCCCCATATAAAGAGACATGAGTTGGAGGAGTACTGGCTCGTGGATGGCATTACTACTATCCCAATATTCGGGAAGTATATGTCACGGGATCGGTTCCGACAGCTGCTAGGATACCTGCACTTCGCTGACAATGCAAACCCGTCCCAAACTGACCCTTTGTGGAAAGTGAGGGATTTTCTTAACACGATTAGGGATCGATTTATGCGATTTTTCCGGCCTATGCAGAAAGTCGTCATAGACGAATCCCTGGTATTGTTCAGAGGACATCTCAAATTCATGCAGTACATCCCCAGCAAACGCCACCGCTTTGGGATAAAGTTCTTTGTGCTGTGTGACTGTGAGACGGGGTATATCCTGGATTTTGTCATCTACTCGGCTAGTACAATGGACGTGAACAGGAAAGACCCCCTTGGCTTCTCTGGCTCCGTTGTAAAAGTGCTGATGGAGAGGTATTTTGGTGTAATCATGTGCTGTACACAGACAATTACTACACAGCACCGAAACTCTCCAAATACCTGGCTGAACACGGCATTGGCACTGTTGGCACTGTACAGGGCTATAGGAAAGAGTGGCCAAGTTTCCCCGAAGCGTCATCATCATCCAAGGGAGATGTTCACCTGAAGAAGTCAGACAAGCTTCTGGCGATCAGGTGGCATGACAAGAAGGTCGTGAATATGATCAGCACCATCCACAAGGGGGAATTGCAGAGAACTGGGAAGGTCAGCTACAGGACGGGAGAGCCAATCATGAAGCCTGATGCAGTCATTGATTACAATGTCAATATGAGACTTGTTGATAAGTCTGATATGATGATTGGCGAAATCGACTGTCTCAGGAGAAACACCCGATGGTACAGGAAGGCTTGCCTGCACATGCTCGATATGTGCATGCTCAACGCCTTCATTCTCTACGAGACACAAGTCGGGGGCATGAGGCAACCATCACTGAGACAGTTTTCCAAGACTGTCGTGCAGCAGCTACTTGCACGATTTGGTCAGGTGACGGCATTGATCCCGAGGCGACACTCTGACACACAACCTGACCGTCTTGAGTGCCACAATTACATGAGCCGGCACCAGCTTGTGAAATTGCCTCTTACAGCAGGCGGCAGGTTGTCACAGGGCCGCTGCAGAGTATGTCATAACACCACACGGAGGCCTCGGACGAGAAAAATGAGCACACACCAGTGCCTGGAATGCCAAGTCTCTCTATGTGTAACTCCGTGCTTTGCCGAGTACCACTCTCTGAGTAAATACTGAAAGTGACAGTGATATATAGTGATGCGACAGTGACGTGCTTTGCCAATAATTGTATAATGGATAATGTAGTAATAAGGGATATTTTGCCTAGAAAAAAATGTAAATATTGGCCAGTATAATAAGTGATATTGTAATAAGAGAATCTGCGGCACTTGTGTAATTCTGCGGCACTTGTGTAATTCTGTGATGCGACAGTGACGCAATATAGTAATAAGTGCAGTGTAAATATAATGTATATTGCCCAGATTATATATAAAATAATATTAGAAGTTAGAAATAATGAAAAGATCGCATGAAACGTCAGTGAGCGGGTGCCGCCGCAGTGAAGTGAGGCGCAGCCGCAGTGAAGAGTGGGCGCAGCCGCAGGGAAGTGCCTTTTACCTACCTCAGTGAACACAGAGTGGGTGTTTATCGTATGTACAGTGTTCATATATGTTTATATTACTATTATGAGAGAGTGGTTGGCATTTGGTACTGGTGTGTGGGGCGTAAAATAGTTATTTCACACCCCTCACTTCTAACGGCTCTCCCCGTCCTGTGAAAGTCAACAAAGTCATGAAACCTACATCAATGGAAAGCTGAAGGTTAGTACTTTCTAATGGTACCTTATTTTTTTCTCTAGCTTTATTCTGTGCAGAGTTATTAAGGTTTAAAGGTTTGTTTACATTTGGCTGAAACCCCCGCGGGAGAGGACAGTCAGACCAAAACAATACCCGTGGTTAAAGGGTTAAACACCTAGTACCATGTTCTCTGGAACTGCGCTGCGGCTGTTTTCTATGGTAGCGGTAACTATTTCAAACCACTCAGAATAGGTAGATATTTGTTCATTTGGTACGAATTTATATGTAGTACAAAAATATATTGGTTTTCACACAGTAATATAGGCGATACAAACATGGTTTGCACCCACTGAACACATCAACATACCACACCTTCCTTGGCGACATTACCTCCTCATCACTTCTGCTCGTTTCTTCCTTTGGCGTCATGTACTCATTGTCCTCCACATCATCATCGATTGGGGAATCACTTTTGCCTTGAATCTCGTCATCAGAGAGACCGTGGCATGACATGTCTTTACTGGCAAGGTCACTGCTAACAAGTGAGTTGCCGAGACAATGGCATGCAGGGGAGCGGGGCAGCCACGCAGGGTCAGGCATTGCCACCACAAGGCGGTGCATAGAGGAAGGTCTCCCACATATGCCTACCAAAAATCCCCCGTGAAACTTGAAAAATGTGCAAATGACAAACCTCGCAATTGCAAAACATACCAGTGTCGTCGGGTCTCAGCATGAAAAAAAGTTGTGATGTACTCATACGTCGACGGGACACGACGGGTTAATATGATTCCTAGAACCACCTGAAATTAATACAAGTCCTGGGACTTTTTAAGCATTATATATATATATATATATATATATATATATATATATATATATATATATATATATATATATATATATATATATATATATAAGCTGTAATTCATTATTGTCTGATTATAGCTACTACTTCAATCACACGGTAGTTACAGTTGATATTTTTAGTGCCTGCTACTCTCAAGGAAGACCATAGGGTAATCAGTGGATCAGGGGAGGACACTATATAAATATAGACACTGGGCTGTGGAAGGCCTATTTTTGTCATCAGGGGATGGGTCATTTTTGGCTCGGTTGGATTGGGTCATAGCAGATTCCACTCCGCCCCCTTGTCCCCCAATACCTGACTGGCACCGCTGTTTGTTTTTGTTGTGGCTCTCAGCCGACCAGTAGTCGGCCACCCAAACATTTGGTGTCTGTGGATCTCCCTCAGGTCGCCCATGCTACCTTCCTTGTGTACACCGATGATGTGACCATTGTGTGCAGAAGTACCTTCTACAAGGAGGCACAGCAACGCATCAGTCGGCTACATCTGCTTTCGAGGCCTGGGCTTATGAACAGGGTCTCACCATCAATGTCCAGAGGAGTGCGGGGATGGATTTCATGCTCCGTCGCATGCCATCGTCTCCAGTGATCAGTCTCCACTCTGTGACGGTGCCTCTTGTCCATGAGGACGTTCTGCTAGGCCTTCTGCTGGATGGGCCTATTCTTAATTGGAGAAGTCACACTGAATACCTGAGAATGTTCTGTGCAAAGAGGATTGCCATCATGAGATGTATCGCTGGAACTCACTGGGCAACCAGTAGAGATCCCTTGAATTTTTATCGATTGACCATTTTGGGCAGGATCAATTATGAACGCTCAGCATATGGCTCGGCATCTGCCACCCAGCTGCAGAGGCTTCATACCATCCAGAACACAGTTCTCCATATTGCTCTGGGGGCCTATTGCTCTTCTCCTGCCTTGTCCCTCCATGTGGAGGGAGGACTTCTCCCCTTCCAGCACAACAGAATGAAGCTCAAATGCTGGTACTTCTTTGTCATTCAGTGCTCTCCACCTGACTGCCCACTTCCTGAGCTCTTCTCGAAGGCAGGCGTCTCACCAGATCATTCTTCCTGGCCCATCAAGTCCCAGGGACCTCTCCTAATGCAAGATCTCATGGCTTATCACTCATTGGGCCTCCCTCCTCCAGACCGCCTACCTGTGAATTCGGTGTCTCCTATCCCCCCAAGGCGGGGCTTATCCTCTGTGTTATCCATGGATAAGCCTTCCACAAGATTCGGGACGGCACCTCGCCCCCTTACTCTTTCAGTGCATAGTTGACACCACCTATACGGGGCACATGGCAATTTTCACAGACGGTTTCCGTGCATATAACCTGGTAGTCACAGCCAGTGCCATTTCTATTGAGGATCTCTCTGCCTGTCAGGCAGAGAAAATTGCTTGAACACATTATAAGTGGAAGTAAATGTTACTGAAAACAAGGAAGATATAAAACAAAACTGAGAACAAAGACAGTGGGAAAAACTATAATAAGTACCATATTTATATGAGAGTGAACTGGAGTAGCTTCGAAAATGTTATGCATGAATATTTTTCAGTAAAACCATCACAACTGCCTGGAGGGAGGGAGGACGGTGAGGTGGAGGGAGAGCGGATTGATGACGGAGGGAAAACGGTGAGTTAGAGGGAGGGCGGATTGATGACGGAGGGAAAACGGTGAGTTGGAGGGAGGGCGGATTGATGACGGAGGGAAAACGGTGAGTTGGAGGGAAGGTGGATTGATGACGGAGGGAAAACGGTGAGTTGGAGGGAGGGCGGATTGATGACGGAGGGAAAAATTATAGATACATAGAATGTAGTTTTGTAGTAGAATGTAGTTTTGTAGTCAGGCTGCTGATAGATAGATGATTAGATAGATAGATAGATTGATGGAGATATAAACAGCCACACTAGACTGATAGATAGATAGATACATACATACATACATATATAGATAGATAGATGGATTGATAGAGAGAGATGGAGATATAAACAGACACATTAGACTGATAGATAGATAGGAAGATAGACAGATAGATAGACAGATGGAGATATAGACAGATACACCAGACTGATAGATGATAGATAGACGGAGATATAGATATAGATATATGGACGGACTAGATTGATGGATGATAGATGGAGATATAGAAAAATAGACTAGATTGATGGATTGATAGATAGATAGATGAATAGATAGATGGAGATATAGACATACACTAGACTGATAGACAGATAGACAGATAGATAGAGAGAGAGAGAGATACATAGGCAGACAGATGGATGGACAGATAGATGGACATATAGACATACACTAGACTGATGGATAATTAGATAGACAAATAAATAGATAGATAGATAGATAGAGATATAAATGGACAGATACACCACATTGATAGATAGATAGATAGATAGATAGATAGATAGACAGACAGGTAGATAGATGGAGATACAGATGGACAGGTACACTAGACTTGTGGATAGATAGACAGATAGATGGAGACAGGTAGATACACTAGAGTGATAGATAGACAGGTACACTAGATAGATGGATAGATACATAGGAAAATGTGATATCGTTTCCTCAGAAGATACGGTAGATAGACTGGTAGATAGACTGACAGACCCTGGTAAATAAGGAACGGCTTAAAATGATAGATAACTATATGATAGATAGTTTTGTTGTGTATTGTTGCTAGAGATGATAGATAGATAGATTGATTGATTGACAGATAGATAGATAGATAGATAAACAGATAGAGAGAAAGATAGATAAATAGACAGATAGACAGATATATGGGCTAGATGGATAGAGATAAATGGATAGATATACTAGATAGATGGAAAAATAGATAGAGAAAGATAGACTGATGGATGTATGGCTGTATGTAGATAGATAGATGGATATAGATAGATATAATGAGGGAGGGCAGCCTGATGGCCAACAGGCCTGGTGAGATAGATAGATAGATAGAGACAGATAGATAAGTAGATGAATAAATAGATACATAGGTAAGTAGATAGATAGAAATAAATAAAGTGAAAATTACTGAAAATGGAAAGGAATTTCTTTGGTGGAAAGATAGATAGGTAGATATGGATGGGTAGATAAATAAATAGATAAGTACAGGTAGATAGATAGGAGGCTAAGGAGCTGGCGGCATGGAAGAGAAATTTAACACCGATAGATAGATATATATCCCATTGGGTCCTGAATCTCCTGTGCCAGGGATTTGGCTGCAAGGCTGCCAGGCGTACCGCCCTCCGCCTGTCGGCTCATAGTCGCGAAGCTCATAGGTCCTTACCCGGGGGCTCCCTTCTTTATGCCAGTTCCGTCCTATATTGAGGACACCACCGGGTGCCGATGGGATATATAGATTAATAGATATCTCCAGATAGATAAATATTAAGCTCCAGATAGACAGGCTCACCACCTGTAGTAAGCTGGGTCTTAGGAAGTCAAGGAGCTACTATACTGTACTTACATAAATAGATAGATAAGTAGATAGATGGATAGATAGATAGATAGATAGATATACACACATCAGATACATGGATAGGTAGATATACAGATACCAGATAGATAGATAGGTAGATATTTGTAGTAGATAGGAGGAGAATAATTGGAATGGAAATTTTGTAAGGAAGTAAGAATTAAATACACAGACAGATAAATTGTTAAAAATAAATAGATAAAAGGTTGCAGACAGACAGATAGACAGATAGGTAGATAGATAAAGGTGCAAGAAATGGGGTGAGGGAGGTGATGACGTGTGAGGGATAGATAGACACACAGATAGATAGGCCCAGATAGATAAACAGACAAATGTATAGGTCCAGATAGATATATAGATAGATAAATAGGTCAAAATAGATGAACTGATAGATAAATAGGTCCAGATAGATAGATAGATATCTATATACCTTGGCTGTTTCCCCCAAGGAAAGGGAGGTAGCCGAGACAGGACGACACACTCCCCATTTACTCATCCATTCAAACACATTCATTCGCATCTTAGCCCCAAAGGGGAGAACGGACAGATCCTCACCGCACCATACCATACAAGGGTCAACTGCGCAATGCAATCAGTGACATCCGCAGCAGGGCCCGACAGCAGAGCTGGTTTACCCCTGCCACATCATAACAGACTCATCCCCTTACCCGCACTTTTTTTTTTTTTTTTTTATGTGTCCGACTCTGGGCATACGCTTCACAGCCTGCTATCAAGGCCCAGCAGTCCTCCTACATACCATACATCTCTACATGTCACCACTTCGGCGCTAACACCCACCGTCCATATTGAATACATGCTAGGGCTGTCTCATACTGGACTGGTGTATTGGTATTAGCGGGGGTATTTTTACAACATGTCGGCGGGTCTTCTGGTAGATCAGTAAAGCCTGATTTAATGAAATTCAAATCCTTAAACTGTTCCCTGCCCCAGCCGGGATTTGAACCTGGGTCCGTTAGGACTGCAAGCCACCTCTCTACCGGTTGAGCCACCGCCTCCTGACCTGAAATAGCTGATCAGACCAAATGCGGGAGAATATCCCCTCAGGGCTGCGTCATCACTTATTCATTCACAATTTCTCTCCATTTATATCTGTCACGCACAGCCACTCTTCCTTGCTCAACAGACATCCCTCTCGCATCCAGCTCTCTCTTCACACTGTCCATCCATCCTATTCGTGGTCTTCCTCTCAGCCTTACACCTCTCACATCAGATCTAGTTATCTTTTTCACCAATCGCTCATTATCCATTCTCTCCATATGCCCAAACCATCGCAACACCCTCTGCTCAACTCTACCAGCCATCTCCCGAACAACTCCAGTTCTCCTTCGCACTTCATCATTCCGCACTTGATCCATACGCGTCACTCCACACATACTCCTCAGACACCTCATCTCCATTACATTCAATCTTTTCCTCTTTGCTACACCCATATTCCATGTTTCAGCCACATATAATGCAGTCGGTACCACAACATCCTCATACAGCCTTCTCTTTACATCCATTCTAAGCGAACGACATCTAAACACTTTTTTCATTCCTCTCAGCACCTTTCCTACTTCGTTTATTCTAAACTTCACTTCTGCATCTATTCTTCCATCCACAGCAACATGTGACCCTAGATATTTAAAACACTCTACCTCCTCAAGCAACTCACCATTCAAAACTATATTCATCCCCCTACCATCTATCAACCTCGTACACTTCATCACTTTACTCTTATTCTCATTTACTTTCAATTTCCTCCTTTCACACACCCTTCCAAACTCCTCTATACAGGTAGATAAATAGGTTCAGATAGATATGTAGATACAGAAATAGGTCCAGATAGGTATACAGATAGATAAACAGGTCCAGACAGATATACAGATAGATAAACATGTCCAGATTGATTCACAGATAGATAAATAGGTCCAAATAGATATACAGATAGATAAATAGGTCCAGATAGATATACACATAGATGCAAAAGATGGATAAATTGGTCCAGATAGATACACAGATAGATGCAAAAGATGGATAAATTGGTCCAGATAGATATACAGATAGATAAATAGGTCCAGATAGATACACATAGATGAATAGGTCCGGATAGATACACAGATAGGTACACAGATAGATAAATAGGTCCAGATAGATACACAGATAGATAAATAGGTCCAGATAGGTATACAGATAGATAAATAGGTCCACATTAATACAGATAGATTAATAGATCCAAATAGATACACAGATAGATAAATAGGTCCGGATAGATACACAGATAGGTTCACAGATAGATAAATAGGTCCAGATAGATACACAGATAGATAAATAGGTCCAGATAGATACACAGATAGATAAATAGGTCCAGATAGATACACAGATAGAAGGGTGCAGATAGAGGATAGATAAACTCACCAAGAAGCAAAGGGAGCTGGTGACATGGATGGGAAATTCTGATGGAAAGTAGGAAATAGATAGACAGATAGATGGCTCCAAATGGGTAGACGGTAGATGGAAAGCTGCAGATAGATACACAGATAGATAGACTCAGCACTTATAACACTTATAATAAATAGGGTGATAGGAGGGAAGGGAGGGACATGGGAAGGGAAAGTGATAAATACAGTATATATAGATAGGTAGATAGATAGATAGATTGAGAGATAGGTAGGGAGATAGATACGCTTATAGTTAGATAGATAGATAAATTGGTAGATAAATAAATACGTAGATTGATAGGTAGGTAGATAGATATACAGACAGATAGATAGATAGGTAAATAAATAGATAGATTGATAGGTGGATAGATAGACAGATAGGTAAGTAAATAGATAGATAGGTAGATTGATAGGTAGATAGATAGACAGATAGGTAAGTAAATAGATAGATAGGTAGATGGATAGGTAGATAGATAGACAGATAGGTAAGTAAATAGATAGATAGGTAGATGGATAGATAGATAGATAGATAGAAAGGTAGATAGATAGATAGATTCATAGGTAGACAGATATATAGATAGATAGACAGGTAAACAGAAAGATACGTAGATCGATAAATAGATGATAGATAGATATGTAGGTATATAGGCAGATAGAGAGAAAGATAGATAGATTGCAAGATAGGTAGCTAGGTAGGTAGATAGATAAACAGATATGTAGATAGGTTGATAGACAGACAGGTAGATAGACAGAGAGAGACAGGTAGACAAGTAGATAGAAAGGTAGGTAGATAGACAAACAGATAGACAGATAAATATAGACAGATAAATAGATAGACAAATAGATAGATAGGTAGATAGACAGATAGATATGTAGATAAATAGATAGATAGATAGACAGGTAGATAGATATATACGTAAGTAGATAGATAGTTGGGATAGATGGCTAGATAGATAGATGGCTCCAAATTAATAGACGATAGATGGCAATGTTAGATAGATACACAGAGTCAGTGGTTGTAATAAACAGGGTGATGGGAGGCAAGGCAGGTGGTTACATGTGAAGGACATTGGAATGGAAAGGAAGAAATAATAACTGTCTGTCTACCTACCTACCTACCTATGTCAATCTATCTATCTGTATCTATCTGTCTGTCTGTCTATATCTACCCACTTGTCTATCTATCTATTAAGACTAGTAACCAAGAAGACTCTAGTATATAAAAATGTATAACAAAATCTTTATAAGTATTAATAGGTTTAAATGTTACTCGTCTGTCTGTCTGTCTGTCTCTCTATCTGTCTAGTAACCAAGGAGATTTTAATAGGAAATAAATGTAAATATTCAGTACCATGAAAATGAGTACTTGGTCTTGTTACTGTGTTTTTTAGTTGTCTATATTTATCTATCTTTATCTATCTATCTGTCTAGTAACCAAGGAGATTATACCACCTTTACATGAAAATTAATATTAGGTGTAGTTATTGTTTTAAGCTTTTCTATCTATATCTATCAATCTTAAAACTAGTAACTAGTAAGGGGGAGGCGGTGGCTCAATCGGTAGAGAGGTGGCCTGCAGTCCTAACGAACCCAGGTTCGAATCCTGGCTGGGGCAGGGAACAGTTTAAGGATTTGAATTTCATTAAATCAGGATTTACTGATCTACCAGAAGACCCGCCGACATGTTGTAAAAATACCCCAGCTAATACCAATACACCAGTCCTGTATGAGACAACCCTAGCATGTATTCAATATGGACGGTGGGTGTTAGCGCCGAAGTGGTGACATGTAGAGAGGTGTTTGGTATGTAGGAGGACTACTGGGCCTTGATAGCAGGCTGTGAAGCCTATGCCCAGAGTCGGACACATAAAAAAAAAAAAACAAGGAGATTCACAGAACTGCCTAACGTAACAGCGTCAAGTATCGAAGTAATGTTTTAAAAGAAGCTTTACATATTTGTCAGTCTATGTTTATCCATCTGGCTATCTGGTTCAGCTCTCTCAGTAATAATAATAAAAATAATAAGGATATTAATAATAATAATAATAATAATAATAATAATAATAAGGATAATAATAATAATAATAATAATAATAATAATCAATAATAATAATAATATTAATGATAATAATAATAATAATAATAATAATAATAATAATAATAATAATAATAATAATAATAATAATAATAATAATAATAATAATAATAATAATAATAATTATTATTATTATTATTATTATTATAATATCATCATCATCATCGTCTAATCCTTTTTTGCCCCATGAGAAGCGTAGGAGCCCGGGGCTAGGCAAGCTGGTCCTTGCATTTAAGATGAGAGTGACCAGCCTCACTCATCCCTGAGTGGCATTACGTGAGCAATAAATCCCAACTATCCCTTGGATATGGAAACCTGCACAGGCTCAATCTGATTGGAGTGCCTTAATTAAACGCTAAATCACCAGGCGCCATAATTTGGTTATATGGTTACCACCCAGCGAAGTAAATGGTTTCCTGGTGTATAAGAAACCATTTGGCTTGTCAATGAGTGTAAAGGCACCCATAGGCAAAAGGATAATAATAATAATAATAATAATAATAATAATAATAATAATAATAATAATAATAGTAATAAATAATAATAATAATAATAATAATAATAATAATAATAATCTATCTATAGCCCGACGCCCTAATCCCGCAAAGGGTGGCCGCAGACAAAACGCCTCCAAGTCGCTCTGTCACCCACCATTTGACTACCCTCCCCCCAACTCACCCCCCCTCCCTCATATACCTCTCAACTCCATCCCTCCACCTCATCCTCGGTCTACCCCTCCCTCTCCCTCCCTCCACCTCACCTACATACACCCTCTTAATCAGTCTTTCATTCTCCATTCTCTCCACATGTCCGAACCACCTCAGTGTATTTCTCCTAATCTTCTCAACCACATCCACATCCACCCCACAACGTTCTTTCACTTCTTCATTCGTCAGCCTGTCCCTCCATGTCACTCCACATGCTCCTCTCAAGTAACTCATTTCCACTGCTCTCACTCTTGACTTGTTCCCCTCTTGCAGGGTCCACGCCTTGCTTCCATATGTCAGGGTAGGGATCACAATACTATCATGCAGTGACTTCTTAACTTCCATACTCACCTCCCTATTCCTCATCACTGCTTTCAGTGAACCAACAACCTTTCTTCCCTGCTGTACCCTTTCACGCACTTCATCCCCCAAAGTTCCATCCTTACTCATCACACTACCCAAGTACTTGAATGCACTCACATTCTCCATATCCTCACCATCCAACCTTACTGTACATTCTGTGACTTCATTCCTCTCAAACACCATAACTTTACTTTTGTTTACATTAACTTTCAGCTTCCTCCTCCTACACTCTGTCCCAAATTCATTCACCAAACCTTGCAACTCCCTTTCGTTTTCACTCAACAATACTGTATCATCAGCAAACAGCAACACCGGAATCTTCCAAATCTCACCCTCATTCATCAGAGCCACTCCCACATCCACTGCCCTACCTTGCACTTCCTTTACAACCCCATCCATGTATATATTAAACAGCCATGGAGACATCACACAACCCTGTTTCAGTCCCACATTGAGATCAAAGAACTCACTCAGCTCACCATCCACTCGCACCGTAGCCCTAGCTCCTTCGTACATATTCTTCACAGCACTCAACAATTTCCCCTCCACTCCTTAATAATAATAATAATAATAATAATAAAATTATAATAATAACAACAATATAATATTGATAATAAAGATAGTAGTAGTAGTAGTAGTAGTAGTAGTAGTAGTATAGTAGTAGTTGTAGTAGTAGTAGTAGTTGTAGTAGTAGTAATAATAATAACAATAATAATAATAATAATAATAATAATAATAATAATAATAATAATAAAATTGCAGAGTGCAACGAGGAGGCTTGTTTCCCTGCCCTGGATGAAAAGATGTTTGGAATAGGTATATATCTGACTATCTATTTTCCAATCACTGTATCTTTCTATCTATCATCTAATAGTGTATTTTTCTGTCTCTAATTATTTGTATGGCTGTGTATTTATCTGTCTCCATCCATCTGGCTATGTATATCTGTGTCTGGGTAACTATCTATCCAATTGTCAGTTTGTATATCTATCTATATCTATCTGGGTAACTGTCTATTCATCTTTGTGTATCTGTTTGTCTATCTGTTTCCTGGATGGAAATCTGGTAGTAATCAGTAGCTGTCTGTCCATCTGTTTATATAGCCAGCTGTCCCTCTATCTGGTTAACTCTCTGGCCATCTATCTCTATGTGTATGTATCTGTCTATCTATCTCTCTGTCTGTCTATCTACCTGATTATCTGTATGTCTGTCAATCTATCTCCGTATCTGGGTTACTATCTATCTATCTCTTTGTATCT